>NW_027507882.1:834355-1258786 GCF_037356315.1 Lithobates pipiens
TCTTATGCTGCTCATGGTTATCGGCTCACGCTCACTCATTTTTCTTGTCCAGTCTCGTTTTCCTTCTCGCAGGTTACTTTCTTGTCACAGGTTTTCTTTGTCTGCTCACGGTTCTCTCGCTAGTTGTGTTCCTGTCCAGTTGGGGGTCAGTCCACACTATCTTTAATTTCCTTGCTGCGTCCGGCCAGGAGTTGCGCATGGTATGGAGCGATTGGTTAGTCAGCCTATTGCTGCTCCGCAGCTTCTTCTGGCTCAGGGGCTTTAGTGGATCCTGGGGCCCAGGCCAGTATCGGTAAGCTCGGGTCTCGGATGCAGGTACCAGCGTCGCACTTTCTCTTCATTTCCAGTTTGTGGCAGATTGATTTTCCATTTGGTTGACGTAGCAGCTTTGATCAGTAGGTTTTGTTTTACATAGGCTCACAACACTGCTTGGCATGTTTTCTAGGTTTCCAGTCCTGTTGGTTAATATCCAGTTCCTATTTTGGCTTTTCTGTATTTTTTATTTTTTTGCCTCTTCCAGCTTGTATCGGCCCACAGCACTTTCAGGGTGTATCGAGTTAAGTCTCAGCATTTCATGCTGAATGACCCGTCAGATTGTTTTTTCTGCACCTTCGTTTGAAGCCATCCAGGGTTCAGCGGAGTAGACTCCCTGTTGTGCTCAGCTGATTTTCCATCATGGGTCTTGTTTTCGTGACATTTGCATACTCTCAGGTCTCTTTTGGCATTGGTTACCAGCTCGGGGCGCAAGGCGGTGCCATAGCTGGCTTTTGTGGTGTCTTAAGCCGGGGGGGGTGCTTCTGACCCAGGGTCTCACTTACTTTGGTCAATTTACTGGTGGGCACCCCAGGCCCATTCTGTTACATCTGCCTGCTCCCAAGGTGCAGCATTCGGGGGCAGCATGTTTATCAGGTTCTTGGAGCCTGGCTAGGTGTGTTGCTTGGTGTTGGTTTATACCAGCTTGCTAGTGTTACATTTGTCAAACCTTGGGTGGTCCTCTACTGCCTTTCCTAGCGCTTCCTTTTCTGCAACTAAAGTCATACCTCATTGCCGCCACCCCAGGTTAGACGTTAATTCACTGTGCAATCTGGTTGTTATGCTTTCATCCTACTGTGTTATTTTTGCCCCTTTTTTAGGCATACTGACCACGTGACCCCGGCACACTTCAGGTCTATGTTATTTGTTGCTCTTTGTTCCTTTCCTTACTATCCATGGATTGACTCTGAGTACAAGTGTAAGGCTGACCGCAGGTCAGCCTGTGTTTTTAGAAGGAGTCAGGAGTCGGGCTGCATTAAGCCTGCCCTCCTCTGCCTCCTCCTCTCGTGGACGCTGGCTTTCGTGGCCCACCCACCCATTCCCTTTTCTTTTCATTTCATTAATTACATTTTCATACTTGGGTATGCCCCCTTTTGGGCATACTGACCACGTGACCCCGTCACACTTCAGGTCTATGTTCTTTGTTGCTCTTTGTTCCTTTCCTTACTATCTATGGATTGACTCAGAGTACAAAAAATAAAAGCATACAGCCAAATGGCTACTCACAAAGGACAATGAGATTTAGGCATGTAAGTAAAACCGGGATGAATCCATGTCACAATCCAGTCCACGGGGTTTGCAGAGCTGGTAAGATGTTAAACCACACAGGGAGGATGACGATGGACTTGCCTCCGTGTTCCAAATACTGATTGTGAGCAAACACCACTGTATTTCCATCAGTTTCTATCTTTGTTAGTGTCCGGATGGTTGAAAGGCCGGAACCGGAAGTGCGTCTCAGCATGGAACGCAAGCTCTGGGATCCGGAAGTAATGCGTGGGCCAATCAGAAGATGCGTTTCACAACTAAAGGTCGTTTCTTCAGTTCTAGCAATCCAAGCTCAACTGCTGTATGCAAGATTCAAATTCTGGAAAATAGTGCTCTGGCTGTGGCCAAAACATAAATCCACTACAGCATACCTATGCCACGAGGAAGGCTGTGTAAGCCAAAATGCCTGGTTTAACATCTCACCAGCTCTGCAAACCCCGTGGACCGGATGTGACATGGATTCATCCCTGTTTTACTTGCATGCCTAAATCTCATTGACCTTTGTGAGTAGCCATTTGGCTGTATGCTTTTATTTTTAATAAATACTCTATTTTACATACTGCACTTAGTCTGGCGCACTTTCTCCCTGCTCTTTGTGTTTGAAGGGCCTGTAGGAGATGATCAGTGCCACAGTCAGGGCAGCGCAGTCCTGTCCCAGTGTGCCAACCTGTGCTTGAGCCCCTCCCTCTGCCCGACCCTTACCCCCACCTATGCAGGGCTCCACTGCGGTGGTCCAGAGGTGCCAGTCCAGTGCTGATCCTCAGCCATGATTGGCTTCTCCGCTGCTATCTCCCTCACTGTCTGAAACCAGCACCGTGATAGAGGCTGAGCACTTGACACCAGCACCGTGATAGAGAGCACTGACACCAGCACTGTGCTAGAGAGCACTGACACCAGCACTGTGCTAGAGAGCACTGACACCAGCACCGTGATAGAGAGCACTGACACCAGCACTGTGCTAGAGAGCACTGACACCAGCACTGTGCTAGAGAGCACTGACACCAGCACTGTGCTAGAGAGCACTGACACCAGCACCGTGCTAGAGAGCACTGACACCAGCACCGTGCTAGAGAGCACTGACACCAGCACCGTGCTAGAGAGCACTGACACCAGCACCGTGCTAGAGAGCACTGACACCAGCACCGTGCTAGAGAGCACTGACACCAGCACCGTGCTAGAGAGCACTGACACCAGCACCGTGCTAGAGAGCACTGACACCAGCACCGTGCTAGAGAGCACTGACACCAGCACCGTGATAGAGAGCACTGACACCAGCACCGTGATAGAGAGAGCACTGACACCAGCACCGAGATAGAGAGAGCACTGACACCAGCACCGAGATAGAGAGAGCACTGACACCAGCACCGAGATAGAGAGAGCACTGACACCACACCAACACCGAGATAGAGCACTGACACCAGCACTGTGATAGAGAGCACTGACACCAGCACTGTGATAGAGGGCACTGACAGCAGCACTGTGATAGAGAGCACTGACAGCAGCACTGTGATAGAGAGCACTGACACCAGCACTGTGATAGAGAGCACTGACACCAGCACCGTGATAGAGAGCACTGACACCAAACCAGCACCGAGATAGATAGAGCACTGACACCAGCACAGTGAGCGAGAGCACTGACACCAGCACAGTGAGAGAGAGCACTGACGCCAGCACCGTAAGAGAGAGCACTGACGCCAGCACCGTAAGAGAGAGCACTGACACCAGCACCGAGATAGAGAGCACTGACACCAGCACCGACACCACACCAGCACCGAGATAGAGAGAGAGCACCGACACCACACCAGCACAGAGAGAGAGAGCACCGACACCACACCAGCACAGAGAGATAGAGCACCGACGCGACGCCAGCACCAAGATAGAGAGAGCACGACGCAACACCAGCACCGAGATAGAGAGAGAGCACTGACACCAGCACCGTGATGGCGAGCACTGAGACCACACCAGCACAGAGAGAGAGAGTACCGACACCACACCAGCACCGAGAGAGAGAGAGAGAGCACCGACACCACACCAGCACCGAGAGAGAGAGCACCGACGCGACACCAGCACCGAGATAGAGAGAGCACAAAGCAACACCAGCACCGAGAGAGAGCACTGACACCAGCACCGTGATGGAGAGCACTGAGACCACACCAGCACAGAGAGAGAGAGTACCGACACCACACCAGCACCGAGATAGAGAGAGAGCACCGACACCACACCAGCACCGAGATAGAGAGAGCACTGACACCAGCACCGAGATAGAGAGAGCACTGACACCAGCACCGAGATAGAGAGAGCACTGACACCAGCACCGAGATAGAGAGAGCACTGACACCACACCAGCACCGAGATAGAGCACTGACACCAGCACTGTGATAGAGAGCACTGACACCAGCACTGTGATAGAGGGCACTGACAGCAGCACTGTGATAGAGAGCACTGACAGCAGCACTGTGATAGAGAGCACTGACACCAGCACTGTGATAGAGAGCACTGACACCAGCACCGTGATAGAGAGCACTGACACCAAACCAGCACCGAGATAGATAGAGCACTGACACCAGCACAGTGAGAGAGAGCACTGACACCAGCACAGTGAGAGAGAGCACTGACACCAGCACAGTGAGAGCACTGAAGCCAGCACCGTAAGAGAGAGCACTGACGCCAGCACCGTAAGAGAGAGCACTGACACCAGCACCGAGATAGAGAGCACTGACACCAGCACCGACACCACACCAGCACCGAGATAGAGAGAGAGCACCGACACCACACCAGCACAGAGAGAGAGAGCACCGACACCACACCAGCACAGAGAGAGAGAGCACCGACGCGACACCAGCACCAAGATAGAGAGAGCACGACGCAACACCAGCACCGAGATAGAGAGAGAGCACTGACACCAGCACCGTGATGGCGAGCACTGAGACCACACCAGCACAGAGAGAGAGAGTACCGACACCACACCAGCACCGAGAGAGAGAGAGAGAGCACCGACACCACACCAGCACCGAGAGAGAGAGCACCGACGCGACACCAGCACCGAGATAGAGAGAGCACAAAGCAACACCAGCACCGAGAGAGAGCACTGACACCAGCACCGTGATGGAGAGCACTGAGACCACACCAGCACAGAGAGAGAGAGTACCGACACCACACCAGCACCGAGATAGAGAGAGAGCACCGACACCACACCAGCACCGAGATAGAGAGAGAGAGAGCACCGACACGACACCAGCACCGAGATAGAGAGAGAGAGCACTGACACCACACCAGCACCGCAAGAGAGAGCACCAGCACCGAGAGAGAGAGCACCGACGCGACACCAGCACCGAGAGAGAGCACCAACGCGACACCAGCACCGAGAGAGAGAGGAAGAGAGCACTGACGCGACACCAGCACCGAGATAGAGAGAGCACCGACGCGACACCAGCACCGAGATAGAGAGAGAGAGAGCACCGACGCGACACCAGCACCGAGATAGAGAGAGAGAGCACTGACACCAGCACCGTGATGGAGAGCACTGAGACCACACCAGCACCGAGATAGAGAGAGAGAGAGCACCGACACCACACCAGCACAGAGAGAGAGAGCACCGACACCACACCAGCACCGAGATAGAGAGAGAGCACCGACACCACACCAGCACTGAGATAGAGAGAGAGAGAGCACCGACACCACACCAGCACCGCAAGAGAGAGCACCGGCACCGAGAGAGAGAGCACCGACACGACACCAGCACCGAGATAGAGAGAGAGCACCGACACCACACCAGCACTGAGATAGAGAGAGAGAGAGCACCGACACCACACCAGCACCGCAAGAGAGAGCACCAGCACCGAGAGAGAGAGCACCGACACGACACCAGCACCGAGAGAGAGAGAGCACCGATGCGACACCAGCACCAAGATAGAGAGAGAGAGAGCACCGACGCGACACCAGCACCGAGAGAGAGCACCGACGCGACACCAGCACCGAGATAGAGAGAGAGAGAGCACCGATGCGACACCAGCACCAAGATAGAGAGAGAGAGCACCGACGCGACACCAGCACCGAGATAGAGAGAGAGCACTGACACCAGCACCGTGATGGAGAGCACTGAGACCACACCAGCACCGAAATAGAGAGAGAGCACTGACACCACACCAGCACCGAGATAGAGAGCACTGATACCAGCAACTCGCTATACATGGTCTACTGGTCACATGTGTTGAACGCCTCCGAGATCCATGCCTAATTCATTTTTATAAATGTGAGGTAGTCAACACTGTCGTGAGCTAGGAAAGTGTCCTTATCGGTCACGATCCCCCCTGCTGCGCTGAACGTCCTTTCGGACAGGACACTGGACGAGGGGCAAGCCAAACCGTTCCATTGCAAATTGGGCAAGTTCTGGCCAGAGGTCAAGCCAGTAGTCCAGGGGTTCATCACTCCTTAGAGCGTCCACATCGGCCATTAACCCGATGTAGTCGGACACCTGTCGGTCTAGGCCAGGGATATGCAATTAGCGGGCCTCCAGCTGTTGCAAAACTACAAGTCCCATCATGCCTCTGCCTCTGGGTGTCATGCTTGTGGCTGTCAGTCTTGCTATGCCTCATGGGAATTGTAGTTCTGAAACAGCTGGAGGTCCACTAATTGCATATCCCTGGTCTAGGCGTTCTCTGTTGCTGGATCCGGATGAGAACTGTCGATGAGTCGGCTGAAAGAATGATCTCATATCAGAAGTGACCAACACATCTTCAAACCGCCCTCTTCTTGCAGGCGCTGTTGAATTGGTACCCGCAACTCTTTCTCTGGGAGTGGGAATTCCTTTGCCAGCGCACGCAAAAGCAGAATGCAGCATTTCTCTAAGGAAGGCCTGTAAGTGCTCCATTCTGACAGCCCTCTGTGATGGTGGTAACATTTCCGCCATTTTGTGTTTTTACCGGGGGTCTAAGTACGTTGCCACCCAGTACTGGTTCTTGACCTTTATGCTTTTTAATAGGGGGTCCCTGTTAAAACACTGGAGCATGAAGGCCCCCATTTGCACTAAACTGGAAGTGGTGTGGTGGCCTGGCTCCTGCTCATCATCCAGGATAATGTCGTCCTCCTCGTTCTCCTCTCCCTATCCACGGACAACAACAGGGATCCCAGAAAGGTTTAAAGCATGCTCTTCTTGCTCCTCCTCATCAGCCCCTGCACCATCCTCCTCTGACTCCTCTTCAGACTCCTGTTGTTGACTTGTCTCAGATAGAGTAGCCCCCCTAGGAATTCATCCAGCATTGCGACTTCCTCATCTTCCTGTTCCTCCATGGCTTGATCAATGACACAACGCAATGCACGCTCCATAAAGAAGGCATAAGGTACGATGTCACTGATGACGCCATGGCTGCGACTGACCAGTTTGGTGATCTCATCAAATGGCCGCAGAAGTCTGCATGCATCACGCATGAGCAGCCACTGGCGCGGTGAAAAAAAAACAAGCTCCCCAGAACCTGTTCTGCCACAGAGTTCATACAGGTAGTCGTTAGGCTCAGCAGAAACGTGCAGCTATCAAGCATATAGAAGGTTGAGTTCCATCGCATCGGGCAATCGGAAATAAGACGTCTGACCGGTAGATTGTGTTGCTGCTGAATGTCAGCAAGGCGAGCCATGGCCGTGTAAGATCTTCTGAAATGGGGCGAGATTATCCTTGCCTGCTGCAAGATGTCCTGGACCCCAGGGTATTTGACAACGAATTGCTGCACGACCAAGTTTAATACATGTGCCATGCATGGCACGTGTGTAATTTTACCCTGTTTCAATGCGCTAAGCAGATTGGCACCGTTGTCGCACACCACTTTACCAACTTTCAAATTGAGCGGTGTTAGCCACTGACATGCCTGTGAACGCAAACCTGAAAGGAGTGCAGGGCCAGTGTGGCTTTTGGCTTCCAGGCACAACAGACGCAGCACAGCATGGCAACATCTCACCTGGCATGTCGAATAGGTTCTGGGGATCTTAGGCGGTGCAGCGGAAGGGACACTAGCAGCGAAAACGGAGGAGTCAGCCGAGGAGGAGAGGGAGGAGGATGGAGTGGAAGGAGAAGAAGAGCCAGGCCTGCATGCAATCCATGGTGGTAAAACCAAATCTACACAGGTGCCACAGGTTACATGCTTGACGACTGTCAGAAGGTTCACCCAGTGGGCAGTAAAAGTTATATACCTTCGCTGCTTGTGTTTGCTAGACCACTAGGGATGAGCTTTGTGTTCGAGTTGAACGTACGTTCGACTCGAACATCGGCTGTTCGCTCGTTCGAATTCCGAACATTATGGGCCGTTCGCGCCAAATTCGTGTGGCGCTCACGGCCCACAATGCACTGCGATGGCGCAGTGCATTGCTGGCTCATGATTGGCCAAGCATGCACTGTGATCCCGCATGCTTGGCCAATCACAGCGCCGTCAGCAAGGAGAGCCATGATTGGCCACAGGCAGGATGCCTGTGGCCAATCATAGCTCAGGCTGTGTAGTACACGCCCCACACTATAGAAGGCCACCAGCGTGACGGCCTTGTGTAGTGTGTTGGCGTCTGAAGCAGTTAGTGGGTGTTCTGTGTACCTTCAACACAGTATACACCGATCGTTATCGGCAGATTTTTCAATCTTGCTCTTCTGTAGTGGTTGTCTGCGGGCCCTGACCGCAGTATACACCGCTATATTCACCTCACCTATATAGCTAGCGATATATCTATCTTTTATAATAGAGCTTGCAGTCAGTGTTAGGAGCTTGTGCGTGCTGTCTGCGTGCTCTGTACCCAGTACACACCGCTATATCCACCTACATAGCTCTTCTCTATTTGAGCCATCTGCAGGAGTTATTGGAAGTTGTGTGTGCCTCCAGCACAGCACAGTATACATCTGTATTTACCCTTTATTGCTGGTGTTCTATAATAAAGGCATCTGCAGGAGTTAGTGGGTGTTGTGTGCCTCCAGCACAATATACACCTGTATCTACCCTTTATTGCTGTTCTCTAATAGAGCCATCTGCAGGGCTTAGTGGGTGTTGTGTGCCTCCAGTACAGTATACCCCTTTATCTACCCTTTATTGCTGGTGTTCTATAATAAAGGCATCTGCAGGAGTTAGTGGGTGTTGTGTGCCTCCAGCACAATATACACTACCCAACTGCTGTTTTACCCAACTCCCTTCAGGCCATTACCATGTCTGGAAGGCCAGCAAGGAGAGGCAGACAGGCGCGAGCCGATAAAAGAGGGCAAGCAGGCTCTGTGTCTAGAGACAACAGTGCTGGTCGTGGACGCGGTGCATTGTCGTCAGCGCGTGGCCATGGGACACGCTTGTCCTTCTTTTCGGCAGCTGGACATGTTGAGCCGCAACATGCCAGCGACTTGGTAGAATGGATGACCAAGCCCTCTTCATCCTCCTCATCCTCTCTCACCCAGTCTCAGGGTACTAGCAAAGCAGCTGCCAACGCAACGTCTTCCCTTGTCTCAATGTCATCATCAGTGACTCCTTCCCTAGACCCACCACGTCCTCCTGAGGAGTCTCCTGAACTCTTTGAGCACAGTGTTGGGTACATGCTCCAGGAGGATGCCCAGTGTTTTGTAGGCTCTGATGATGACACTCAGCTAGAGGAAGGCAGTAGCGTGAATGCAGAGAGAGGGGATGCTCAAGAAGGACAGCAATCTGGCAGTCATGTTCCACAAGCTGCAGCATACTGCCAGGTTTGCTACAGCGATGAAGAGGGAGGGGGTGATGAGGGCACTAACTCCACGTGGGTGCCTGGTAGGAGAGAGGAGGAGGAGGAGGCACATGTCCAACGAGGCAGGATGCCCTCCGGGGGCCAGCTTAGGGGCAGCACACCGACTGAATCACACCGCAGAGCTCCGCCTGTGCAGGGCGCTGCCTCTGCACGTTATTCTAAAAGTTGTTTGGTGTGGGCCTTTTTTGAGACGAGTGCATCAGATCGCACCGCTGCTATTTGCAACATATGTCTCAAGCGTATCTCGCGTGGCCAAAACATCAGCCGCTTGGGCACCACATGCTTGACCAGACATATGTTGACCTGCCATGCAGCTCGTTGGCAAGCGTACCTCAAAGACCCACACCAAAGAACAAAGCGGACCTCTCCTTGCTCCTCATAAGCTGGCATCTCCAACCCCACTAGACCTTCATTGCTCTCTGAAACCTGCTCTGAGAGGAATGAAGGTGTAGAATTAGGTGTGTCACAGCCAAGTGCTTCCGGGCACTCTGCTAGCAGTACACCCACGTCCGATTATAGCAGGCAAATGTCCCTGCCCCAGCTGCTGGACCGGCGAAAGAAGTTCACTCCCAGCCATCCACATGCCCAGCGGTTGAATGCTAGCTTGGCTAAATTGCTAGCACTTCAACTGCTGCCTTTTCAGTTGGTAGACTCGGCCCCCTTCCGTGAGTTTGTACACTGTGCGGTTCCTCAGTGGCAGGTCCCAAAACACAACTTTTTCTCACGGAAGGCGATTCCAGCTCTCTACCGGCATGTGGAAGGCAATGTCCTTGCCTCGCTGGACAGGGCGGTCAGCAGTAAGGTGCATATTACCGCTGACTCATGGTCAAACAGGCATGGACAGGGACGTTATCTGTCTTTCACGGCCCATTGGGTCACTCTTCTGGCAGCTGGGAAGGATGCAGGACAAGGTGCAGTAGTGTTGGAGGTTGTTCCACCACCACGCCTCCAAAATGCTACTATTGGTTGTGACACACCTCTCTCCTCCACCCCCTCCTCTTCTTCTTCCTCCATGGCCTCTTCCACTGCTCTGTCCTCAGAACCAGCGGTGCTCCGTAGGCGTTCCAGGGGCTACGCAAGTACGCAGGCAAAACGATGCCATGCCGTGCTTGCGCTGGTTTGGGGGATAGGAGCCACACTGGGGCGGATGTTTTGTCAGCTCTGCAGGGGCAGGCCGAGAGGTGGTTGACGCCATGCCAGCTTAAGCCAGGAATGGTGGTTTGCGACAATGGCACCAACCTCCTCTCCGCCCTCCGACAGGGACAACTGACCCATGTGCCCTGTGTAGCTCACGTCCTTAACCTGGTGGTGCAGCGGTTCTTGGGCAGGTACCCAGGCTTACAGGATGTCCTGAAGCAGGCCAGGAAAGTCTGTGTGCATTTCCGCCGATCATTTAATGCCTGTGCTCGGCTGGCTGAGCTCCAAAAGGAGTTGAACCTGCCCAAGAACCGCCTTATATGTGACATGCCCACCAGGTGGAACTCAATGTTGGCCATGCTGCAGCGGCTGCACATGCAGCAGAGGGCCATCAATGAGTACCTGTGCGACTACGGCACCAGGACAGGGTCAGGGGAGCTTGGTTTTTTCTCACCACGCCAGTGTGGCATGATCAGGGATGCATGCACTGTCCTGTCACTGTTTGAGGAGGCCACAAAGATGATGAGCAGTGACAGTGCATGCATCAGTGACACTGTACCTCTTGTCCACCTCTTGGAGCATACGCTGCGTGGAATAATGGACAGGGCACTTGAGGCAGAACAGAGGCAGGAAGAGGAGGACTTCCTTGCCTCTCAAGGCCCCCTTTATCCAGACAGTGTTCCTGCTGTGCCACCCATCACACAGGAAGAGGATGAGGAGGAGGAAGAGGAGGAGGAGGATGATTGTGTCAGCATGGAGGTGGAAGCTGGCACTCAGCATCAGCAGCAGCAGTCTTGTAGGAATGATTTACAGTCCCAAGAAACACGTGGACTTGTACGTGGCTGGGAGGAGGTAGCTGCGGATCATGTTGTCCTTAATGACCCAGAGGACTCCGGACCGAATGCCTCAGCTAACCTACGCTGCATGGCCTCCCTGATGCTGCAAAGCCTGCGGAAGGATCCTCGTATTCTTCGGATCAAGGAGAGGGACCATTACTGGCTGGCCACTCTCCTTGATCCACGGTACGAGGGTAAGGTTGCCGACCTTATCTTGCTATCGCAGAGGGAGCAGAGGATGAGACATCTCCGGGAGGCCTTGCAGAAAGGTCTGTGCAACGCGTTCCCAGAGACTGGGAGGTTACAAACTCCTGGTCCTGGACAACGTGTTGCTGAGGCATCAGTCAGAAGGAGTGGTGGAGAAGGTGGCCGTCTGACTGATGCTTTCAGACAATTTTTTAGTCCGCAGCCCCAAGGTATGATCGGTTCCAGCAACCATCGCCAGCGTCTGATTTACATGGTGCAGGAATACCTAGGGGCAAGGTCAGACTTGGCAACCTTTCCCACCGAAAATCCTCTGGCTTACTGGGTCTTGAGGATGGATCACTGGCCAGAGCTTGCACAGTATGCAATTGAGCTACTGGCCTGTCCTGCATCCAGCGTTCTTTCAGAACGCACCTTCAGTGCTGCTGGTGGCTTTGTTACCGATCACAGGGTGCGCCTGTCCACCGAATCAGTTGATCGACTGACCTTCATCAAGATGAATCAGTCTTGGATCACCCACAGCTACCAAGCACCTGAAGCTGATGTAACCGAATAATTTTTTTGGAAATATCACATCCCTTCAAGACTGCCTATGCTGATGCTGAGTGACTGTCCTGTTATGTTGATTGTCTATCCTCTTCCTCCTCCGCTGATATGTTGAAAGAACATTTCTGGTTCTGGGTGATGCCATCAGCCCAATTTTTCTGCCCCTGTTTAACAGGGGCGTCTAATTACAATTTTTGATGCAATGCTTTGCAGCAGGGCTAATTCCTGCACTAAAACTAGAGTATATGGGAGAGGTTGCAGTGTCGTGGCACCAGCACCAGTGCCTAAGGCCCAATTTTTTTGCCCCTGTTTAACAGGGACATGTAATTACAATTCTTGATATAATATTTAACAGGAGGGCCTCTTCCTGTGCCCACCCAGAGTAACTGTGAGGACTTATAGTGTTGTGGCACCAGCACCACAACCACCAAAGGTCAATTTTTCTACCACTGTTCAACAATGGCATGTAATTACAATTCTTGATATAATCGTTCACAGCAGGGCGCTCCAGCACCCACCAAGAGTCACTTTGAGGGCTTACAATGTTGTGGCAAAACCAACACCTTGTTCCGCCATTTCTGCAGAGCATATAGGGCAGGCCCCTACTTTCAAACATCCAACTTACAAACATCTCCTACTTGCAAACGGAAGGAGACAACAGCAAGTGAGATGAAAAAAGATGGACGACAAAACTAATTATACAGGGGTGATAACCCTTCCCTATGCTTTCCAAAAAGCTTAAAAATAGTTTTTTTGACTTTAAAAATGTACCAGTTGAAAATTACAAACAGATTCAACTTAACACCGGTTGAACTGGATGGACTTGTGTCTTTTTTCAACCTAACTAACTATGTAACTATGTAACTATGTAACACAACAAACCTACACAGTCCCTGTCTTGTTTGCACTGCCTGTATACTGCTGCTCTGAGTATATAGGGCCTGGGGGCCACACACATTTCCTTTTTTTAATATGGGTACGGGGTTACCCTTAATATGCGTACAAGACCCAAAGGGGCTTGTAATGGGCAGGGAGGGCTACCCATGCCATTTTTCTCAATGATTTTCAACCATATTGCGGGAACCAGATATAACATTAAAACCGCAAGCAGTTTTAAATGATGTTATTTCCGTTTAATGTCATTTTGTGCAGGGACTGTTCTAAACACGGGAAACACGTGGCACTTCACAGGCATACCACATACACCTCCCAGGCATGATATTTCACTTTTTTTTTACTTTAATCGTCATTAAAATCAGTGCTCCCGCCAAAACGGACATTTTTAAAAACATTTTAGGCATTGACCCATGTCCCCTGGGGCAGGAGCCAGGTCCCCAAACCCTTTTTAGGACAGTATCTATCTAGTAGCATATTAGCCGTTAAAATTAGCACTTTTAATTTCGAACGTTAGAGTCCCATAGACTTCAATGGGGTTCTAAAGTTCGTACAAATTTGGGGTCCGTTCGAAAGTAGTGGTGCGAACCGAACCGGGGGGTGTTCGGCTCATCCCTATAGACCACGTGTCTGTGGTCAGATGTATCTTGGCACCGACACTGTGTGCCAGAGATACATTCACTTGCCACTGAACATGGCCATATAGCTCTGGGATGCCCTTCTGTGAGAAATACTTCCTTCCTGGGACCTTCCATTGTGGTGTTCCAATGGCCACAAATTTTCGAAAGGCCTCAAAGTCCATCAGTTTATATGGCAGTAGTTGGTGGGCTATCCGTTCTGACAAGCCAGCGGTCAACCGTTGGGCAAGAGCGTTATCCGGCCTCATCATTTTTTTACGCTCGAACATTTGGCCCACGGAAGCCTGCCTTTTTCCAGAAAAACATGAGGATGGCATGATGGAAGGTGGAGTGGAGGACAATTCTGAGGAGAGAGGAGAAGGAGAAGTAGAAGAGGCTGGATGGTGAGAGCCTGGAGTGTGGCTTTGTGGGTTCCGTTGCTCCCACTGGGCTCGGTGATGGCAGCTCATGTGCCTTCTTAAGGTGGTCGTCCCTAGGTGAGTGTTGGGCTTACGGCGACTTATGCGTTGACTGCAAAGGCTGCAGATGGCAACACTATTGTCAGCAATGGACACGTTAAAAAAAGCCCACACTGCGGAGCCATGTGCCGGCATCCTGGGAGCGCCAGATGTGACCGTACATGGTTCATGCCTCGCTCCTGATACAGTAGCGGTCTGGTTTGTCCCTCCTGTGCAATCTAAGTTCCGCCTGCTTCTCCTCCCTATCTGCTGGTCCATATCTCCCTCTGAACTCCCCTCCTCTTTCTCTCTTGTGGGCACCCACGTTACATCACTAGACACGTCATCATCGACGTCACCTTCCCCACTGCTCTAATTAGAGATCTCGGAGTAGGCAGCAACACCAGGGACCAACCTCCTTGGGCTGATCTGGGTACTGTCGTCAGACTGCTGAGTGGTGGTGGTTGCTACCTCCTCTTCCTGATCCAATGCCAATAATGGCTGCGCATCGGCAATGTCTTGTGTTGGATCGGAAAATAATTCCTGTGACTCAAGCGGAGGGTGTATGGTGGTGTTGGTGGTAGTGTCTTTGGGGGTGCACACAGCAGAGAGTGAAGAAGAGGGTGCAGATCGAGAGGATGAGGAGGGTGCAGAATAGTAAGGCTGAGTGAGCCACTCAACCAAGTCTGGTGCATCCTTTGATGTAATCGAACACACCTTCTGCAATTTGCCACTTTGGCTCAAGCCTGTTGCTCCTGCCCTACCCCTACCACCCCTGCGGAAGGGCCTGCCTCTTCCTCTGCCTGTCATTTTTTAAATTACCCTGTGACAAAATTCTCTAGAGAAGTGCAGTATATATGGAAGGTATATAACACCCCGCTTCAATCTGTCGTTTTGGGGGGCCACTGGTCTACCAGTTATAATACTTTTTTCTAATTGCGTTTGTCACTCTTTGTAGTATCGCTGTGCAGAGCCACTCAGCAGTCACAATGCTGCACAGTGGAAATTCACTATACTATGCTTTCTATATTTGAAAGTATTTTATATGTGTATTACACCCCTATATACTGCACACCAAATAGTACACCTATACCAGTCCTTAAAAGGACCTTTGTGGACCTAATAGTAGCTAGCTAGTAGCTATTGAAATGCAGGCTGTCCCTGCTCCAAGAACCAAACTGTCCCTTCCTACACTGAGAAACGACAGCTGCGGAATCGGTCAGCAGCACTGCATGTAGTGCACTATAATATGCTTTCTATATTTGAAAGAAAGTGTATTATACGTGTATTACAACCCTATATACTGTACACCTATACCAGTCCTTAAAAGGACCTTTGTGGACCTAGTAGCTAGTGAATTGCAGACTGTCCCTGCTCCAAACACCAAACTGTCCCTTCCTACACTGAGAAAAGACAGGTGCAGAATCTGTCAGCCCTTAGCAGCACAGCAGTGCACTATAATATACTTTCTATGTTTGAAAGAAAGTATATTATAAGTGTATTACAACCCTATATACTGTACACCTATATCAGTCCTTAAAAGGACTTTTGTGGATCTAATAGTAATAGCTAGCTAGTGATTAGACCGACTGTCCCTGCTCCACACAGCGTCCTTTCCCTACACTGACAAAAGACAGAATGTAAAATGGCCGCCAGATCAGGTTTTTTTTATAAGGTAGGGGGTATGTCCATGTGCTGAAATGTCTCAATTGGCTGTCCTGTACCCCATGATGGATGTGCCATGGGTCAAAGTTCTTCACAATGTAAACACATATGTCCAGCGCGAACAGCGCCAGAAGTCCGCCGGTGTGGCGAATCGCGAACGAGCAAAGTTCGCTGAAAACCGACTGCCGGACGAACTCCAAGCCCATCTCTATTTATTTTATTTATTATTATTTTTTGCACTTAATATTTCTCTATTGATTTCTTGCGCTTGAGTATTTTTTTATTTTCTTGGCAGATCTGTGTATGTGCCACCATCTTTGATGGTCCAGCGCATGAGCAAAGATGCTGAAGCAAACTGCTCCCCCTTCAGGACCTAAGAGAGTCCCGTGGCAGATCTATGTATGCACCGCCATTTTTGGTGGTCCGGCACATTAGTAAACATGCCAAAGCAAACTTCCCGCCCTTCACGACTTGACAGAACCCAGTGGCAGATCTATATATGTGCCACCATCTTTAATGGTCCAGTGCATGAGCAAACATGCCAAATCAATCTGCCCGTCCTTCGGGATCCTGGCAGAGCCCAGTGGTAGATCTATGTATGTGCCACCATCTTTAATGGCCAGCGCATGAGCAAACATCCTGAAGTGAACTGCCCGCCCTTCAGGACCTGAGAGATTATTGTGGCAGATCTATGTATGCACCACCATTTTTGACCAGTGGCAGATGGTCCAGCACATGAGTAAACATGCCAAAGAAAACTGCCCGTCCTTCAGGACCTAACAGAGCCCAGTGGCAGATCTATGTATGTGCCACCATCTTTGACCAGTGACAGATCTATGTATGCACCACCATTTTTGACCAGTGGCAGATGGTCCAGCACATGAGTAAACATGCCAAAGAAAACTGCCCGCCCTTCAGGACCTGACAGAACCCTGTGGCAGATCTATGTATGTGCCACTATCTTTAATGGTCCAGCACATGAGCAAACATGCCAAAGCGAACTGCCTGCCCTTAAGGACCCGAGAGAGTCCTGTGGAAGATCTGTGTATGTGCCACCATCTTTAATGGTTCAGCGCATGAGCAAACATGCTGAAGTGAACTGCCCGCCCTTCAGGAACTGAGAGATTCTTGTGGCAGATCTATGTATGCACCACCATTTTTGATGGTCCAGCACATGAGTAAACATGCCAAAGCAAACTGCCCGCCTTTCAGGACCTGACAGAAGCCAGTTGCAGATCTATGTATGTGCCACCATCTTTGACCAGTGGCAGATCTATGTATGCACCATTTTTGATGGTCCAGCACATGAGCAAACATGCAAAAGAGAACTGCCTGCCCTTCAGGACCTCAGAGAGTCCTGTGACAGATCTATATATGTGCAGGAATCTTTTATTGTCCAGCGCATGTGCAAAAGAGCCAAAGAAATCTGCCTGCCCTTCAGGACCTGACAGAGTCCTACGGCAGATCTATGTATGTGCCACCATCTTTAATGGTCCATCGCATAAATAAACATGCTGAAGCGAACTGCCCGCCCTTCAGGACCTGAGAGAGCCATGTGGCAGATCTATGTATGCGCCACCATCTGACACGTGAGCAAACATGCAAAAGTGATCTGCCCGCCCTTAAGGACCTGATAAAGCCCTGTGCATGTGTGGGTACATTAACGTGGCACGATTAGGAAGGTACAGGAAATTGGGAAGGGTCGTGTCCCTGCATGGGTGCACCCGCGCTGAGGGTCTCTGCTGGGTTCTTTAGTGACCTTTGGCACATCTTCGCACATGTGGATCGATTGTAATTCTAGCCTGGGTGAGAAAGACAGAAGTTCTGCCCTGTAGCAAAAAAAAAATTAAATGAAAAAAATATATAAAAGTATAAAGCACTACACAAACTGTTGGTGCTATATAAATATATAAATCGTATAATAATAATAATAAAACAAAAATTTCCCATTGTGGTAGAAGGAGGGGGTTGCATCTAGACACATACAATTATTTAGGTCTACTTTAATGGGTAACTTAACATTCGTGGGGAAAAAAATTAAAAAATAAAAGTAAATGTAGCAAATGCAATGGCAACACTGCCAATATTTAAGGGTACTTTAGTGGGAAAAATAATAGCAAATAAAAAAATAATAATAATATATATATATATATATATATATATATATATATATTTATAATAATATAGCATATACAATTGCTACACAAGTCATATTGTCATTGAATGTTCTTAAAAAAAATTCCCTTTCCTTTTTATTCTGCAGATGCTGTAATTTTCTATAAAATGCAATATGGCCACCTAGAGGCGTTCTGAACACAGATGGTATACAGAAACCCCCCCCCCCCCAGAAATGTAATTTCCTGCTTCTGTGATTGGCTCACTGATTTTCACAGAAGTCTGCACTGACATACAAGTCAGATTTTGGACACCCCCTGCAACAAAAATTAAATTTTTGGTGAGATACTCCCAAAGAGAAATCACGTCTAAAGGGATGCAGGCCCTGCCACTTACCTCATTCGAACCCTTTAGATGCAGCAGCTGATTGATAATTATAAAAGCCCTCCCATTAGATTCACACTGGACACTGAGAAACAAACAGCTATTCCTTCAGAATAATAAAAGGGAGGAATCTGCAACAAAGTTTGTTAACATTCTTGTAATGTACAGCGATCACCCAGAGGGACATTTTTTATCGTCAACTAAAGTGGAGTTAATCTTTAGCCACTTCAGCCCCGGAAGATTTTACCCTCCCCTGACCAGGGCACTTTTTACAATTTGGCACTGTAACACTTTAACTGACAATTGCGTGGCCGTTTGACGCTGTACCCAAACGAAATGTGCATCCTTTTTTCCCCACAGATAGAGCTTTCTTTTGGTGGTATTTGATCACCTCTGTGGTTTTTAATTATTGCGCTATAAACAAAAAAAGAGCGACAATTTTGAAAAAAAATATTTTTTTAATTTTGCTATAATAAATATCCCCCAAATTTAAAAAAAAAAAATAATTCATCAGTTTAGGCCAATATATATTCTTTTACATATTTTTGGTAAAAAAAATTGCAATAAGCGTATATAGATTGGTTTGCGCAAAAGTTATAGCATCTACAAACTATGGGATAGATTTATTGCATTTTTGTCATTTTTACTATTATTTTTTTTAACTAGTAATGACGGTGATCTGTGATTTTTAGCGGTATTGTGACAGATCGGACACTTTTGACACTTTTTTGGGACCATTGACAATTCTACAGCGATCAGTACTATAAATATGCAATGTTTACCGTGTAAATGTCACTGGCAGGGAAGGGGTTAACACCAGGGGGCGATCAAGGGGTTAACTGGGGGGGGGGGGTGGTGGGAGTGACTAGGAGAGGAGACATTTCGTTTTTCCTACTTAGTAGGAACAAACAATATAGTTATATAGTTAGTAAGGTTGAATAAAGACACCAGTCCATCCAGTTCAACCTGTGTGTCTACAATTGTCCCTATCCCTGTACATTGCACACTCACATCAGTCCCCACCTTCAAGGAGCCCACAATCCAAGGTCCCCATTCATATACTAGGGCCAACAGAAGCCAATTAACCTACCTGCATGTCTTTGGAGTTTGGGAGGAAACCGGAGTGCCCGGAGAAAATCCACGCAGACACAGGGAGAACATGCAAACTCCGGGCAGATAGTGTCTTGGTTGGGATTCGAACCAGCGACCATGCGACCATGGCCATGCGCATCAGGTCCCCCGCCATGCAGCGTGCACACGCACACCCTCTGGTGCAGTGGTTCTCAACCTGGGTTCGGCGACGATCTGACTGTCAGTCAGGCAGCTGAAAGGACGATCACACAGGCAGAGATAGGCAGAGAAGTGGTTGGCATCCTATTGGCTGGAGCGCGCTGTTCCCTGCAGGCCCATCTTCCCCTCTTGTCCTTCCCGAGTAAGTGACATCATCTGCGGTGGATAGGAGGAGGAGGGGCCGAGGGGGAACAACGCGCCACTGGAGGAGAAATTAAATGTGCTCTGAAGCCAGAAGAAAGCCACCTGTACTGTGCCCAGCTGTGACCCCACCCCCCACAATGTGCCCATTAGTCTGCCCCATGTAATGTCCCATGTCATGTCCCCCACCCCATGTAATGTCCCCTGTCATGTGCCACACCCCATGCAATGTGCTATGTCCCCTGTCATGTGCCCTGCCCCAAGTAATGTCCCATGTAATGTGCCCTGTCTCATGTAATGTACCCTGTCCCATGTAATGTCCCATTTAATGTGCCGTGCCCCATGTAATGTGCCATGTCCCATGTAATGTCCTATGTAATGTGCTCTGCCCCATGTAATGTCCCATGTAATGTGCCCTGTCATGTGCTCTGCCCCATGTAATGTGCCCTGTCGTGCCCTGCCCCATGTAGTGCTCTGCCCCATGTAATGTGCCCTGTCATGTGCCCTGCCCCGTGTAGTGCTCTGCCCCATGTAATGTGCCCTGCCCCATGTAATGTGCCCTGTCATGCGCCCTGCCCCATGTAATGCCCCCTGCCCCATGTAATGTGCTCTGCCCCATGTAATTATTATTATTATTATTATACAGGATTTATATAGCGCTGACAGTTTACGCAGCGCTTTACAACGTTGGGGTAGACATTACAATACAATTTAAGACAAAGGGAATCAGAGGGCCCTGCTCGTTAGAGCTTACAATCTAGGAGTATGTAATGTGCCCTGCCCCATGTAATGTCCCGTGTAATGTGCCCTGTCCCATGTAATGTGCCCTGTCTCATGCACTGTCTCATGTAATGTGCCCTGTCTCATGTAATGTACCCTGCCCCATGTAATGTGCCCTGTCCCAAGTAATGTGCCCTGTCATGTGCTCTGCCCCATGTAATGTGCCCTGTCATGTGCCCTGCCCCGTGTAGTGCTCTGCCCCATGTAATGTGCCCTGCCCCATGTAATGTGCCCTGTCATGTGCCCTGCCCCATGTAATGCTCCCTGTCATGTGCCCTGCCCCATGTAATGCCCCCTGCCCCATGTAATGCCCCCTGCCCCATGTAATTATTATTATTATTATACAGGATTTATATAGCGCCGACAGTTTACGCAGCGCTTTACAACGTTGGGGTAGACATTACAATACAATACAATTTAAGACAAAGGGAATCAGAGGGCCCTGCTCGTTAGAGCTTACAATCTAGGAGTATGTAATGTGCCCTGTCCCATGTAATGTCCCAGGTAATGTGCTCTGCCCCATGTAATGTGCCCTGCCCCATGTAATGTGCTCTGCCCCATGTAATGTGCCCTGTCATGTGCTCTACCCCATGTAATGTGCCCTGTCCTATGTAATGTGCTCTGCGCCATGTAATGTGCCCTGCCCCATGTGCTGCCTATCAGTGCCCATCATCTGCGATGGCGACGGAGCTGAAAGCTGAAAATTGGTCTGGGCAGGAAGGTGTATAAGTGTATACAGGGTATTGAAGTGGTGAGACAAATATGCAAAAAATCCTTTCCCAGGCTGAACACTTTTTATTCTGCAATTAAATCGGCTTGGTTGTCACCTATTGGACGCAATGGGTTTAACCCCTTGCCGCTGAGCGTATGCAGATGTGCGTACTCGGCTTCCGGGGGATTATACCGGGATGATGCCCGCACTTGCAGGCATCATCCCGGTACCATTTTTCAGAGCGGTCGATTGGCTTTCCAGCCATATCAACCGATGTGGCTAAAAGCCACTCGGCTGTTTTGCCGGAGGAGCAGGAGGGGACCAGTGCTCCCCTTGAATCGGGAGCACCGAATCGCACGTCCAATTCCTCCTCCGGCGGCTTCATTCCAGTCTCCTAATGGTAAACACGGAAGCGACATCATGACGTCACTTCCCGTTTACTTGGCTGCCAATGGCGCTGGATTTAAAAAAAAATACACTATTCAGAATCGCCGAAAACGGCGATCTGAATAGGTTGAAGTGTAAAGGAGGGATCGGGGGTCTTTTAGACCCCCGATCCCTCCATAAAGAGTACCTGTCACCACCTATTACTGTCAAAAGGGATGTTTACATTCCTTGTGACAGCAATAAAAGTGATCAAAAAAAATAAATAAAACAATTTATTAATTTTAAAATAAATAAAAAAAGAAAAAAATATTTTTTAAAGTGCCCCACGTCCCCACGAGCTCACGAAGCAAAGAAAACACATACGGAAATCGCGCCCGCATATGTAAACGGTGTTCAAATCACACATGTGAGGTATTGCCGCAATCGTCAGAGCGAGAGCAAGAATTCAAGCACTAGACCTCCTCTGTAACTCTAACCTGGTAATCGGAAAAAAAAATTTAAATCGTCGCCTATTGAGATTTTTAGGTACCGTAGTTTGTCGTCATTCCACGAGTGAGTGCAATTATAAAGTGTGACATGTTTGGTATCTATTTACTCGGCATAACCTTATCTTTCACATTATGCAAAAAAATTGGGCTAATTTTACTGTTTCGTTTTTTTTCATGAAAGTGTCCATTTTCTCAAAAAGTTGCGTCTAAAACACTGCTGTGCAAACACCGTGTGACATAAAATATTGCAACAATCGCCGTTTTATTCTCTGGAGTCTCTGCTAAAAAAATATATATAATGTTTGGGGGTTCCAAGTAATTTTCTAGCAAAAAATATGGATTTTAACTTGTAAACACCAAATGCCAAAAATAGGCTTAATCATGAAAGGGTTAAAATGGACATAGGGTTTCCAATAGACTTTGCATCCGGGACAATTTTAAGCTTTTCACATACGTTAAAATACCAATTTATTTTTTCCTAATGTAGCGCCGGCTCCTGAAGAGCACACGCCATGTTTTTAAAATTTAACGTTACACCTCAACTGCAGTTTGGTTTGGGTATAATTATTCCCAATTTTGACCTCAGCATCAGCCTGACTGGACTATAGGGTGTTCAGCCTGGCCCTAGGGGGTGCTGTCTCCTCTGGCAGGCATGGTAACACTGTTTTGGATTCAGACAAATGTCTGACCGAATTATCTGCACCTGTCCTAATTCAGATGTAAAACGTGCACATTTTAGAAGAAGTACGCTGACACACACTGTTCAGTGAAAAAAAGCTTCCTTTATTGTTCTGGGCATACAGCCCCTTTATAGTAGAAGATGACTCATCGTTTGCAAAGCATCATCTCAGGTGTATTCTGTGCTGTCAAGCAGAGATTGGAGGACCCTTATCTAAGGGGTCCTGGCCAGTTTCATCCAGGTTTTCTGCTGATGGCTTGTGGACTCCTGGACTCTCTCCGATGGGAGGGGGGTCTCTAGGTGAGGCATTTAAGGAGATTCAGCATATATCTTGACATAATAGAAAATAGTCATTTAATCAAAGTATTAAACAATCCATAACAGTCCCCCCTTGAAATGTCTATTTCCTATTCTGTCCCTAGTAGGTGGTCTAACTCATCTGTCCTCATGTGCCTTGGAACTTTTTTCTTGCTGTACGTTAGACGGGTGATGGCTGGCCCATCACCCCCCTTGCCACAGTCTTTGCACATTGCACATGTGGAAGTCAGATGCTATCCCTATGGCTGAATGATCTTATAATTTGTAGATATGGGGAGGGACTGTAATGGGGCATAGGGCTTTTCATAGTCCTTATCTTCTGCGTCCTGCTGCATCATCACTGGGGTCACTTGGTCAACTGTTTTGCCTAGGAATTTCTTTACACATGGGATAACACAACATACTATAGTGGCTAGAAAGACCACAATAACTAGTATTACAGTACCTATCCGAGCCAAGGTCTTCTGCCAACCACTCAACCACCCAAACCACTGGTCCCATGGCTGATCTATACCCGAATTCTTCTTCAGCTCTGCTGATAGGCTTTCCAACTTTTTTATGGCCAGGGTGACTTTACCATTTGGACCGGTGTTGTCAGGGATGTATGTACAGCATGTCCCTGTACCTTCTATCATTTTACAAACACCTCCTTTTTCCACTAAAACCATGTCCAAGGCCATCCTATTCTGAAATGTCATGTAAGATGTGGGGGCTAATTGGTCAGCAATCCCCTGCAATGCATCTCTGGTGTAATTTACAAACCGCTGCTGGTTGTAATATATGTAGTTTATCCAATCTACATTTTTGTTAACAGTGATTATGGGAATCAGAGACTCAAAACCTGCCTTAACCTGGTCTCGGGCTTTGAACTCATCCGGTACCCCTCTTGGGACTCCTATGGCATCTATATACACATGTGGGTCAAAACTTCCCTCAGGAGCACTCCTCTTCTTCCTACGGTTGGGTGAAGGTTCAGGGTACGGGGGAGATGGGTCATATGGGAGGATGTGGAGGGGCATAATGACCTTTGCCAGGGCACACTCTCCATTCCAAATCCCTCCTAGCCTTGTTCTAACCTTAAGATCCCCACAGATCCAATACACATCCCCAAGGGACTGGACCTGGTTCTGTACTTGACTTCCCGAAACATTACTGTAGGTAGAGCAGTACCCCTCTGTGAAATTACCCAGGAACCTCCCTTTTCCTTGATAGTTTGAGTAACAGGTATAGTTCCCTGGGTAAATGGTGATGCCTTCGCTAGGCCTTGGGGTTTTGGTAACTATGGGGTACTTCTTTTTCCACTCTTCACAGGATGAGTGGTTTGTGGTTGTATTAGTGAACAGGCTAAGAAAGCACTCCTCGCTTTCTTTGGGCATCGGTAATGGAACAGTACCCAGATGTGGCCTAGCACTACCACAAACATAGCAATTGGTCTTATTATGTTTGTCTGCACTGTACTTCATCCATTCTAGCCACAGATTGGTGTCAGAAAAGCCAGTCTCTGCAGCTATGGTGTCCTCATAGGTGGGATTTGCCACCGCTACCATAACACCTAGTGTGCGGATGGAGGGTCTGAGAGGGTTAGCGATTGACTGGGTCAGTTGCCTGTCTGTTGAATTATACATGTCCTTTAGTTGAAACTTTCCCAGCGGCCCTCCTATACCCCCTGACATCCATGCTCCTAACACATATATACCAGCGTCACCAGGGCTAGGGTTCTCTATAGTCAGTGTAAGGGGCATATTGTAGCCTGTTCTCCCAGTGGATTTGCATGTACCTGATTTCAACAGGGTCATTCTTCTTAACAAGGATTTACCATTTTTATCTGTTCTATTCAGTGCACTCTGTGGTTTGTACCCCCAGTCTGCTCCTGTATTCCACCCCACTGACCCCCAATAGTCACAATTCTGACCCCAGTATCTATCTGTGACACATATATATATGGATGCAAACTGAGGTCCACGCCCAAGGGTGTTATACCAGTGACACTGCCAGAAAACATCTAAGGGACAGGAGGCTATATTGCAGTAATCAAAGGCGAAAGTGGCCACGTGTGTGTTGGATGAGTTGTACCAAAATTGTGTGATACCCTCTTTCTTTACGATGGCCACTTGCTGTGTCCCCACCAACCCCACCAATAAAAGGATATGTAGCATTGTCATCATGGTGTAGGCTGAGACTTGTCTTCAGGGGTTGGAACCTTCTTGCAGTGGGAAGCGTGGATCCAGGAGTTCTTTCCTGCGACCTTAATGGAGGTGGCAGTAGTTAGAACCTGAAATGGTCCGTCGAATCTTGGTTCCAGTGAGTGCTTTCTTATAAACTTTTTTATTAATACCCAGTCTCCAGGGAGCAGCTTGTGGGTTCCAGTGTCGGAGTCTGGGTCTGGAATGGAAGAAAACACTTGTGCATGGATATGGGTTAATTCACGAGACAATGCGGTCACATAATTAGTCAATACATCAGACTGTAGCTGTAACTGTTGTGGGAAATAACACCCAAGCCTGGGGGCTGACCCGAACAAGATCTCGTATGGAGACAGAGAGTGTTCCCCTTTTGGGGTATATCTGACACTGAACAGGGCAATAGGTAAACTCTCGGGCCAGCTCATGTCTGTTTCCTCTGACATTTTTAGCATTCTAGATTTAATGGTACCGTTTAATCTTTCTACCTTACCACTGCTCTGGGGGTGATAGGGTGTGTGGAATGCTAAAGTGACTCCTAGGGCAGACCAGATGTCTTTTGTGACTTAGGCTGTGAAAGCCGGACCTTGGTCGCTCTCAATGACCTCTGGGACCCCATACCTGCATACTATTTCAGTCAGCAATTTCTTGGCTGTTGTTTTGGCTGTCATGTTGGTGACTGGGAATGCTTCTGGCCATCCCGAGAACATGTCTATGATCACCAAAGCATATTCAAATCTTCCACTCTTTGGCATTTGAATGTGGTCAATCTGGATCCTCTGGAATGGATACAAAGGTTTCGCAAGATGTTTCCGCGGGACCTTCTCCATCCGTCCGGGGTTGCATTTGGCACATATGGTACAAGACTTGCAATAATTATTGGTGAGGGCGGTTATGCCGGGTGCCATGTAATATTTACTGATAAGTGAGTTCATGAGATTTTTAGACAGATGTGCTGCTCCATGGGCCCACTGGACTACTGCTGGATATAGATTCCGGGGTAGAAACCTTTTTTTATTAACTTCAAACAGTCCATCTTTCTGTGCTGCTCCTTTCTTTATCCAGGTTTCCCGTTCTTCTTGACTGGCAGCATCCTGCTGCTCCTTCAGGTGGGTTTTATTGACGGGGAGGCTTTGACTTCTAGTTTGCACTGCGAGTATGGTATTCTCCACCACTTCTACCACTTTCTGTTTGCTGCTGGCTGCTTGTTTGGCTGCCAAGTCTGCCAGGTGATTTCCTTTAGCCTCGTCAGTTGCCAGTTTACCATGTGCCTTAACCTTTAAGACGGCCACTTGGGTGGGTAGGAGGAGGGCATCCATGAGATCTTTGATTGCAGTGCTGTGCTTCACCGGTGTGCCAGCTACAGTGAGGAAGCCTCTAGCCTTCCAGATAACTCCGAAATCATGGGCCACCCCAAATGCATACCTTGAATCTGTGTGAATGTTGGCTGTCTTTCCTTTGGCTAGTTTACATGCTGTAGTGAGGGCTTGAAGTTCTGCTTCTTGGGCTGACATAGAGGAGGGTAATGCTTCAGCTTGCAAAACCGTGTCCGTTGTTGTTACTGCATACCCAGTGTGGTATCTTCCACCATCATCAGCATACCGTGAGCCATCCACGAAGATGACCATATCCAGATTAGGCAATGGTGCCTCAGAGACTGTGGGGAAATGTGAAGTTTCCATTTTCATGACTTCAAAACAGTTATGGTCTTCGTCATTAGGGTTGGGGTCCACTGTTATCCCCTCTGGAAGTGGGAGAAGTGTGGAGGGATTGAGAATTGCACAGCGCATCAGGGTGATGTTATCTGGCAAGAGAAGGGAGCACTGTAAGCGAAGATGTCTTGCAGACGAGAGGTGTTTGGGTTGTACTTGGTTCAGTATAGCAGCTATGTCATGGGGGGTGAGTAGAATCAGGTGGTGACCCAGGACAATGTCTGCAGTTTTGTCCAGAAGTGCTTGAGCTGCGAACACTGCACGCAGACAGAAGGGTCCTCCTTTTGCCACTGGGTCCAGTTGGCAAGAGTAATAGCCGATAGGGCGGAGGCGCAAGCCATGTGATTGTGCTAGCACTCCTGTTGCGTGGCCTTGTCTTTCAGATATGAACAATTTGAATGTTTGTTCATAGTCGGGTAACCCAAGTGCCGGAGCACTGGATATTGCATCCTTCAGTTTATTAAAGTTCTCAGTTGCCAGTGAAGTAATCTCAAAAGGTTCCGTTTTCAATGCGTCATAGAGAGGTTGCATTAATAGAGATGCAGCTGGGATCCATGCTCTACAGTAGGATATTAGGCCCAGAAATGCATGTAGAGGCTTGTAACCTTGGGGTACGGGTATGTTCTTTACAGCTTGTACTCTGTCACTGGTCAGGTGTCGGGAGCCCTGCAATAGACAATGCCCCAAGAATACCACTTTTGTGGAACACCACTGCAACTTCTGCTTGGACGCCTTGCATCCCTGTTTGGCCAAAAACACGAGTAGGCTTTCTGACTTGCCCTCTGCGGTGGGGAGGTCATCTGCACACAGGAGAAGATCATCCACATATTGCAGCAGCGTTATGTCGGCATTCTCTTCTTGCCACGCACAGAGGATTGTAGCCATTGCTTTGGCAAATTGGGTGGGGGAATTCTGTGCCCCTTGGGGCATAACTGTCCAGGTGTACTGCCGATTATTGTGGGTGAAGGCAAGAAGGTACCGACAAGAAGGGTGTAGGGGTACACTGAAGAATGCGTTTGCAAGGTCTACCACCGTGAAGTATTTAGCTGATGGCGGCACTCCAGCCAGCAGTGTGTGAGGATTGGGGACAATGGGTGCTTCCAAAATGGTTGCCTCATTTACAGCCCTCAGGTCCTGGACCATCCTGTACTTGATTGGTTCTCCTTTTTGACTTTTCTTTTTGACCGGGAATAGGGGTGTATTGCATGGGCTAGTACAAGGGATTAGGGCTCCATTCTTGACCAAGGCTTCTATTTGAGAGGAAATAGCCTCAGTTTGTGAGGGCTTTAATGGGTATTGGGGTTTCCTGGGCAGGGGTATTCCTGGTTTCAATTTGATGTACACTGGTGGGACATTTAGGTGTCCGATGTCTTCCGCCCCTTTTGACCAAAGTTCATATGGAATTCTTCTTAGGACTTCTAGGGATATTTGGCTGGTGCCTAGAGGGGTAATCTGTAGGGTCATCAGGAGTGGGATGGAGCACAGGGCTGATTGATCCTCAGTAGTAAGGGGGGTAGATATGCTGACTGTACCTTCTGGTGTGAAGGTGATGGAGGCTTGCAAGCGGGATAGGACATCTGCTCCTAAAAGGTTCAGGGGGCAAGTGGGAGAGACCACAAACCTGGCAAGTAGGTCCTTGTAAGTGCCGACTTGAAGGGGTTTAGTTAATGGTTGGGATTTAGGTGAGCCGTCCACACCCACGCATGAAATATCTATGTCTGATAAGTAGGAAATGTCTGGTAAATCTTGAGCCCGTATCACGCTTCTGGCTGCGCCTGTGTCAATTAGGAAAGTGGTGGGGTGACCTTCAATTGGGATGGTCACCTTTGCCAATGGGCTGTTTGTGTTTGAGGACACTGTCATTAAGTGGGATGACACAGGTTTGCCCATATCCTAGCGGAGGAGGTCCAGATGGTCTTCTGTAGGAGCAATTTTCCTTGGGATTGGAGTAGACTGATCACCTTCTGGACCCCATTGGGGTCTTTGTTGTCTGGGTGCTCTGCATTCTTTCTTTACATGTCCCTGGCGTCCACAGTTAAAGCAAAGACGTGGGAGTGTCTGCTGGGGAGGCGGGTTTTGAGTGTCAGAGGTCATCATGAGAGGAGTTATCTTCTTGCTATTTTGACTGGATTCGAGCCCCTTTGCTACCAATAAAAGTGAGTCTAGAGCAATCATATGATATTCGGGTCGAGACACCAACAACCCTTTTTTATGGAGTCTTTTAGGCCTGCGACAAATGCTGCTGAGAGCATTTGTGCATGTGCCTTCATGTGCACATTAAAACCTAGGTCAGTGAATGTCTGCACTAACCTGGCATGGTATTTCTCAACACTTTCTGCCTTATCCTGTGTTATGTCTTGTAAAGTTGTGGCCTGGTCTGCCAACTTGTCCTTAGCCCAATTGTGTAATTGGTCGCAGAATTCTAGGCCTGATTCATAGTCAGTGTCATTAAATGTTCTACCTACGTACAAAGCTTTCTCCATAATAGGCCAGTAGGCATCACCTGCTTTTGTGCGGCAGAGGTTGTACAGGTCCCTCCAAGCCGCAGCATAGGTACGCTGTATTTGTATTATGCTACGATAAAAAGGCATTGGCTGTTTTTCCGGGTCAGGCAGGTTATTTACCAATGACATTACTTGGGGCGGGGTAAAAGTAACGTACATTATTGGGGCACCTTCCGCTGCTCTAATGCCCCTCATCACTATGGGGGCAGGTGAGTGTTGAGCTCGGGGTCGACCACTCCAGGGGTCTTGGGGGTCGTGCTCATCTGGGTATCCTGACCACTGGGATTCATGTGTATTTTGGTAATAGTGGGCACTGGGAGCTTGGTTACTATTATGGCGAGTAATGTGTCGAGCCAGGTCTTGGGCTAAGGGTATGGGATGTGGCCCAGGCCCTGGAACATAGGGGATTAGCTGTTGGGGTATCAGGACAGGCGGGGAAGGTGTCTGGAGGGGCCCTGGCTGGTTGGGGATGTTTGCAGCTGGTGGTGTGCCAATGAACGGGTTCTGTGTTGTGGGCAAAACATGAATTGCACTGTCTGGGAGCTGGGCAGTGGGAGGTGGCGCAGTAGCTTGGTTGCTGTCAGCTGCAGATCCCCCCATCACAGACCCGTTCAAGCTTGGCATTAAAGTTACGGGGGTGTTCGGGCTAAAATACGAACCGTTAGCATTCATTACAGGGTACAAGGGAGTAGGTGTGTTTTTAGATTCAGCCCTCTTCCCCTTGTATGGGGGTGGTTCAGGTAGGGCATAGGGGACACTTTTACCTTCATGGTACACATATACAACATTACTCCCTTGCTGGGTTTCCTGTTCCACCCAGTTCTCCCTTTGGATTTCTTTTGCCACATTGAACCAAGCCTCTGCAGTTTTTAGTAGACCATTATCAGATAACAACCCCCGTTTTTCCTTCAGTATTTTCCACCATTCCTCCGGCTGCAATCTACCCCCTGGAGGAATGGTGACGCTACAAATCTTCGCAAATTTTTTTGCTTTCTTGACATAATTCCCCCCCTCTCTCTCCGTGACTAAGTCACATGCGAGTTTCCCTTTCTCTGGCTTAACCAATTTCTGCCCCATTATATTCTGTCTTGATGACTGAGATATTTATGTGTCTGCTTAGGATTTTAGACGGGTCACGAGGTTGCCTTGGAACCTGAAAGGGTCTGGCAATTCCTCTATTCGTCACCTGGTACCGGTTCAGACTATATCCCAATCTCAAGTTAACGAGGACAAAACAAATAGTAAGACAGAGAGAGGTTTTGTCTACAATGCTCGACTGCCACCTGGGTCGCCCCTGATGCGTCTTCCCAAAACGTAGACTCAGTCACAGTTCTGCCCGTCCGAGACGGCCACAGAATAGGGGTCGGGTAGTGCGTGACCACTCACTTCCCTCAACAAGACATTTAACAGACAGATAAGTACAGCAGTTAATATTCAACAATGAGATCCTCTAATTTTCACTTCCCTCTGTTTCTTCTAAATCTCCCACTTGTTCAGGACACCTTATCGGTTCCTGTCTCTTTCTACATTCACTTTCTATAGACCCAATTGACCTTCCAACCTCCTTCAAAAATTCTGAACATCAATCCACAAACACAGTTATGACATGACTTTTGCACGAGTTGTAATAGACATGTATGTTTGAATTAGAATGACCACACAGAATATTTTCCTTCCACACCACCTGTGTCCCCTTCTGGGTGAAATGCTACACCGCATTAACACCTTTCCAAAGGAGTTTATCCACTGTCCTTGACACCCCCTTCTGGGTGAAGTGCTACACCGCACTAACACCGGTACCAAAGGAGTATGTCCACTGTCCCTGACACCCCCTTCTGGGTGAAGTGCTACACCGCACTAACACCGGTACCAAAGGAGTATGTCCACTGTCCCTGACACCCCCTTCTGGGTGAAGTGCTACACCGCACTAACACCGGTACCAAAGGAGTATGTCCACTGTCCCTGACACCCCCTTCTGGGTGAAGTGCTACACCGCACTAACACCGGTACCAAAGGAGTATGTCCACGTCAGCTAGGTCCCTGTGTGTCAATATTTTTCAACAACATACATCATGTATCACAGACTCATACAACACAATCACAGACTCATACAACACAATCACAGACTCATACAGGCTGCAGATAATCGGAATACAGGTTCATATAATGGACCCTGGGCAAGTATTGCCTGTCTTTTGACGACCGTTGGCAGCCGACACGGACACAAAGATGGACCCACACAGGGGACGGGATATACTTAAGCAAGATATGAAAATTATATCTTACCGTATTTCAGAGTTGATCAGTCTCTGAACCGCCCCGTGATAGTTCCTTCTCAGTGGCCTCTTGGTCGGCTGTTCCTCTGGTTCGTAACCCAGGAGCCCCACGTTGGGCGCCAAGCTGTTTTGGATTCAGACAAATGTCTGACCGAATTATCTGCACCTGTCCTAATTCAGATGTAAAACGTGCACATTTTAGAAGAAGTACGCTGACACACACTGTTCAGTGAAAAAAGCTTCCTTTATTGTTCTGGGCATACAGCCCCTTTATAGTAGAAGATGACTCATCGTTTGTAAAGCATCATCTCAGGTGTATTCTGTGCTGTCAAGCAGAGATTGGAGGACCCTTATCTAAGGGGTCCTGGCCAGTTTCATCCAGGTTTTCTGCTGATGGCTTGTGGACTCCTGGACTCTCTCCGATGGGAGGGGGGTCTCTAGGTGAGGCATTTTGAGTAAGGAGATTCAGCATATATCTTGACATAATAGAAAATAGTCATTTAATCAAAGTATTAAACAATCCATAACAACACAGTCTGGCTGGGTGCTTTAAGGTTACTTTCTCTCGGAGCCAGCCCAGTGCGAGTGTCGCTCTTGCTGTTCTTTCTGGGAGAGGGTACTTAAGATGCGGATGTCATGTGGTTCGGTCCAGAAGTATGTTCTGACTCCATGGTCCTGGTCCTCCTGACCAGCCCCCTAGGTCGCCTATGGCCTGGGGTGCGGATCCACCCGACTTTATGTCTTGGGGCTGGCTAGCCCGAGGCAAGGAAATTAAGTAAAGGATTCGGAGGTGGTCCGGTGCCATCTCAGGTTGTGGAGAGGCCCAGCAACTTCGTAGTTATCCAGGGGAGAACTCTTTCAGCCGATCCAAAATTCGTAAACAAAATTTCATATTTCGCACGGAATTCGTATGCATAAAAATTCATATTTCAGATTTGTACGACTGTATGAATTTCTGGAAATTCGTAGTAATTTTCGATTCGTACGAAATGAATCGCACATGCGTACACAATGGCAAAGGGAGCTGTGGCTCAGCTAGGGTGCCCCCCATAGCAAGCTGCTTGCTGTGGGGGGGGGGGGGGGGCACTCGACAAGAGGGAGGTGCCAGGAGCAGCGAAGGGGGACCCGAGAAGAGGAGGGTCAGGGGTGCTCTGTGCAAAACCATTTCACAAAGTAATTATAACATGTTTTTATTTTTAAAACAAGACTTAACAATCACTTAAAGGATCACTAAAGCCACTTTTTTTTTAAAATAACAAACATGTTATACTTACCTCCACTGTGCAGCTCGGTATTGTCTGATGTTTTTTCACCTTAATGCATAAAATGCATTAAGGTGAAAAAACTTTTATCTTTACAACCCCTTTAAACTTTATTGAAAGAGGGCTACTAATGATCATATGACATCTAGTGGTCAAATGCATTATTTTCCTATTTTAAATCCAAGAAAAACATTCACCCAGCACAAAAAGCAGTCTAATAACATTCACTGAGAACAAATGTACACGCAATTTCACAGGTTGAATTGCTGCGTAAAATGCTTTATAAATGGACCCCTTTTGACGCTCCAGTATGTAGCAAAAAAAGAAATATTACGGCGGACTGATCCTTTAACTTGCTATTGGCATTTTAAGTCTGTAAATGTATTGTTTATGTAAACAATTACTTAGTTCTCTTTTCGTACACCTTTAGCGGCCATAAAATAAAAAGAACATTTATGCTTCTGCTGTGCAAGCACTTTGTCTGATGGAGGCTCCTGCTGGCCCCTGGCCTCGGCGTCAGCTGCAGCAGCTGTGCTTTATAGATTGAATATATTATTCTGTAGATTCACAACTAAATCCTGCACTTTGCTGAGAATTATTATTATTATTTTTTTTGTTGCAATTATAGTATTTTTAGAACTCGTTTAACATTTTCAAGTCTTAAAGAATATGCTGAGATTACATATGGTAATTGTCGTGCATTAAATAATGAGAAAATCTTCATGTTTTCAAATAAGTTGTGAAAGGTCAGGTGATATTTTTTCTTTTCTGCTACATCTGTTCTGGTTAACGTGTCTGTAACATTGATTGTCGGGGTACTCACCAAGGCCAAGATGCTGAGAGCGGCTTCCCTTGCAGCTGAGCGCACTTTACCCCTGAAGGTGGTACAGAGGGTATAGGGCACAGAGAGGCATGGGTTACCAGCAGATAAGTGGGTCTTGAGTGGGGATCTCCCGTAGAGCAGAGATGCCCTGCAGGAATAGACTTGACATCAAACTGGAGTAGGAAGTCCGTCCGGGGCTCTTACCCAACAGATCAAAGGTAGTGGCTGGGACTGAGTCTCTAGGAGGAGGCTGATGGTGAAACACAGGAAGTTCAGTAGAAGTAAGTCCTTAATACACAGAAAGCAGGCCAGTAGAGTAGTCCTTTAAAGGATTCCTCTGCTTACCTGCCTCATGTGTTTGACCCCTGGCTTGTTTAAACAAGCCATGCACAGGAAGCAGGTAAGTAGAGAAGTCCTTAGGGCAAGCTGGGGGTCAAAACTAACAGGAGGAAAGTTCAAATCTAATCTTATTAAAGTATTGAAGTAAATCTTAAAGTAATCCTTTACTGAAAGGTTAATTGTATAGTTGCTAACAGTCCTGATTTTCCTGGGACAAAAATCTGCCTCTGTCACGGACATTGGGATGTGATGGAATGGTGCGGCAGAAGCACGTGGAGAGGCAGCCGGTCAATCACTGGAGCCGGTGTTCTATCAAATAGTGCTTTACGTCGAAAAGTGCCCATGCATGCGCAGTAAGGTCACTCCAGCTCATTTCCCGGTCAGCTAGCGTGACGTCCCGATAGCGCATGCACACATCGTAGGAGGCATTTTTTCGATGGGGGACACAGGGGCGGACTGACAACTCATGGGGCCCCCCCCAGGCAAAAGGAAAAGATTTTGGGGCCCCTGGGCAATTGGAGATTATGGGGGGCCCCCAGGCAATAGATTATGGGGCCTCACAGTATATACACACAGACACACAATATACACACACACAGTATACACACACATAATACACATACACACACTGAAAAGGTACTGGAGAGGCGGGGCAGCTATAATCTTGGGATTTAAAAAAAAACAAAGATTTTTACATACTTTCCCTGGTTTTATTGAGGCTGGCAACCCTGATGGGGCCCCTTAGTTGCATGGGGCCCTCCGGCAGTGCCTGAGTGCCTCAATGGTCAGTCCGCCCATGGGGGGGATACCATTTGACGGGCAGAATTTAAACCTGGGAAAACAGGGGAGGGAGACCGTAGTTGTCAGATTGTGCCTCTCTGTTGCAGGGTGGGTTTTGTCTGTGTTGCATCCCGCCCTTAGACACAGGCAACCTGCCGTTCAACACACCAAACCCACCCTGCAACACAGACAAAACCCAACCTGGAGCACACTGTAAGCCAGCCCCACAACAAGGAGGCACAATCTGACAAGTACGGTCTCCCTCCACTGTTTTCACAGGTTTAAATTCTGCCCGTCAAATGGTATCTCCCACCGAAAAATATCTCCTACTATGTGCGCATGCGCTAATGTGATGTCACACCAGCTGGATTGGCCTTCCGTACTGCGCATGCACGGGCACTTTTCGACAGAGGGCACTATTCGATGGAACACCTGCAGCACTGCTTGCTGAGCCCGCGAATGATGAGTGGAGCTTGGCTGGCATGGCTAGGACCAGGTGGGTCCTTCTCACTACTAGGTCTGTGCTGACGAGACTGCGCTGACAAGACTGCTCTTATGGTAAAGGAGGGCTCTGGTGGTAAAAGAGGGCTGTAATGATAAAAGGGGACTTTATCAACAGAATAAAAATTCAGAAGTGAAGTTACGTGTTGTAGTGTATTTTCAGATGACATCTGTACTGATTAAAGGCTTAAGGACCACCCCACATACATTTACTTTAGCAGGGCGGCCCTTTTGCGCAAAATCATGTACCTGTATGTTACATAGTTACATAGTTAGTCAGGTTGAAAAAGACACATGTCCATCAAGTTCAACCACAAAAAAATTTTTTTTATAATAATATACAATCCCATATACCCAATTCTATACGCACAGTTGATCCAGAGGAAGGCAAAAAACCCCAGCAGAGCATGATCCAATTTGCTAAAGCAGGGGAAAAAATTCCTTCCTGATCCCCCGAGAGGCAATCGGATTTTCCCCCAATCAACTTTACCTATAAATATTAGTACCCAGTTATATTATGTACACTTAGGAAATAATCCAGGCCCTTCTTAAAGCAATCCACTGAGCTGGCCAGAACCACCTCTGCAGGGAGTCTATTCCACATTTTCACAGCTCTTACTGTGAAGAAACCTTTCCGTATTTGGAGATGAAATCTCTTTTCCTCTAGACGTAAAGAGTGCCCCCTTGTCCTCTTTGTTGACTGTAAAGTGAATAACTCAACACCAAGTTCACTATATGGACCCCTGATATATTTGTACATGTTGATCATATCCCCCCTATTAATCTCCTCTTATCAAGAGAGAATAAATTCAGTTCCTCTAATCTTTCCTCATAGCTGAGTTCCTCCATGCCTCTTATAAGTTTGATTGCCCTTCTCTGCACTTTCTCCAGTTCCCCGATACCTTTTTGAGAACTGGTGCCCAAAACTGAATGGCATATTCCAGATGAGGTCTTACTAATGATTTGAACAGGGGCAAAATGATATCTATCTCTCTGGAGTCCATACCTCTCTTAATACAGGAAAGGACTTTGCTCGCTTTGGAAACCGCAGCTTGGCATTGCATGCAGGGCCGGCGCTACCACTAGGCGGACTAGGCAACCGCCTGGGGCGCACTGCCGCCTAGGGCGCCCGGCCGCTGGTTATTTTATTCCTGGCTGGCTGCACTGTCCTTGCTGCAACTACTACTGTGCTATGCCAGTGCCATGTCAAGCAACAGCGCCATCCGCCCTCCCGCCCCGCCCCGCTCCGCTCTGGCTTTCCAGTAATCCTCTCTTCTGTATCACCTCGCCGATCCGCCCCTCCTCCTCCGATCCGCCCCCCCTCCTCTGATCCGCTCTCTGTCAGTCTGTCTGTGACTATGTCACATTAGCCATGATGATGATGATGACAGGCAGCAGCTGATGAATCATAAGTATATCACAGACCATCGGACTAACAGAGAGTGGAGCGGAGGGGGGGGGGTGGGGGGGGGCGGACGGCTGCTGTGCCTATGTGTTATCAGGAGTATGTCACAAATCATCGGACTGACAGAGAGGGGAGGGGAGGGGGGGCGGACGGCTGCTGTGCCTGTGTGTTATCAGGAGTATGTCACAAATCATCGGACTGACAGAGAGGGGAGGGGAGGGGGGGCGGACGGCTGCTGTGCCTGTGTGTTATCAGGAGTATGTCACAGATCATCGGACTAACAGAGAGGGGAGGGGAGGGGGGGTGGGGGGGGCGGACGGCTGCTGTGCCTGTGTGTTATCAGGAGTATGTCACAAATCATCGGACTGACGGGGAGGGGAGGGGGGGGTGGGGGGGGCGGACGGCTGCTGTGCCTGTGTGTTATCAGGAGTATGTCACAAATCATCGGACTGACAGAGAGGGGAGGGGAGGGGGGGGCGGACGGCTGCTGTGCCTGTGTGTTATCAGGAGTATGTCACATATCATCGGACTGACAGAGAGCAGAGAGGGGAGGGGGGGGGGGAGTCGTCATGATGATAACACACAGGCACAGCAGCCGCCCCCCTCCCCCCCCCTCCATTCTCTGTCAGTCCGACGGTCTGTGACATTACTCATGATGATAACACAGGCACAGCAGCAGCAGCCGTTCCCCCCCTCCCCCTCAGTCCTCTGTGACATGATGACACGTGTCATTTGATAGCACAGCACCCCTGGCCCCGCCCCCACGCTCTCCTGGAATGGAGGATGGATGGAGGATGGATGCAGCATGCATCATCATGGGATACAGCAGGGCAACGTCGGCGTGGTGCTTGAAGGCCGCTCTCTGAGCTTGGGGTCAGGTGCGCGCAGCCTGGGCTAGCTGGAACAGGAAGAGAAGAGGCACCACTCCACACGAGGCAGGTACACAGGCTGGCAAATACAGTTGGTGCCAGCAACAGGTTACTGGTGTGACCGTGAGGTAAGCAAAAAACTGTTGCTTTCTCTCTATTAGGCCCCTTTCACACTGGGGCGGTTTTCAGGTGCTACAGCGCTAAAAATAGCACCTGTATAGTGCCTGAAAAAACCGGCCCCTTTCACTCCAGTGTGAAAGCCGGAGGGTTTTCACACTGGAGCGGTGCGCTAGCAGGACGGTGAAAAAAGTCATGCTAGCCGCATATTTGGAGCGGTGAAACCGCTCCTACCTATTGAAATCAATGGGGGAGCACGGCTATACCGCCGGCAAAGCGCCGCTGCAGCGGCGCTTTGCGGGCGGTTTTAACCCTTTTTCGGCCGTTAAACGCAGACCGCCGCTAAAACAACGGTAAATCACTGCTAATAATAGCAGCGCTTTGCCGCCGACGCCCGCACCGCCCCAGTGTGAAAGGGGCCTTAATGAGAATAACATTATGTGAATGTGATGACCATGACATTTAATTTTAAAATGTGAGTGTATATATATATCTATTATGTTGACTGGTCTGCCAAATGTCCCCCCAAGTCTGTAATTTATGGGCACTGGTGAGGCGTAATTGTTGAGCGCTGGTGAAGCTGTATTCTGGGGGTGGAGTCAGGGGCGGGGCCAATGGGGGGCGGCAAAATGAGGTTTCGCCTAGGGTGCCAAAAATCCTTGCACCAGCCCTGATTGCATGCTATTATTGAGCTTATGATCTACCAAAATCCCCAGATCCTTCTCCACTATGGATTCCCCCAGTTGTACTCCCCCTAGCATGTATGATGCATGCATATCCTTAGCCCCCAAGTGCATAACTTTACATTTATCAACATTAAACCTCATCTGCCACATAGTCACCCAATTAGACAGAGCATTGAGGTCGGCTTGTAAATTGGAGACATCCTGTAAGGAGGTTATTCCACTGCATAACTTGGTGTCATCTGCAAAGACAGAAATGTTACTTTTGATCCCAGACCCAATATCATTTATAAAGATATTAAAAACTGCTGGTTGTAAACTGAACAGTGGAGCCTTGAGTGGAGTGTGAATAAGTATTGCTTTTTGACTGCTGGGTTGCAGTTTTAGGTTCTTTTGGGGCTTTTCCTTGTAGCTTTTTAATACCATTTTCTGACACTTTTTAAATAAAGTTTTTTTTCTTTTTTTTTTTCTTTCTTTCTTTACTTCCTTCAGCCTACTAATTAAGGGGAGTGGTTAATTGGGCACAGGTGCTTGAGGTCTATATAACCTTCTGTAGAACTCATTGTGAGCCTGCTCATCTTGAGTCTGTGGGAACTGTCTAAGTGGAACTGGTCAAAGTGGTGAGTTAAAAACCAGAGTTAGTGGAACTGGTCCAAGTGGTGAGTTAAAAACCAGAGTTAGTGGAACTGGTCCAAGTGGTGAGTTAAAAACCAGAGTTAGTGGAACTGGTCCAAGTGGTGAGTTAAAAACCAGAGTTTAAAACAGGAGGTTATAACAGGGGTCATAATACCTTTGTAGTGAGTACCTGAGTGTTGTCTGAGTAGTTTGTGTATGTATCGTTAGTACTTGTGTATTGTGGGTGCACGCTGGTCTGTGAGTACCTGTGTACTGTCTTGTAGAGTATTAGTGTCAGGAAGCTAGTTGTTAGGTAATTTGGACTGGGTATAATCTCTAATCCTCATTAAATGAATAGGTACGATGACTGGCGGGTGTGGAGAGGCGAACATCTTGCGGCATGTATGCGTTCGTTGATCATCTGATCGAGGGCGAATATTGCTGTGCAAAATGTAAGCACATTGTTTCCCTGGAAGCCCAGATTCTGAATCTTGGGAAGCAACTGTCAGCACTGAGAGGACCCTCCACCCTAAATGAGAGCCAGGAATGTACACGGCAGGTGCCGGCGGGGGCCAGCACAGAGGTGGGTGGAGACAAAGAGGTGCAGGCACTAGCAGAGAGTGGATGGGTGACAGTCAGGAAGGGTAGAGGGGCAAGTGCCAGGGAGGCTGATCCAGGGCTGGAGCATCCCAATAAGTACGCTCCATTGAGTGACATTGGTGATCCCAGTCAGGGACCAGCACTGCTGGAGCTGAGGGATTCTCCTAGCTGCCAGGGGAAGAACTCCTCCAGTGAGAGTGGGGGGGGGGGAGCGAAGGGAAGGGAAAGACAGATTCTGGTGGTAGGGGACTCAATTCTTAGGAGGACAGAGAGGCCAATCTGTAACAACAACCTGAAGTGTCGAACTGTATGTTGTCTGCCGGGCACTCAGGGTTCGGCACATCACGGATCTGGTGGACAGATTACTGGGAGGGGCTGGGGAAGACCCAGCTGTCATGGTGCACGTTGGCACCAATGACAAAGTCAGAGGCAGATGGAGTGTCCTAAAGAATAATTTTAGGGACTTGGGAGCTAAATTGAGGAAAAGGACCTCCAAGGTAGTATTCTCAGGAATACTACCAGTACATCGAGCCACACCAGAAAGGAAGAGGGAGATTAGGCAAGTAAACAAGTGGCTCAAGAGCTGGTGTAGTAAGGAGGGGTTTGGGTTCCTGGAGGACTGGGACGACTTCTCATTCGATAACCGGTACTATAGAAGGGACGGACTGCACCTAAATGAGGGTGCAGATCAGCTGGGATTAAGGATGGCCAAAAAGTTAGAGGGGTTTTTAAACTAGGCAATGGGGGGAGGGTCCACAGATAGAGATAGTCAGCATGGAGAATATTCCAGAGGGTAATATTAGGGGCATTAGTGGTAGGGTAACCAAAGCACATAAACCCAAGGTAAACATAGTAGCAAGTCCTAGTTGTAATCTTGGAACACCCAAGAGGATAGTATGTGACCGGTCAAAATATATTAATGCATTAAAATGTTTGTTCACCAATGCCAGAAGTCTGCCAAGCAAAATAGGTGAGTTGGAAGCTCTGGTGCATCAGGAGAGCTATGATGTAATCGGTATTGCTGAAACTTGGCTTCATTCCTCACATGACTGGGCTATTAATATTCCTGGCTATGCACTCTTTCGGAAAGACAGAGTAAAAAGCAAAGGTGGAGGGGTCTGTCTATTTGTGAGAAGTGATCTCAAAGCGAGTGAGAAAGAGGACCTGGTGGACGGAGAGTGTGATGAGTCTGAAGCATTATGGGTGGAACTGCATACAGATGTGCGTAGTTCAAAGTTAATCATTGGAGTTTGTTATAGACCACCCAATGTTAATGAGGAGGTGGAGACTCAGCTCCTTGCACAGATAGAAAGGGCTGGGACAGTGATAATAATGGGAGATTTTAACTACCCAGAAATTGACTGGGGTAATGGCACTGCTGGGACAGTTAAAGGGCAAAAATTTATAAACCTATTACAGGACAATTTTATGGTCCAGTTTATTGAGGCCCCAACTAGGAATGATGCTCTGTTGGACCTGGTAATCTCAAACCATGCAGAACATATTACTAATGTTCAGCTAAAGGAACACCTGGGTAGCAGTGACCATAACATGATTTCATTTGATGTTAGCTGTAAGCAAAAATCACATACGGGGAAGATAAAAACACCTAATTTCAAGAGAGCAAATTTTACAAGGATGAGGGCTGCTCTCCAGGACTTAGACTGGGAGGGAATATTGGCATCAATGGGCACAGAACAGAAATGGGAATTCTTCAAAAAGACTGTGATCTCACAGCAAAGTATATTCCCATGGGCAATACGTTTAAAAGGCTAAAAATAAAACCGATGTGGCTCACGGCCAAAGTAAAAAAAGCTATAAACTATAAAAAAAGAGCTTTTAAAATATATAAAAATGAAGGAACGCTAGTGTCATTTAAAGCAGGGTTCCACCCTAAAGTGGAACTTCCGCTGATCGGAACCCTCCCCCCCTCCGGTGTCACAATTGGCACCTTACAGGGGGGAGGGGGGGGTGGAGATACCTGTCAAAGACAGGTATTTACACCCACTTCCGGGCATAGACTCCCATGGGAGTCTATGTAATTTCCTGTCCTGCCGTGCTGTCTGCTGGGACACACACGGGTCCCAGTGACAGCGCGGACAATTCCTATTGCGCTGCGCGACTCGTGCATGCGCAGTAGGGAACCGGGAAGTGAAGCCAATTCGCTTCACTTCCTGATTCCCTCACCTAGAATGGTAACGGCAGCAGCCGAGAGCCGAGCGATTGATCGGCATCGGCTGCCGGCATCGCTGGAACCCGGGACAGGTGAGTGTCCATTTATTAAAAGTCAGCAGCTGTAGTAGTTATAGCTGCTGGCTTTTAATAATTTTTTTTTAGGTGCAATCCCTCTTTAAAGCGGTAGTAAACCCGCAATTTTTTTTTTTTTTTAAACCTGCAAAGCAAAATGCATAATAAGCTAGTATGCACCGCATACTAGCTCATTATGAAATACTTACCTTAGAACGAGGCCCCGACATCTGGCCCGATCCACGCCGAGGGAGCCGACATGCTCCCTCGGCGTCTCTTCCGGGTATCGCGGCTCCGGCCACTCACAGCGCCGGAGCCGCGATACCCGGAAGAGACGCCGAGGGAGCATGTCGGCTCCCTCGGCATGCGCGCGGGAGATTTCAGTCCGGCCACACGAGCGCTGCCGGATTTTCACGGAGAGAACCCCCTTGTGCGCATGCGCCGCTGCAGTCAGCGGCGCATACCGAGGGGAATATCTCCTAAACCGTACAGGTTTAGGAGATATTATTTTTACCTACAGGTAAGCCTTATTATAGGCTTTCCTGTAGGTAAAAGTTAAAAAATTGACCATACTACCACTTTAAATGTTACAAAGAATATAACAGAATATGTAAAAAGGAAATCAAGGATGCAAAAATTCAAAATGAAAGACAGATTGAAAAAGATAGTAGGACAAACCCCAAAAAATTCTTCAAATATAATAATAGTAAAAAGGTCAAGTCTGAGCATGTAGGCCCTTTACGAAATAATCTGGAGTGGGTGACTGGGGACAAAGAGAAGGCTAACTTATTAAATACTTTCTTCAGCTCTGTGTATACAAAGGAGCATGGGGGAGCTCATGTCTATAATGGGGGTGGTAGTGACGCAGCCCCAAATCCACAATGGCTCAAAAGTGATATGGTCCAGAAATATTTGGACAGAATTAAGGTGGATAAAGCACCTGGACCTGATGGCATCCACCCACGGATCCTAAAAGAATTGAGCTCTGTAATTTCAAAGCCATTGTATCTAATTTTTAGGGACTCATTAATGACAGGAATAGTACCACTGGATTGGCCAATGTGGTGCCTAAATTTAAAAAGGGAAGAAAGTCTTTACCAAGTAACTATAGACCTGTTAGTTTAACTTCTATAGTTGGGAAGATACTGGAGGGATTAATAAAAGACCACATAGACGAGTTCTTGCAGGAAAAAAATATTTTAAGCAACAGACAGCATGGATTCATGAAAGACAGAAGTTGTCAGACAAACCTGATTTCTTTTTATGAGGTAGTAAGTAAAACCTTGGACAGAGGGGTGGCGGTGGACGTGGTATACTTGGATGTTGCGAAAGTGTTCGATATAGTTCCGCACACGGCTCATGTGTAAGGTAAAGTCTACAGCAGGGATCTGCAATTAGCGGACCTCCAGCTGTTGCAAAACTACAAGTCCCATCATGCCTCTGCCTCTGGGTCTCATGCTTGTGGCTGTCAGAGTCTTGCTATGCCTCATGGGACTTGTAGTTCTGCAACAGCTGGAGGTCCGCTAATTGCATATCCCTGGTCTACAGGTTTGAAATTATCAATTGGTAAATGGATAGAAAACTGGCTAAAAGACAGAATTCAGAGAGTAGTGGTTAATGATTCTTACTCTGAATGGTCTAAGGTTATCAGTGGTGTACCCCAAGGTTCAGTGCTGGGACCCTTACTTTTTAATATCTTTATAAATGATATAACTGTATGTGATTTTTTTTTCCGTCTGGGACATGCACGTGTGCCGCCAGTGACCCGCTCCCACTGTCATTGGACACAGCGGGAGCCAATCAGCAGGTCCGATGGACCCGATGTCCCCAGGGACCTGCCGATCATTCCTGAGGCAGACAGAATGGGAGGCTACCTATGTAAACAAGGAAGATTGCTGTTCTGTGAAAGGAGAAGACAGAGAGATCTTGTGTTCTACAGTGGCTGTGCATTTTTTCTTTTTTTTTTTTTCTTTGCGCTGATCACTCTGTTAGTGTCACTGGTCCCCAAAAAAGTGTCTGATTTGTCCACTGCAATGTTGCAGTCCCACTAAAAATCGTTGATCGCTGCCATTACTAGAGATGGACGAACTTCTGACGGGACGTTTCGCAAACGCGAACCGCGAACGCGGCCGAAAGTTCGCGAACTGCAAAGTTTGCGGCGGGCCCCATTGACTTCAATGGCAGGCGAACTTTAAAAACCTACAGGTCATATTTCCAGCCACAAAATAATTACTAGCTGTGCACACATAGTCCCAAGACATGGCCACTGACATAACACATGTATGAAGTGAATCTGGGATCGACAACTACAAGCATTCTTTTTTTTATATGTGAAATTTTGACAATTCAGGACTCAGGAGCGCATGAAGGCAATGGAGGAGAGGAAAGGTCAGGGTAGGCTATGACGAGGGTGCAGGAGATGATCGCCAGCACCGTGATATAGAGCACTGACACCAGCACTGTGATAGAGTGCACTGACACCAGCACCGTGATAGAGTGCACTGACACCACACCAGCACCGTGATAGAGTGCACTGACACCACACCAGCACCGTGATAGAGAGCACTGACAGCAGCACTGATACCAGCAACTCGCTGCTGGGCCCCAAAAATATGACACCGCTCAACCTCTTCAAACAGGATGGTACGAGCATATAGTACGGTGTGCTTTTTTTGTACAAGGAAGTGAGCCAAATGTAGAAAAAAGGTCTGTGTGCTTGATTAAATAAATTGTTTATACATGGTCTACTGGTCACATGTGTTGAATTCCTCCGAGATCCATGCCTCATTCATTTTCAGGAAGGTGAGGTAGTCAACACTACCGTGAGCTAGGCGAGTGCGCTTATCGGTCACGATCCCCCCTGCTGCGCTGAACGTCCTTTCGGAGAGGACACTGGATAAGGGGCAAGCCAGCAGTTCCATTACAAATTGAGCAAGCTCTGGCCAGAGGTCAAGCCTACCCAACCAGTAGTCCAGGGGTTCATCACTCCTTAGAGCGTCCACATCGGCCGTTAACCCGATGTAGTTGGACACTTGTCGGTCTAGGCGTTCCCTGATGCTGGATCCGGATGAGACCTGTCGATGGGTCGGCTGAAAGAATGACCTCATATCAGAAGTCACCAACACATCTTCAAACTGCCCTCTTCTTGCAGGCACTGTTGGATTGGTACCCGCAACTCTTGCCACCCAGTACTGGTCCTTGACCCTTATGCTTTTTATACGGGGGTCCCTGTTAAAACACTGGAGCATGAAGGCCCCCATTTGCACTAAACTGGAAGCGGTGTGGTGGCCAGGCTCCTGCTCATCATCCAGGATAATGTGTCCTCCTCATTCTCCTCTCCCCATCCACGCACAACAACAGGGATCCCAGAAAGGTTTAAAGCATGCTCTTCTTGCTCCTCCTCATCCGCCCGGCACCATCCTCCTCTGACTCCTCTTCAGACTCCTGTTGTTCGCTTGTCTCAGATAGAGTAGCCCCCCCTGGGAATTCATCCAGCATTGCGACTTCCTCATCTTCCCACTCCTGCTCCTCCACGGCTTGATCAATGACACAACGCAATGCACGCTCCATAAAGAAGGCATAAGGTGCTATTTCACTGATGGCGCCATGGCTGCGACTGACCAGTTTGGTGATCTCATCAAATGGCCGCAGAAGTCTGCATGCGTCGCGCATGAGCAGCCACTGACGTTGTGAAAAAAACCCCAGCTCTCCAGAACCTGTTCTGCTGCAGAGTTCATACAGGTAGACGTTAACTGCATGTTTCTGCTGGAGCAGCCTATCAAGCATATAGAAGGTTGAGTTCCATTGCGTCGGGCAATCGCAAATAAGACCTCTGACCGCCATATTGTGTCGCCGCTGATTGTCAGCAAGGCGAGACATGGCCGTGTAAGATCTTCTGAAATGGGCCGAGATTTTCCTTGCCCGCTGCAAGATGTCCTGGACCCTAGGGTATTTGACAACGAATCGCTGCATGACCAAGTTTAAGACGTGTGCCATGCATGGCACGTGCATAATTTTGCCCTGTTTCAATGCGCTAAGCAGATTGGCACCGTTGTCACACACCACTTTACCAACTGTCAAATTGAGCGGTGTTAGCCACTGACCTGCCTGTGAATGCAAAGCTGAATGGAGTGCCGGGCCAATGTGGCTCTTGGCTTCCAGGCACAACAGACGCAGCACGGCATGGCAACGTCTTACCTGGCATGTCGAATAGGTTCTGGGGAGCTTGGGCGGCGAAGCGGAAGAGAAGCTAGCAGTGGAAAAGGAGGAATCAGCCGAGGAGGAGAGGAAGGAGGATGGAGTAGGAGGAGAAGAAGAGCCAGGCCTGCATACAATCCGTGGCGGTAAAACCAAATCTACACAGGTGCCACGGGTTACATGCTTGACGGCCGTCAGAAGGTTCACCCAGTGGGCAGTAAAAGTGATATACCTTCCCTGCCCATGTTTGGTAGACCACGTGTCTGTGGTCAGATGTATCTTGGCACCGACACTGTGCCAGAGATAAATTCACTTGCCGCTGAACATGGCCATATAGCTCTGGGACGCCCTTCTGTGAGAAATACTTCCTTCCTGGGACCTTCCATTGTGGTGTTCCAATGGCCACAAATTTTCGAAAGGCCTCCAAGTCCACCAGTTTATATGGCAGTAGTTGGCGGGCTATGAGTTCTGACAAGCTAGCCGTCAACCGTTGAGCAAGAGGGTTATCGCTCTAACATTTGGCCCACCCAAGCCTGCCTTTTTGCAGAAAAACGTGAGCTTGCCGTGATGGAAGGTGGAGTGGAAGGTGGAGTGGAGGACAATTGTAAGGAGAAGGAGAAGTAGAAGATGCGGCTGGACGGTGAGAGCCTGGAGTGTGGTTTTGTGTGTTCCGTTGCTCCCACTGGGCTCGAGGATGGCAGCTCATGTGCCTTCTTAAGGCGGTCATCCCTAGGTGAGTGTTGGGCTTACTGCGACTTATGAATTGACTGCAAAGATTGCAGATGGCAACACTATTGTCATTAGCGGACATGTTAAAAAAAGCCCACACTGCGGAGCCATGTGCCGGCGTCCTGGGAGCGCCAGATGTGACCGTACATGGTTAATGCCTTGCTCCTATACATTCGCATTCTGCTTTGTCCCTCCAGTGCAATCTAAGTTCTTCCTGCTTCTCCTCCCTATCTGCTGGTCCATATCTCCCTCTGAACTCCCCGCTTCAATCTGTTGTTTTTGGGGGCCACTGGTCTATCACACCAGTTATAATACTTTTTTTTATTGCGTTTGTCGCTCTCTGTAGTATCGCTGCAGAGCCGCTCAGCAGTCACAATTCTGCACAGTGGAATTGCACTATACTATGCTTTCTATATGTGCAAGTATTTTATACGTGTATTACACACCTATATACTGCACACCAAATAGTGCACCTATACCAGTCCTTACAAGGACCTTTGTGGACCAAGTAGCTAGTGATTTGCAGACTGTACCTCAGTCCCTACACTGATAAAGGACTGCTGCAGAATAGGGCAGCAATCTGCAGCAGTGCACCACAACCCTCCAAATAGTACACCTATACCAGTCCTTACAAGGACCTTTGTGGACCAATTAGCTAGTGATTTGCAGACTGTACCTCAGTCCCTACACTGATAAAGGACTGCTGCAGAAAAGAGCAGCAATCTGCAGCAGTGCACCACAACCCTCCAAATAGTACACCTATACCAGTCCTTACAAGGACCTTTGTGGACTAAGTAGCTAGTGATTTGCAGAATGTACCTCAGTCCCTACACTGATAAAGGACTGCTGCAGAAAAGGGCAGCAATCTTCAGCAGTGCACCACAACCCTCCAAATAGTACACCTATAACAGTCCTTACAAGGACCTTTGTAGACCAAGTAGCTAGTGATTTGCAGACTGTACCTCAGTCCCTACACTAATAAAGGACTGCTGCAGAATAGGGCAGCAGTCAAGTATAATATTCTTTCTATATTTGGAAGAAAGTATATTATACGTGTGCAACCCTATATACTGTACACCTATAGCAGTCCTTAAAAGGACCTTTGTGGACCTAATAGTAATAGCTAGCTAATGATTAAACTGACTGTCCCTGCTGCACACAGCGTCCTGTCCCACCCTGCACTGACAAAAGACAGGCTGCTGCAATCACCAACACAGCAGTGCACTGAACCCTATATACTGTACACCTATAGCAGTCCTTAAAAGGACCTTTGTGGACCTAATAGTAATAGCTAGTGATTAAACTGACTGTCCCTGCTGCACACAGCGTCCTGTCCCTCCCTGCACTGACAAAAGACAGGCTGCTGCAATCACCAGCACAGCAGTGCACTCAACCCTATATACTGTACTACACCTATACCATACCAGTCCTTAAAGGGGACTTTTGTGGACCTAAAAGCTAGCGATTTGTGTCACTACAGTCTCTCCCTGCTCCACACAGCGTCCTGTCCCTACACTGAAATAAGACAGAATGTAAAATGGCCGCCAGATCAGGTCTATTTATAAGGTAGGGGGAATGTCCAATTGTCCATGTGCTGAAATGTCTCAATAGGCTGTCCTGTACCCCATGATGGATGTGTCATCATGGGTCAAAGTTCTTTCACACTGTAAACACATATGTCCGCCGATCGGGCGAATCGCGAACGCGCAAAATTCGCCGCGAAAGACCGCCGGGCAAACAGTTCGGCCATCCCTAGCCATTACTAGTAAAAATAAAAAATTTAATTTATTTTTTAAATATCCCATAGTTTGCAGACGCTATAACTTTTGTGCATACCAATCAATATACGCCTATTTGGATTTATTTATTTTTACCAAAAATATGTACAAGAATACATATCGGCCTAAACTGAGGAAAAAAAAAATTTTTTGAAATATTTTTGGGGGATATTTATTCTAGCAAAAAGTAAAAAATAATGCGTTTTTTTTTTTCCAAATTTATGGTTTTTTAATTCGATTTTAAGGAATTAGATTTTTATAATTTGATTGTTTTATGGCAGAAAGTTAAAAATGTGTGTGTGTATATATATATATATATATATATATATATATATATATATAAAATTGATATATATATATTTTTTTTTCCAAATTGTTGGTATTCTTTTGTTTATAGCGCAAAAAATAAAAAACGCAGAGGTGATCAAATACCACCAAAAGAAAGCTCAATTTGTGTGCAGCGTCACACGACCGCGCAATTTTCAGTTAAAGTAACGCAGTGCCGTATCGCAAAAAATGGCATAGTCATGTTTTTCCCTTCGGATTATATGGGATGAACTGTCGTGATCAGCTTTCGGAAGCTGCGTACTGACAATCCGATTATCGTACGATCGGTATTTTTCCTGTACGATTTTCTGTACGGGTGCCCAGGCGTCGGCTGAATCAGCTATAAGGCAGAAACAGCCCTTGGGTTCTTTTTACCCCCCCAAAAACCTTTTGGGAATCCAAACTGCCAAAAAATAACACTGAAATTCAGATTCATACTGAAGACCAGTGGCGGAACTACCGCCATAGCGGCACATGCAGCCGCTATGGGGCCCGCAGCTGAGAGGGGCCCGTGGGAAGGATGAGGAATGCATACTGTGGAGGGGGGCATCACCTCCCGCACGGTCCCCCAGCCAGCGGAAGCGAGGAGAGGAAGAGGCAAGCTGTCTGTACGAGCAGAGAGCTGTAATAGCTTTCATTTGAATGTCCCGTGTTCCCGGGGCTCACCGTCACATAGCCCCACCTCTTGGCCCGGCGTCTTTGATAGACAGAACACCGGTCCAATGCGGGACATGTGACATCATCAAAGGCTGCAGGCCAAGAGGTGGGGCTATGTGACGGTGAGCCCCGGGAACACAGGACATTCAAATGAAAGCTATTACAGCTCTCTGCTCGTACAGACAGCTTGCCTCTTCCTCTCCTCGCTTCCCCTGGCTGGGGGACCGTGCGGACGGTGCTCGCCCCCCCCCCCCCCACTCTGAGTCAGCCCCACACTTGCCCGCAGCCATTTGAGGGCTCCATACTGGACTGCACTCCACATCCTCCCCGGTAGTTCTGCCACTGGCTCGCCTCTTCCTCTGCACAGGTGAGGCTGCAATTGTGACTGCACATTCATTCAGCATTTCTCTAGTTGTTCTAATTCTAACATTAGTCATTGGTTACATAAAGGAAAATTACAAATGCTGATCTTTTAATTCGTGTTATATGGTAATTTTTTGAATTTGAATTGGCAAAGGAAACTAATGTTTGAAAAAAAAATTATGTCTAAAGAACATGTAATGTACAGTGCATTTTTGCATGTAGGAATTTTCTTTACTACATATTTCTGATTTTTTTTTTTTTTTTACAGCTATAAAGTTAACAGTATTAGTGTTTGCATCTTTAACCACTTTCAGACCGGACCAATTTGCTGGTCAAAGACCAGACCACTTTTTGCGATTCGGCACTGCGTCGCTTTAACTGACAATTGCACGGTCGTGCGACGTGGCTCCCAAACAAAATTGACGTCCTTTTTTCCCCCACAAATAGAGCTTTCTTTTGGTGGTATTTGATCACCCCTGTGGTTTTTATTTTTTGCGCTATAAACAAAAATAGAGTGACAATTTTGAAAAAAACGCATTATTTTTTACTTTTTGTTATAATAAATATCCCCCAAAAATATATAAAAAAACATATATTTTTTTCCCTCAATTTAGGCCGATACGTATTCTTGTACATATTTTTGGTTAAAAAAAAATCGCAATAAGCGATTATTGATTGGTTTGCGCAAAAGTTATAGCGTTTACAAAATAGGGATAGTTTTATAGCATTTTTATTAGTTTTTTATTATTTTTTTACTAGTAATGGCGGCGATCTGCGATTTTTATTGTGACTGCGACATTGTCGGGGACCCATCGGACATTTTTGGGACCATTGTCATTTATACAGTAATCACTGCTATATAAATGCAGTGATTCCTGTGTAAATGACACTGGCAGTAAAAAGGGTTAACCAGTGGGTGGCAGTGTAGGGGTTAAGTGTTCCTAGGGGTGTGTTACTAACTGTGGGGGGGTTGGGCTTTCATTTAGTGTACACTGATCTCTGCTCCAATCACATGGAGCAGAGATCAGCGTCACTAGTTGCTAGGCAGAATGGGAAAATGTTGTTTATACAGCATTTCCTCCATTCGGCCGCTCCGTGAGACGATCGCGGGGATGCCCGCGGCGATCGAGTCCGCGGGTCCCGCGACCGGACTCACGGGGGTCCCGACCAGCGCGGTCAGCACGTCCTGAGTAAAGTCATTCAGGAGGGATCCAGGCCAGGTGTCGGTGAGTGGAAATCACAGTGGAAAGCTCTGGAAGAGACATGCCAGGAGTTGGATGTAGAGCCAGAGCCCCCCCCACTGTGAGGCAGCCCCACACTTGCCAGCAGCCATTTGAGGGCTCCAGTATGCATTCCTCATCCTCCCCGGTAGTTCCGCCACTGGCTCGCCTCTCCCTCTGCACAGGTGAGGCTGCATTGTGCTCGGGTCACGCTGCATTGGGCACAGGTGAGGCTGTATTGGGCATGGGTCACGATGCATTGGGCATAGGGGAGGCTGCATTGGGCACAGGTGAGGCTGTATTGGGCACAGGCAGGCCACGCTGCATTGGGCACAGGTGAGACCACATTGGGCACAGGGGAGGGTGCTTTGGGCACAGGCCACACTGCATTGGGCATAGGTAAGGCTGTATTGGGCACTGGACAGGCTGCATTGGGCACAAGTGGGCACAGGTGAGGCAGTATTGGGCATGGGCAGGCCACGCTGCATTGGGAACAGGCAGGCCACATTGGGTACAGGTGAGGATTATTGAAGCGCTAACACCAGCTGTTTGGAGTATCTTTATCTGTTGATTGTTAAACGTTCTGGAATATGTATATTGCTATTGTGGTGTAGGATCTGGGCCTGTTGTCCCTCCATCCCTTTGCTTCCTTCCTTCTTTCCTCCTTCATCTGACTCGAACCACACCCCCTTTGAGCCACGCATTTTAAACCACGCCCACTATTTAATTTAAGCCCCGCCATTTTTTTGTGGGGGGGGGGGCTGTTTGAGGGGGGGGGGCCCCATACAACATTTTGCTATGGGGCCCTGTGATTTCTAGTTACGCCCCTGCTGAAGACATCCAAATTCAAGAATCCGGGCTCAACCCCAATAACTGGATAACTTTCACATAACTTAGCAACAACACACACATCCCAGATTTTTGAGATGGAAATGAGGGACACCTATTAAATGTATGTAGGCATAAGACACACCCTCCACCATGCCCCCTTAACCACTTAAGGACCGAGTATCTTTCTGAGATTTGTTGTTAACAAGTTGAAAACAGTTTTTTTTGCTAGAAAATTACTTAAAACCCCCCAAACATTATAATTTTTTTTTCTAACACCCTAGAGAATAAAATGGTGGTCGTTGCAATACTTTCTGTCACACCGTATTTGCGCAGCAGTCTTACAAGCGCCCTTTTTTTGGGGAAAAAATACACTTTTTTAAATTAATAAAATAAGACAACAGTAAAGTTAGCATCATTTATTGTGAAAGATGATGTTACGCCGAGTAAATTGATACCCAACATGTCGCGCTTCAAAATTGTGCCCCGCTTGTGGAACGGCGACAGACTTTTACCTTTAAAAATCTCCATAGGCGACGTTTAAAAAAGTTCTACAGGTTGCATGTTTTGAGTTACAGAGGAGGTCTGAGGCTAGAATTATTGCTCTCGCTCTTAGCAACCACAGCGATACCTCCCATGTGTGGTTTGAACACCATTTTCATATGCGGGCGCTACTCACGTATGCGTTTTTTTATTTATTTCACCTTTTATTTTTCTTTCAAAAAAAAAAAAAATGTCACTTTTATTCCTATTACAAAGAATCTAAACATCCCTTGTAATAGAAAAAAAAGAAGCATAACAGGTCCTCTTAAATATGAGATGTAGGGTCAAAAAGACCTCACATCTCATATTTACACTAAAATGCAATAAAAAAATTATAAAAAATGTGCAGAAGTGACTTTTTGACGTCGCTTCCGCCCTGCAACGGTATGGAGACGGGTGGGGGGGCATCTTCCCCTCACTCGTCTCTATACCCAGGAAGGACAAGCATCCAATCGCCTCCGACGCTACCGAAGGCTCCGGTAAGAGGAGGGGGGGCCCCTCTCCCATCGCCGATAAAAGTGATCTTGTGGTGAATCTGTCGCAGAGACCACAATTATCGGAAACCGAACCACCCGCTGAAGAAGAGGATACCGGGGTTATGGCAGCTAGCTAGATATCTTTCTTCAAAGTTAAGACGTATATCGGCGGGCGGCGGTCCAGAAGTGGTTAAAGGAGGATTATACAAAAATAATAAGTATTTAAACTCACGAGTGCTTTTTTTTTTTTTTTTTTTTTTTTTTTTTACCATTACTGTTCCTCTTCATCGGCTTTTGAAATTTATAACTGCAGCAATTTAGAAATGGGATGAAAGGTTTAGCACTGGGAAACACTTTTGAAAGATAAATACTGCATTTTATCTACAACAATATAGATCAGACCACAATGAGGGACAAATGAGGAGGAAAGAGGGACAGCGGGACTGTCACAAGGATCCTGCCAGCAGTGGTCAGTCCGGACCTACCGCCGCGCGTGTGCGCTCGTTGGCGCCAGGCGGGCTATTTAACTCAGTTGGTCACATCCAGTTCTTGCTGTCTGATCTACAGCGTGCGAGTACCCTGATTTCGAGAACCTGCCTTCTGTGACCTGTTGACCCGGCTTGTTTACCTACTACTCCTGCTATCCGCCTGCATCTGACCCCGGCCTGCCTGACTTCCCTTCTGCTTGATCCTTCGGTGCTTTTGCTGCCTGCCTGTTTACCGACCCGGCTCGTCTGACCATCCACCTGCTTGATCCTTGGTACCTCCCCTGACCGCCTGACCTCCGACCCGGCTTGTCTGACTGCTCTGCTTCCAGCCTCCTGTTCTGGTGCCGTCTGCTGCTCTACCTCCAGTAGTGGTTCCAGCACCTGCCTGAAGTCCTGCCTCTGTCAGAGTTCCTGCATTGGTGTCCTGGTCCAGCCTCTCCGCCTGCCGCTCTGCTTCAGCTTCCTGCACCTGCCTGCTGATCCTGTTTCCCTCCTATTCCAGCCATCCCCTGATCCAGCTGTTGATCCTGCCGGACACTCGTGCCACTCTTGACTCTTGTGTTACCTGTATAGACTACCAGGGCCCTTGAGTCGGAGCCGCAAGAGAGGTCTCCTCCTGCAAGTCGGGCTCTACCACCAGGTACGTGACAGTATCAGACAGCCATGACCGAGCCCGTGCAGGGAGCCTCTCCCATGGACGAACTTTGTTTGCATCTGGCTGGCCTCACCCAGGCTGTTAAGAGTCTCCAGGAGGGATACACTCGTTTGGAGGAAAAGGTCCAAGCTCTCACTTCACCCACAACCGCTCAGGGGCCTCTTCCATCCGCTTCCGTCTCCAGCACCTCTTCTCCGACAGTGGTAATGTTGCCTCCCGAACCCAGGGTTCCCACGCCTGAAAAGTTTTCTGAAGAGCGAAGTAAATTCAGAGCATTCCGGAACTCTTGTGAACTGTACTTTGCCCTACAGCCTCGCACCTTCTCACTTGAGGCCACCAAGGTGGGATTCGTGGTGTCCTTGCTCCTGGGAGATCCTCAAGCTTGGGCTCATCGTTTGCTGGAACAGAAAGCAGAGGTCCTAACCAACCTGACCGCCTTCTTTGATACGATGGCCCAGCTCTACGAGGACCCTCAACTCTCCGCCACGGCCGAAGCCGCCCTGCATACCCTTCAACAGGGGCGTAGGGCTGTAGAGGACTATTTCGCTGAGTTCCGCCGTTGGAGTACAGATACGGATTGGAATGATGCGGCCCTTCGTTGCCAGTTTCGTATGGGGCTCTCAGACCCACTGAAAGATGAACTGGCTCGTGTGGGAGTCCCACAAACTCTGGATGCCCTGATTAATCTGGCCATTCAAATTGATCGACGGCTGAGGGAGCGAAGAGCTGAAAGAGGTGCTAGGTCTTCTCGTCCCTCCTGGATGCTGCCTCGGGTACCTAACTACTCTCATCCGGCTCCCACTCCTAGTCCTGTTCCAGCACCTGATACTTCCGAACCTATGCAGCTCGGAGTCCTTCGCCCTGCTTTCACGATGGAGGAACGCCAACGTCGTCGGGTCAACAACTTGTGCCTTTACTGCGGGGAACCTGGGCACTATGTCAGGAACTGTCCTGCCAAGCTCCGTAAGTGCATGTCTGTCTCGTCTGGCTCTACTACTGCTTGGCTTAAGACCTCTTCTCACCTCGCCCTTTCTGTCTCGTTGCAGCTCCCAGGAAAGACTTTACAGGTCCCCGCTATCATTGACTCGGGGGCTTGTAGCTGTTTCATGGACTCTTCTTTTGCCAGTAAACACCAAATCCCTTTGCTGTACAAGGCTAAAGGACTCTCTATCCACCTGGCCGATGGCTCAACAATAAAATCTGGACCAGTTATGCAAGAGACTACCCCCCTTTCAGTTTCTGTCTCCAATCTGCATCAGGAACTGCTTCGCTTGGACATTATCCCATCTCCTTTGTTTCCAATCATCCTTGGCATGCCTTGGTTGCAGGCCTATAACCCTGCTATAAACTGGGTGACCGGGGAGATCACATTTTTCTCTCCTTATTGCCAGCAGTACTGTCTCCTGAAGAATCCTGGCGAATCCTCTGCCTTACTATGTCTGGACTCTGATTCCGAGCTTCGCCAAGCAGTTCCTGAAGTATATCATGACTACCTAGACGTCTTCAGTAAGAAGGGGGCAGAAACTCTGCCGCCCCATCAGGCATATGACTGCCCCATTGAACTCCTTCCCGGGGCTGAAATTCCTTTTGGCAGGATCTTTCCACTGACTGAACTGGAACAGGAGACTCTGAAAATTTACATAGACGAAAACCTGAAGAAAGGCTTCATTCGACTCTCCACTTCCCCAGCGGGTGCAGGCATCTTCTTTGTGGAAAAGAAAGACCATACCCTCCGGCCCTGCGTTTACAGAGAGTTAAATAAAATAACAGTAAAGAATCGATACCCGCTTCCTCTGGTACCAGAATTATTTCAGAGACTGGGAACTGCCTCTACCTTCACTAAGCTGGATCTCAGAGGGGCCTACAATCTGGTTCGTATCAGAAGTGGGGATGAGGGGAAGACAGCTTTTCGTACCCGCTTTGGGCATTTTGAATACCTGGTGATGCCCTTCGGATTGTGCAATGCTCCCGCTACCTTCCAGTATTTCATTAATGATGTCTTCCGGGACTATTTAGACTTGTTTGTCATTGTCTACCTAAACGATATCCTCATTTTTTCCCCTTTTCTGGACTCTCATTGCAAACATGTTAAATGTGTCCTGGACCGGCTCCGGCAACACGGGCTGTACGTCAAGGCTGAAAAATGTGCTTTTGAACAAGAAAGTATCTCATTTCTGGGCCTAGTTATTTCTGTAGAAGGAATAAGGATGTATCCACAAAAGATTTCTGCAATTCTTGACTGGCCAACTCCCACTGACAAGAAAGGGGTCCAACGTTTTGTTGGCTTCGCCAATTTTTACAGGAAATATATCAAGGGGTTCTCCGCTATCATCTGCCCAATCACGCAACTAACCAAGCAAGGGGTGCGTTTTCATTGGTCCCCGGAAGCTCAAGCCGCCTTCGAGTCCCTCAAGAGACTGTTGCCTCCCGCGGATGTCTTAAAACATCCCGATTCTTCTCTACCATTTGTCCTGGAAGTAGACACCTCAGAAATTGCTGTTGGAGCTGTCCTCTCCCAACGACAAGGTACCAAAGCTTCACTTTTTCAAGTTGCCTTCTTTTCCCGAAAGCTGTCCCCCGCGGAGAGGAATTATGACGTAGGTGATCGGGAATTACTGGATATTAAAATCTGCCCTGGAAGAATGGTGATACCTGTTAGAAGGAGCTGCTCATCCTATCCTGATCTACACAGATCACAAGAACCTGGAATACCTGAAGTCTGCAAAGAGGCTGAGACCGCGACAAGCTAGGTGGGCCCTGTTCTTTTCCAGGTTCTCATTCCATGTTACTTACCGGCCCGGCTCCAAGAACACGAAACCCGATGCCCTCTCTAGGATGTTTCACAAATCCGAAGAAACTTCGCCCCCTGACACTATCCTGGCCCCAGGGAACTTTCTCCTGCTACAGGAAGATCTGCTCTCGTGGTTGAAACAAGCTTCCATGGGGTCAACACCCACCGTTGGAACAGAGTTACAGGTCAGGGATGGACTGTTTTGGTACGGCAGCAAAATCTTTGTACCCGAATGCTTACGGGTGGCCATTCTCGAACTTTGCCATGATCATGCACTAGCAGGGCACTTTGGTGCCTAAAAGACTGCTGATCTTGTCCAGCGTACTTTCTGGTGGCCCCAAGTACTTAAGGACTGTAGGAGTTACGTGGAGTCCTGCACCACCTGTGCTCGGAGCAAAACCCGTAGGTCCAGAGCCTGGGGGTTACTGAAACCTGCCCATTCCAGACAGGCCTTGGAAGATGTTGTCTATGGACTTCATTGTCGACCTACCCCCTGCAGCTGGGCATACTGCCATCTTTGTGGTGGTAGATCGGCTGTCTAAAATGGCCCATTTCATTCCGATGAAGGATACCCCCTCTGCTTCCGAGACTGCCCAGATGTTTATCAGGGAAATAATTCGACTTCATGGAATCCCGACCAATATAGTTTCTGACCGCGGAGTGCAATTTACCTTGCGGTTTTGGAAAGCGCTGTGTAAAGTCCTGGGAATTACGCTATCATTCTCTACCGCTTACCATCCTCAGACGAATGGTCACAACATGTCGGGCCCTCTCTTCCCCTCCTCTCCTAACACCCCTCCTCCCACACACTCCTCCTCCCCTTCCTCCTAACACCTCTCCTCCACCCCCACACTCCTCATCCCTCTCCTCCTCCCCCCCAACCCTTCCTCCCTCTCATTCCTCCGCCCCCACACTCCTCATCCCCCTCCCATTCCTCCTCCCTCCCTCCCATTCCTCCTCCCTCTCCTCTCCCCCACACTCCTCATCCCTCCTCCTTCTCCCCCCCATCTCTCCTAACACCCATCCTCTCCCCCACACTCCTCCCCCTCCTCATTCTCTCATTGCACCTCTCCTGCCCCCTCTCCGCCTCCCCCACACTCCTCGTCCCTCTCCTCCCCCAACTCCTCCTCCCTCCCATTCCTCCTCCCTCTCACTCCTCTTTCCCCACACTCCTCATCCCTCTCTTCCTCCCCCCCTCCTCCTCTCCTAACATCCCTCCTCTTCTCCTCCCCACACTCCTCATCCCTCTCCTCTTCCTCCTCCCCCCTCCTCCTCTCCACCTCCCCCACACTCCTCATTCCTCTCCTACCTCTCACTCCTCCTTCCTCACCTCTCCTCATCCCCCTCCTCCTCCTCCCACCATCCTCTCCTCCTCTTCCCCCTCATCCTCTCCTCCTTCTCCCCCTCATCCTCTCCTCCTCCCCCTCATCCTCTCCTCCTCCCCCTCATCCTCTCCTAACATCCCTCCCCCACACTCCTCCTCCCTCTCATCCTCCTCCTCCCCTCCCTCCTCCTCTCCCCTCATCCTCTCCTAGCACCTCTCCTCCCCCTCCTCCTCCTCCCCCACACTCCTCATCCCTCTCCTCCTCCTCCTCCCCCACCTCTCCCCCACACTCCTCATCCCTCTCCTCCTTCTCCCCCCATCCTCTCCTAACACTCCTTCTCTTCATTCTTTTATAACACCTCTCCTGCCCCCTCTCCGCCTCCCCCACACTCCTCGTCCCTCTCCTCTTCCCCCAACTCCTCCTCCCTCCCATTCCTCCTCCCTCTCACTCCTCTTTCCCCACACTCCTCATCCCTCTCTTCCTCCTCCCCCCTCCTCCTCTCCTAACATCCCTCCTCTTCTCCTCCCCCACACTCCTCATCCCTCTCCTCCTCCTCTCCACCTCCCCCACACTCCTCATTCCTCTCCTACCTCTCACCTCTCCTCATCCCTCTCTTCCTCCTCCTCCTCCCCCTCATCCTCTCCTCCTCCCCCTCATCCTCTCCTAACATCCCTCCCCCACACTCCTCCTCCCTCTCATCCTCCTCCTCCCCTCCCTCCTCCTCTCCCCCTCATCCTCTCCTAACACCTCTCCTCCCCCTTCTCCTCCTCCCCCACACTCCTCATCCCTCTCCTCCTCCTCCTCCCCCACCTCTCCCCCACACTCCTCATCCCTCTCCTCCTCCTCCCCCATCCTCTCCTACCTCTACCTTGGATTACCATAATCCATTCCAGGAGAATGCTTGTAATCCGAAGCACTCGCATATCAAAGCCAGTTTCCCCATAGAAGTCAATGGAAACGAAGTTACAAAAGTAATTTGTTCCGCATTGGCTCCTATTGCATGCAATACCGCATGTGGCCAGAGGTGGGGGAGGGCACCAGAGAGCCTCAGAAATACTTGGAGACAGCTTGGCTGAACTCGGAATGGCTTGGAAACAGTCGGGAACTGAGTATTTCCGAGTGATTCTGAGTATTTCCAAACGACTCCGAACCATTCCGAGTGTCACCGGCGCCCCTGCACCTCTGGCCAGATGTGGTACTGCCAGGGCAGGACTTGGGGTGCTGGGGGCCCCTGGGGTTGAGTCACTTTCAGGCCCTACCTTCTATAGTCATTTGTCGCCATCTGGTGCCATAACAATATAACCGATCCAATCGTTATTTGAAGTGCCAAGCTACTTTTAAAAGGTGACTGGTACCGTAGACAGTGTTAAATGCTAAAAAAAAGTAATAATCTATATGACCACTGTTTGAAGCTTGAAAAGCTTTTTTCCAATAAATAAATAATGATTAAAAAAGTTCAAAGTGATCAAGGGTTTATTGCAATGCACAAATGTCTTGGTCAGAATGAGAACATAAAACACTTAGAGCCGCTTCACACGACTCGCCTCGCCTCGCTCTCGCAAGTCGCCCCCGTTCTGTACAATGGAACCGTTCTGAGAGGAGCGACTCGAGTCGCTCCGACTCAGAAAAAAGGTTCCTGTACTACTTTTGGGCGACCTCGGGGCGACTTGCATTGACTTCTATACAGAAGTCATTTGCAAGTCGCCGCTGAGGCCGCGGCAGGTCGCGGCGAGGCAAGTCGGAGTCGCCTCGCCTCGCCTGCTGTGTGAACCGGCCCTAATTTACCTGGAAAACATATTGAAAAACAATCAACTACCTTGTAAGGTTGCAATCATAACAAATCAATTGCAAGAATATAACAAAATAACTCATTGAACAAAGTGCAAGATAAATTGTGTGTGTGTGTGTAGTATGTAAGTGAGTGTTGTGAAAAATCTTAACTATGCACACAAATTAGAAATGTACAGTCAATAAAATAAAAATAGTACACTATCATATCTTAAGAAAGCATTACATCAACAACAGAATCCAGAGGCTGATCATTTAAAACAACAACAGGCAAGGTAGACAAAGAAAGAGAAAGGTGATCAGGTTATGACTTCATGCATGTCATCTAATTTTAAAGATATTAAAATAGTACTATTTAGAAGTGGTATCTTCTGGATTTCTTTGCAGCAAAGTCTTTGATCAAATCAGTAAAATCCAGTTTACATAGAAGGTCACTCTCAATTGACATCAGAGTGAGATGATTTAATTTCTGCTGTACAATTGTGGATCTTAGTCTGATTTTTACTAGTTTCAGTTTGGAGAAACTGCGCTCCCTACTTGCATTTGTGACTGGTAAAGTCTGAGAGCGACATCCACGTTTGGGAAGATGGTCTGTAGTTTTCTTTTTTTAATGCACAAAAGAAGTTCCTTAGCAGATGATGGCTCATCATGGCAGATGAATTCTTTGAACTGGATGATTTCTTCACAAAATTCATTTTCCAGGTCAGTGTGGTATCTTTTCTATAGATCTGCTGCTTTTTTACGAAGATGTTCTGCAGAGAGGGTACATATTTGTTCAGGAAACCAAAAGTGCTGTTGAGGTCATTATAGGACTGAAAACGGCAATCAAGTTCAGCCAGCAGCCTATCCATCACAACTAGAAACACACCAGATGAGAACCACTCTCTTCCTGATAAGTGAACCTCAGGTGTTGCAGACTCATCCACATGAGTCTTGTGTTTTCTTGGTCTTTGTTTGGCTTGTTTGTATGTTGCGGAAACAGTGGGAGACATCGCTTTTGCTTGGTCTTCAAACACATCAAATTCATCTCTCAAACCAACAATATATTCCCGCAGTGACCTCACCAAATCAACAGCATTGCACAGGTCCATATCCACAGCTTGAAGTGCAACACTTGTCCCATGAAAGCATTGTAGAACATGATTCCACATAGTGCAAAGAAAAGCAGTCTCAAGCCTGTTCATTTTTATTATTCATTATGTAGTGACCAAGCATCATTTTGTGTTGACGGGTTCTGTTTGCTGTCTTCTGCAAAGTTCATTAGTGACTCTTGAATATTGGCATAGTTCCTGCACAGTGCCTTGGTGGCCTGTGCATGCGCAGCCCACCTGGTGTCAGAGAGAGATTTTAGTGTCTCAATGCATTGGTTTTCTTTAGGCTGCAAACCTGCAGTTACCACCCCCTACCATCTAGCTGTGGATTTCGAGAAGAAGTTGAACAAAGTCTGAATGAAGTTAAAAAAAATTGGCGATCTCTGTACAGCAGTTTACACTATTAACTCCAGCCAGATTAAGCGTGTGCGCGGTGCACGGCACCCACTCTACTAGTTGATTAATGTCTTTGATGTGAGCTTGCAGCCCGTTGTACACTGACATGTTTACGGCATTATCATAGCACTGTCCACGGCAGTTACTGATATCTATGTCCATCTCATGTAAAATTGTGAACACTGCATCACAGAGTGCCTTCCCTGTGTGGCTAGATATAGGGAGAAATTTTTAAAAATCGCTATTCTACGAGGCCCTCTGGTGAAACATACCTTATGATAAATGTAAGCTGATCAATGTGTATCATGTCGGGAGTTAAATCAATGCAAATGGAAAAGTACTTTGTCACTTTCACTTCAACAATGATTTCAGAAAGTACTCTATTGCTCATTAGCTCGATAAATTAATTGCATGTTTTTGATGAAAGATATGAGGGGGTTCCTACCCCAGAATTGCCATATATCTGTATGTGTGATTTCAAGAATGGGTCGAAATTCACTGATCAGTTCCAGGATTCCCATGTAATTCCCATTGTCAGCTCGACCAAATATTTCACTGGAGCCTCGGAAAGCCAATCCCCGCTCTGACAGAAATTTTACAACTGCAACCACTCTTTGCAAAACTTCACTCCAATAATTGCATTGCGACTCAAACTGCCTTTTTAAGCTGAGAATCTATAACTCCGTCAGCTGCTGCTCTGTTGATGTAATTAAACATAGCCTTTCTATGACTTTCACTATTCTCGTGCTCAGCAATGCGTCTGGTAGCATGTTTTCAGTCATTATAGCCAGACTCAAAAAGGGATTGACCGTTACCATCTCCAAAAAGGCGACAAGCAAAACAAAACACACAACCGGTGGATGGTGAGTAGAGCAAACATTCTCTGGGCAAGTACTCACCATTCAAACGCTTTCATCAAATTTATCTCAGCAAGCAGGATCAGTGGATAAGGAATCTGTAGTTGGACATTGTTTGGTTGCAGTTTCTGACTGAAGAGATGATGATTCATTGATGGGCTGCCCTGCTCTTGAATTTAAATCGTCTCCAACCGTTTCTTCCATCAGGTTTGGGTTGTTGTCCTCTGGATTCTCTGCTTGCACATCAGGCTGTGGTGTCGTGGGTGTAAAATAAATCCAGTAATCCTTTTAATTTTACTGAGAACTTCCTTTTTGCCTTGCTGTCTTTCATTCTTTCGTTTTCTGTTAAGCGCACCACTATGGTACTGTTTGTCCTCCATTACATCACTGTCTAATGCAGACAGGTTTTCTCAACGGCAGTAAATGAAGCACTACATAGCTGCCAATAACCAATCAGCAAACCGCAAGATAAGAGAAAAGGAGCAAGGAACAATTCTGGAAAAAAACTAATTTTTCTCAGTTTCTGTGATAAAATTTAGCAAATTACTAATTTTTCTTCATAAATGTTGGCCACAATTTATACTGCTACATATCTTTGGTAAAAAACAAAAACAAATTAGTGGATATTATTTGGTCTTTGTGAAAGTTAGAGAGTCTACAAGTTGTGGTGCAAATCATATAAAATGTATCGCACCTGATGTACTGGCGGCCTATCTCATTTCTTGTGACCCTAACAAGCCAGGAAAGTACAAATACCCCCCCCCCCCCAAATTACCCCTTTTTGGAAAGTAGACATTCCAAGGTATTTAGTAAGAGGCATGGTGAGCTTTTTGATGTTGTAATTTTTTCCCACAATTCTTCAAAATTAAGATTTATATTTTTTTTTCACAAAATTGTCATTGTAATAGGTTATTTCTCTCACTTGGCATGTGTATACCACAAATGATTCCCCAAAACACATTCTACTCCTCCTGAGTATTACAATACCACATGTGTGGGACTTTTCCACAGCCTGGCCACTTAGAGAGGCCCAACATGCAGGGAGCACCATCACATGTTCTAGGAGCATAAATTACACATCTAACTTCTTGACTACCTATTACAATTTTGAAGGCCCTGGAGCACCAGGACAATGAGACGTGACACTGACGTGGCACTGATGACAGATGGCACTGATACGTGGCACTGATGACACGTGACACTGACGACAGATGACACTGTTAGAAAAGTTTTAAATGTTTATTGTGTGACTATTAGAAAAACAATAGTCCTGAGACTGATTTGTTAAAAAGCTTACTTCTGAGCACATTATTGTATTAACTCATTGTATTGTTTTGTCTTAATTAACTCCATAGTAAGTTGTAGAATCATTAGATTTAACTAAATATGATAGCCTAAGAATGTACGGAACATGAATAGCTAATAAAGGTACTAGTTCGTACCATGACAACGTTATTTATGTTCCCTCAGCCAATAGAAGCATAGAGATGTTATTCTTATGGGGTATGTGAGGCGGGACACAGTCTTTTGGCAGACATTTTTCTTCAGCTTTCGTCCTGTAAGCATGTCTCTCTGTTGTGGGCCACATCAGAAATAAATTTTCCTGCTTCTCAGAACACCTGGAGTTTTTTTTACTGAACACAAGGGAAATTCCTAACATTTTTGGTCTTTCGAGCCTGAAGCAACACGCTGGTTTTCAGATCAGACGGCCCGACAAAACTTCGGTGAGTATTGGACTTTGAAGCTCACTGAATATTAAAGTCCCCCCATTCAATGTTATTTGTTGAAAAAGGGGCGGGGCCAAAAGATCTGGATTCCACTGTCTGTTTCCGAACCTTGTGTGATCCAGTCCAGGTGTTTGAGAGGTAAGATAATTTAAATTATTCTTAATTCTTTCTAAGAGTCTTTTCTTCTCTTTCTCTTTGCTTCTGGTTTAATGTGTTGTAATTGCCGACATTGGTATTGATCCTATAATATTCTAGGTGGTCCAATGCTCGTAGAGACACTTGGGGACGTTGTCTAAGGTAAAAAATTACGTCGCCCGCTGTCCGGACAGATAACAAAAAGATTTGAGGTATACCGAATGTCAGAGGTTGAATGCCTGACTATTTAAGCGCTGTTTAGTTAAGTGATCTACAAATATCGCAAGGCTAACTTTCTTCTGTGTGTGTTTACTTTATCTTTGTTCATGTTTAACCCTTTTTGATTCTCTCGATAGTGTGGGGAGTGCTGATATTTTTTTTTCTCTTGTATTGCTTTGTTCGTTTACACGTTTTGTGCTGCATATTTCTAAGAAGATAAGAAGTCATTCTTCACCTAACGCACTGCACTCACTCTCCCCCTCCCCCTCCCCCTTCCCTCATGGAAGGATTTCTTCTGCCAGAAGTTGTAAAAGTTAACCCTTGATTAGCTATGACAATACAGAAGGGTTATATTGTAAATATTGAAACTTAGCATAAAAGAAAAAGAAGGTAGATTGCACTTTGGAGTAAATAGAATGTTGTAGAATTATTATCAGGTGGCTTGATGAATGTGAAAAGAAAAGAAAAAAAAGGCTGAGGATGTTTTCATTACTATGATGGTCAAGAAGCTGTTTCTCGGAAACAAGAAAATGCAGATTGCCTGACAGAAGTCAATTTGTGCATCTGTGAAAATATTAGGACTTTTGGTGGGAAAGAGTCTGAATAATAGTCTTAAAGTAAATATTTATATTGGATTGGAGTTATTTTTAGAATTCATAGACTTTCAACTGTGAAGTGTTAATGATGCAATGCTGTTTATATTTGGGTACATTTATAAGTCAAAAGGCTAAGTTCTGAATCAGAATACTAAAAAAAATTAAAAAGAAAGAAAGTTCTATTTTGGGGCCCTGTGGATAAGCTTAAAATGTCAGGACCCAAAGTTCAAAAAAGGTATGGGTTGGAAATGGCGGAGTATTGGCTTCAGCATGCTAGAATTAGGGTAGAAGGAAGAACAAAGGAAAAATGCCAAGACCAATTGTCCCTAGTGGACAAAGAGGATGATCTCATCTGCTACACCCAGAGACCACCTCCCTATAATGGTCCTCCCCCTCAGGTGCAAGTAACTGCCCAGAGTAACACCTTCCCTGTGACATCCACCCCTGTCAAAGGAACCGCCTCTGAACAAAACCCCAACTCCACTTCCTCAATCTCTCCAGACAGTAGTTCAGTCCTGGAGATGAACAGATCGATCCTTGAAACATTAACTGATGCCATAACTCATGTACTAGGTGCCCCAGCAGGAGCCAAGAGACTAAGTAAACCTCCTATTAGGTATGGTGTGGAGGACGGTGAGGAATACCCCTGCGCCCCAGAAAATGCACAGGGACGGGGGGATCCATTGCCTCCAGAAAGCCCAGACTTAGGAAACAGGTTGACTGCCCTACTGAACAGATGCCAGCTTAGATGGGTACAACGGACTGATTGGCAAAAAATAAATATGACAGTACAAGAAGACAAAGAAAGTGTCAGTGACTACCTAAATAAATTACGAGAGATTTTTAGAGTGTTCTCCGGGCTCCCCGAAGCTGAGGATGTGAATAGTGCATATCAGCAACAGCTAAAGATTGCTTTTTTAAATGGATTGAAACAGGATCATAAGGATTACATTGTTAAAAACATGGTTACTTACCGAACTGCATCAGTTTTAGATGTTTTACAATATGCTAAGCATTCTGAGAAGTATTTGAAAACAAAGGCAAAAAAGAATGTGAAAGTAAAGGTTTTTGTGCAAGGTGATGAAGGAGAGGAGGATGCAGAAGAGTACACTGCTGAGGCAGAACCAGAGGGGTCTCATAGAGGAAGAGGCACAGGTGGTTTTAGAGGAAGGATTACTCTACAGAAATAGACAGTGCAACGAGAGTACTTCCACCCTGTGTACAAGCACTGGTAGCATCAGCGGTGTAGTGGTTAGCACTCTCGCCTAGCAGTGAAGGGGGTCACTGGTTCGAATCCCAATCATGGCGCTGCCTGCCTGGAGTTTGCATGTACTCCCTGTGCCTGCGTGGATTTCCTCTGGGTGCTCTGGTTTCCTCCCGCACTCCGGGGACATGCAGGTGGGTTGATTGGCTTCTGTCCCGGTTTGGCCTTGGTATATGAATGGGGACGTTGGATCCTTGGGGGTGGAGAACGATGTGGGTGTACAGGGGTAGGGGCTAGACACTCACACAGGCTGAACGGGATGGACTGGTGTCTTTATTCAACTTTACTAACTGAAAAGGCACCACATGCAGTGTCTGTTATCCTGTTACAACAAAAGGTATCACATTTGAGCCCAGCACGACACCTTTCCTGCATGACAATACTCTTGACAAAACCTCACTTAACAATACAGAGGTGTACTACATTAAAACCATCCACACTACTACTACTTCCTACTGACGGGTATAAACATGTCTGCACTGCTGCCATCACTGAAAAGGTACTGCCACAACGTGATCTGCAAGATATACCATTATCTAACCCTGACATGATACTTTTTGTTGATGGTTCTAGTAAGAAAAATCCAGATGGCACAAATGCAACAGGATATGCAGTAGTGACACAGGATGAGATTTTGGAAGCGGGGCCACTACCAAAACATTATTCAGCACAAGTTGCAGAACTTGTAGCACTGACAAGAGCATGTATACTGTCAGAAGGAAAATCTGTAACCATATACACTGACAGTCAATATGCCTTTTCAACAGTACATGTTTTCGCACAACAATGGAAAAACAGGGGGATGGTCACCTCCAGTGGTAAACCAATTTCACATACGGACTTCATTTTAGAACTCCTAGATGCGATACAGTTACCAAAAAAGCTTGCAATCTGTAAATGTCAAGCACACACAAAATATATGGACCCTATCTCAAAGGGAAATAAAAGGGCAGATGAAGCTGCCAAAATAGCGGCACAAGACACACATAAAATAATGACAGAACAGGAAATCATACAGATAGATCATACAGTCCTTACTGAAATGCAGCAAAATGCCCCCCTGGGAAAAAAAAAAACAATATTGGAAAACAAAGGGTTGCACAATAATTGATGACATTTACACATCACCTGAAGGGAAACCGGTATTACCAAAATCTTTATTTAGGTATGCAGCAGTATTGACACATGGAGTAACGCATGTGTCAAACAGGGGGATGACTGAGATGTTAAATAAAGTATGTACAGCCTATGGATTCACAAATTACTCAAAAAACTCTTTGCTCCCAATGTCTTATATGTGCAAGACACAATGCTCAGGGAGATATAAGACCACAGAAAGGGAAGTTCCCTATACCACAATATCCATTCCAACACATTTGCATGGATTTTATTGAATTAGACAAATGTGAAAGGAAGAAATATTGTTTGGTACCCAGGCACCCTGACCAAATGGGTGGAGATATTCCCGACAGGAAGTGCAGATGCACAGACTGTAGCCAAAGCATTACTAAGAGATATTATTCCTAGATTTGGAATCCCTGAAAGGATTTACAGTGATAACGGACCCCATTTTGTAATTAACAAATATACAACATTTGACAGAAGTGATGAGAATTAAAGGGAAATACCATTGTGCCTATCATTCCCAATCAGCTGGATTGTTAGAAAGACATAATGGCATTCTAAAAAGCAAACTGAGAAAAGCTATGGAAGAAATAGGTAAAAATAATTGGATGTATTGCCTACTAGTAGCTGTGACCAGTATGTATATCACACCCCCAAAAGAAGATGAAAAAGGTGCATGTGGGAGATTGGGTCTCAATAAAAAGTAATAAGAAAAAAGCAGTGGTACTCCCCAAGGTGGGATGGTCCTTTCAAAGTCCTTTTAACTACCCCTACTGTGATAAAGATTGCAGAGAGGTCTACCTGGATTCACCAGTCCCATTGTAAGAAGGTTTTACAGGCAGAGTAGGGCCAGTTGGCTACAAGAGGTCCAGAAAATCCGGCTACAAAGGGAGGTCTCACACAAGGTGGGACTTGTCTCAAACCGGTGAAGTCTCCCTCCCCTTCCAACTCCCCTATCCTATCCGCTGGAACTCTGTAGCTGGTTAGGATGAAAGGGACAGTAATTATCCTTGGGTTACTGGTGACTCTAGGAGAGGCATCCATAAGAGGGGGTAGGCGCTACGGAAGAGTAGAGGAACCTTTGGATTGGGAAAGAACAGGAAAAGCATTAAATCTAACCTTTTATAGAGGGAATAACTAGCACTATACTGGTAGACTTCTGTCAGATTGCAGATTGTGGGGATACAACTGGGGCTAGAGGACTTCTATGGGCAGATAAATATATCTGCTGGCTCTGGAATAAGGCAGGATGTCAAGCATGGGATCAGGCCCTGTGGACTACAGCGCATCAAGATTGGGGGTATAATCAACCAGGGGCTAAAAAGAGTGGTATAAAGGAGAGACTCATAATCACAAAAGCGGCCAACTCCCCCTGCACAAATAGTAAGAACTGTAACCAACTATTAATAACATTAACGGAGCCGAGGAAGGAAGATCAGCGGTTGTATTCCATGGGAGCATGGGTGTCAGGAACTGATCCCTCAGGAACATTTTTCCTTGAGGTATTACTACCTAATAAAATTAAACAACAGGAAAAAGTAGACTCAGAAGGGAAAGAAGAAGGCCATACTAAAATAGAAGTTCTGAGTAAAACTATAAGATTCACTAACCTAACAATAGAAGATGCCATAGCTTTGGAGACGGGCTACCAAGAAAAAAATGAGTGGTTAGAATGGTTGAGGTACACGGTTAGAACTCTGAAAAAGGAAAACTGTTTGGTTTGTGCCGGAGCCAGACCACATTTAGCAACAGTTCCTTTTCCTCTAGATCACAATACAGATCCAGAAGGTTTAAAATGTATGTTGCAATTGTATAATAAGAGCTATAAACCTGAAACAAATTCTACTTGTCACACATTGAGTTTGTTGTTTCCCCCAGTACAGAGACCTCAGATACCTCCAGCGGTTACCGCTTATCCGGGCAACTTTACTTGTTTTGCACTCCCAGGGAACCGTAGCGCGGTGGATCTTGGGTCACTACCTGATGACTACTGTGTGGAGAGGATTAACACGGACAACGGTGACTGGGTTGGACATGACATTCAGAGAGCTGATGTCTGGTGGATGTTTGGGGATAAGAAACTGCGAGCTAGACTACCGGCCAATGCCCAAGGGGATTGCGCTATGGTCCAGCTGGCTATGCCCCTGAGAATCCTGTCAGAATACCCGTGGACTAAGAGTCACCGACAGTATCGGAGGGACACCTCTCCCTTGGGGTCATTTGACTCTCAGATCTACATAGATGAGCTTGGGGTTCCTCGCGGGGTGCCGGACGAGTTTAAAGCCAGGAATCAGGTGACAGCTGGGTTTGCGTCTCTTCTCTGGTGGGTGAGTATAAATAAAAATGTTGACTGGATTAATTATATATATATTATAACCAACAACGATTTGTAAACTATACTAGGGATGCTGTGAAGGGCCTAGCAGAATAGTTAGCCCCCACATCTCTAATGGCCTGGCAGAACCGAATGGCTTTAGATATGGTCTTAGCTGAAAGAGGAGGGGTATGCAAAATGTTTGGTAGCATGTGTTGTACCTTTATCCCAACAATACAGCTCCTGGAGGGACAGTGACCAGAGCCTTGGAAGGACTGACAGCGCTATCGAATGAATTGGCGGAAAACTCAGGTATTAATGATCCATTCACAACTTGGCTTGAAGGATGGTTCGGTAAATGGACTGGATTTATCACATCATGTTTGATCTCAATCGCTGTGGCTTTGGCCGTTTTGGTCACTTGCGGATGCTGCTGCATTCCCTGTATTCGAGGACTTTCACAAAAACTCATTGAAACTGCAGTCTCAAGGACACATGACACTGATAACAGATGGCATTAATATGCGGCACTGCTGACATGTGACACTGATGACAGATAGCACTTATACGTGGCAGTGGCACTGATGACAGATGGCACTAGGGACAGGTGGCACTGGGGACAGATTATCATGGCACTGACAGCACTTTATTTTCCACTTTTTTTTTTTTTTTTTTTACTCACAACAAGCTGCATGTCGCTCTCCCTCCTCACAGGCTGTCTCTGTGAGGGGGGAAAGGGCAATGAGAGATGATCTCATGAGATCATCTCTCATTGGACACTCGGATCAGTGCTAAATGGCTGCTGTGAGTGGCCATTTAGCATGATCTGTGATTGGCTGTGTCCAAGGGATGGCACTGGGGACAGGTGGTACTGATGACACGTGACACTGATGACAGATGGCACTTATACATGGCAGTGGCACTGATGACACTTATACGTGGCACTGGGGACAGGTGGCACTGATGACACGGGACACTGATGACAGATGGCACTTATATGTGACACTGATGACAGATGGCAGTGGCACTGATGACAGATGGCACTTATATGTGGCACTGGGGACAGATGGCACTTATACGTGGCAGTGGCACTGATGACAGATGGCACTTATACGTGGCACTGGAGACAGGTGGCACTGGGGATAGATGGCACTGGGGACAGATGGCACTGGAGACAGGTGGCAATGATGACACATGACACTGATGACAGATGGCTTTTATACATGGCAGTGGCACTGATGACAGATGGCACTTATATATGGCACTAAGGACAGATGGCACTGGGGACAGATTACCATGGCACTGACAGCACTTTATTTTCCACTTTTTTTTTTTTACACACAAGCTGCACGTCGCTCTCCCCTCTGTCTCTGTGAGGGGGAGAGCCAGCGATGAGAGATGATCTCATGAGATCATCTCTCATTGGACACTCAGATCAGTGCTAAATGGCCGCTGTGATTGGCCATTTAGCATGATCTGTGATTGGCTGTGTCCAAGAGACACTGTCAACCCAGAACTTCCCTGATGTGAGTCCGCAGCACGCATTGGGGTAGTAAACAAGAGGGCGTCCAGGGACTTGCTCCCAGCAATTGCCGTCCGCGCTGTAGCCTGCTATAGCACGGACGCCTAGTGTAAAGAAGAAACAGGCAGGGCCTGCGGGGCCCCCTATTGGACGGGGCCCATGGGCTTGAGCCCCATTAAGCCCTATGGAAAGTCTGGCCCTGGGTACTGCACACCCCATTAGCTTGAATTCTGCTTGTTTTGCAAAACAACACTCGCAAACCGAGTTAGAATTTTTAAAAAAAAATTTGCTAGTCTTTCAAAATGCTTGTTAACCGTGTTATCCGATAACTAAGGTTTCACTGTATATAGGTGTACACACACACACTATATTAATAAAAGTTACATAGTTAGTCAGGTTGAAAAAAGACACAAGTCCATCCAGTTCAACCTTAAAAACAAATAAATAAAATAAAAAAATAATCGTACAATCCAAATACCCAATTTTATGCCCACAATTGATCCAAAGTATTGGGAGGTCTGCCTTTACTCGCACATGAACTTTAATGGCATCCCAGTCTTAGTCCGTAGGGTTCAATATTGGGTTGGCCCACCCTTTGCAGCTATAAGAGCTTCAACTCTTCTGGGAAGGCAGTCCACAAGGTTTAGGAGTGTGTCTATGGGAATGTTTGACCATTCTTCCAGAAGCACATTTGTGAGGTCAGGCACTGATGTGGATGAGGAGCGGGGAGAGGAGCGAATCCAGAGGACAGAGCGGGAGTGACAGACCTGCGGAGAGACCTGTGCTCACTCCCCCCCACTGGTTATTTACACGGCACAAGAGGGCTTTGGAATAAAATTGTGAGTATGAAAGCCAGAGAAAACTGGTGGCTGAGCCCTGACAAGAAGACAGTAACTATATACAATTGCCTGTAATTAAAGTATATCCCTCATGGAAATGCTTGAAGATACTTGTGAACATTCAACTATATTGGTATTCAAACAGTAATCAGTATAAGATCAACACCTGAGAAGTATACTTGAAAGGCATTAAAAGGGGGCTATCCTATCCATCTTTGATTATTGAGCACAGACTGCTTTGTACTAAAAGGACCATTGATCCTATGTCATCAGATCAGGAAGTGGGGGACAGGACTTGAACTTCTGTATAGTACTCCTACATTCCTTCTTTTTTTTTTTTTTTTTCTTGTTGATATCCTGCCTATACCCTCCTGTGTTACCAGAGTTGTTGTGAACATATACAACTAAATAGGATTGTATGGGACTGCACATACACATGGGAGGGAAGTGAGAGTAGCATATGAGAGAAAGCAAAGTGGAGTGAGGGAAACAGGAGTAAGGTGTATCAACGGGACAAACGCAAACTTAAAGGGAGAGAAAAAGGAAGAAAGGTGGTGACTACCAGCTTCCCAATACGGTCCCCCTACACCGTCCCCCACCTTTATCATTTTTATTTTTTTTCTCCCCCCTCCCTGGTATTGATATCGGGCTCTCTGGGTCTGGCATCTACCTGCCAAAAGCGACATCACCCCCCTCCCTCTCCTGGAACTGCCACGCAGAGATACCAAAAGCGTCTGAGATTTTTAACGAGGGAGAAGGGAAGGAACAAAACATAGAAAGATATATATTATAGGAGCAAAAGGGCCAAAGCGGGGTGGAACTAAAACCCCAAAGGCAGCAACAAGCATGATACAAATGTATATGACCCAGGGAGACACCCCCCAAACCAGTGGCTTGGGGGAGAAACAAAGGGGGAGATCGGATAAAAAAAGGGTACGGATAAGAAGACAAGGGAAACACCTGATCAGTCAGCGGAGGACATATTAGAAAGTGAGGTGGACTCTAGCAGGGCAGATGACTTAAACGTCTCGGCTGCAATACTAACTAAAGGGGATATTCAAGAAATGTTTACAGGGCTAGAGAAAACGATCAAACAGGAGATGAATTTGTTGCGAACAGACCTGGGACACCTGCTGACTAGAGTGGAAGCAGCAGAGGACAGAACTGAGAAACATGCTGAAGAGGTGTGCAGGTTAAGGGATCAACTGAAAATAGCTCAACAAAGTCAAAGAAATATCCTGTATAGACTAGAAGATCAGGGAAATTGAGACAGATGCTCGAATTTGAGAATACGTGCAGTCTATGAAGAAAAGAGAGAAGACCTGAAGGAAATTATAAAAACTATTTTCAACCCCCTGTTAGAGAGAGAATCAGGAGACTTCCCCAGGATTGAAAGAGTCCACCGGGTAGGAAAGATGACAAACATAGGAGGAGCGAGAGATATCGTTCGGTTTAGATTTTTTGAACACAAGGCAGAAATCTGGGCCAAATTGAGAGGAAAACCCCCATTGCAGTATCTGGGAACAGAGGTCCGGATATTTGCAGACCTGGCCTCTGCAACCTTGACAAGAAGAAGGCTTTTGAAACCCCTTTTGAATAAGATGCAAGAACAAAACAAAGTACACGTGGGGTTTTCCAGCGTGTTTGATTCGAACAAAGGAGGGAAGATTGGCTAGGCTGAGGTTCCCAGAGGACTTACCGTACTTCTGTGATAAATTAGACATTAGGCCCCCCAAATTGCCGGGATGGAGAGAGGAGGAAGTGGATACTCAAGCAATAGGCTGAGATATCAGAACAACCTAGAGTAACCAAAATTAAGATAAAGGGGAAAAGTGGAAACGAGTGGGGATGTGCGGTGGGGGGAGGATGTGGGGCTGCGGGGGGGTGTTGGGCAGGAGGCTGGATGCCCCCTTGTCTTCGGGGGGGTCGTCCCGGGCTCCACCTTAGGCGAAAGGGACTGTGGTTTGACATGACATCATGGGAGACCACTAGCCCAGGGGCCCATTTGGAGCCATGGGGGGATGAGGAGGGGGGGACAAAGGGGTACCTCTGGCGGGATGGGGGAAGATAGCGAAAAGGGAATAGACATACATTTTTTGACCTATAATGTAAGAGGCAGGGCCGTCTTTAATATTGATTGGACCGTGGGCAAAAATTTTCTTAGGGCCCCCCTCCCCCCATGCAATTTCGCTCTCCACCTTCTCTGAGACATACAATAAATAGCAGCTAGACTTAAAATCAGTTTACCGTATCAGATCAGGCAGCGATTGCGATTGGTTGGCAGAGGTTACAGCATATCATTACTGCTTACTGACTGGTTGCTAGAGGTTACAGCACTCCTTAAGGCTCACTGATTAGTTGCTAGAGGTTACAGCACATTTCTGCTTGTTGATTGGCTGCTAGAGATTGCTGTACAGTCTCCTCACTGCAGGGGGGCATGATATACCTATGAATGCCACCTTTATTTACATATCAATGCAGTTGGCCTCAGCTATTTACATATGCATGTCACTCTATTTACATATGAATGTCGTCATTTACATGTAAACACAGGTCTGCAGGTGGGTCATCTGTACACAATAGGGCAGAGCTGGGCAGTATTAGTAGCAGCACTGGGATAGTTGGCAAGTATGAGGCAGCTGCTTTGGGCCCCACAACAATGACAGGGCCCAGGGCAGCTGCCCCTTTTGCCCTGCCTTAAAGACAGCCCTGGTAAGAGGGCTTAACACCCCAAGTAAAAGGCATAATATCATGAAAGATCTAAAAAGGATGAGGGCAGACATGGTGTATTTACAAGAGACGCACCTATCCCACACATCAAAGTGAAACTGTACTCAATCCACTATCCTATATCGATTTATGGTCCACTAATATATAATTTATATAATAATATACATGTAACTCTGTATTTTTAGCATGTGTGGAATCCTAGAGAACCACACAAAACCGATATATGGCACCTGATTGCGGCAGGCAGGCATTGATTGGTACTGTTGCGATCGGACTGATGCGCTGGTATCGGAAATCCAATCCATGACCCAGCAATCAGTGCCGTTCTGGGCCAATTCAACTCTGGTATTTTCAGAACACAAAGCATCCTGTGGGTTGAGACAGGGACACCCCCAGGGTTGATTGGCCAGGGGCTAAAGTCCAGCCCACATCCATAATTTCATTAAATTGGGTAGCCTGAGATATGGACATTGTTCTTCCACGAAGCCAGTTCGAAACTGGGGAGTTCCCACATGTTTCAGTATGCTTCTACTAACGGATAGACTTCGGTAAAGTTTATTTCAGTTTTTTATCCCCTTTATCTTTTTGGTAACTTCTTTTTCTTTGTATATCATTTATACTCTGCCCACTTTCGGGATATTAAATGATAAAATTAATAAGTGACTTCTGTGTACTAAGCTAGGACTCATATCTCTGGAGAGGTTGTTGTATTTTAGTGCCTAAGTACTCGGTCTAAGTTACGCACCAATCGGTATGCAATTGCACTGTGTGTTGGCAGATTGTATGCAGATTGTAAGCTAACAGATATTCCAGACAGAGATCTGTGTGTGTGGTGGCTCAGCAGACCAGTCTGCGGTCAAACTGTTGGGTGGTGGCAGGCTATCGTTTATTGTGTATCTGGTGTGTGGGTGTGGGGACAGTGGGAAGAGTGATTAACACCGGGGGTTTAAGCTTGCAGGATAGCTGGAGGAACCCTAGAAGTGTGTAGTAATTGCTAGACTGCTCCCCAACCCTTAGAGTGCACCAGATTGTATGTAAGAGTTGTATCTGCCCGTGTGTGGTCAGCCAGCTGGATTGGAGTGGAGTCTCCCTCTAGTGGTGGCTAAAGGTAGTGCATGCTGTGAAAGTACCACAGCAAGTCTTACATGCTCAGTATAAGTTCCCCCTTATTCCTTTAGTTCCTCATATACCCCAGTCACGGTACACACGTCGCGGTTGGCTAGTTCCCATGGGCGGGCGTGATCTGTGACAGATTGGCGGCAGCGAGCGGGATTTGCTTAGTACATTAGTACATGATTTATTCATTTAACCTGTGTACTAAAGGTTGGAAGCTTGTTAAAAGCAACTGACCTACAGAAGCTCACTCAGTGCATAATTTTTGTTTTGTAGAAGACATACTTGGCTATTTGCTCCCCATCCCCTTTTGTTTTTATTTTCTATCTTTTATTTGGGCAAAAAACTTGGAGATGGTAACCCACGAGATGATATGCTGGTACAAGAGGCACTCCGAGGAGACCACGATTGACCTGTGTGAGCTAAGAGGCATCAATGCAGTTGGCAAGACAAGGACCCAGCTTTTATGTGCGTTGATAGAGGATGACAGAGAACAGCTCACCTTGGCTTCTAAACCCAGAGACCGTGCCATTCCAGATGACTATGCGAGACAGCATGACTCTGTTCTTAAACCCTCTCAGCGGAAAAAATCGCTACAGCAGATGAATCAAATAGAAAGAGATCCCCGCCAGAGTGAAATAAAGCACCTTCAGAGGATAGAGCAAAGAAAGAGAGAGCACAAACTGAACAGTACCCAAATCTAGCATGGAAATGCAACATCACCTCCATTTGCATCAAGAATTACAAGAGCCAGAGCTACATCTGTGAAAACCTTGAAGTGTTTTGTCTGTAACCAAGGTGGACATTACTCAAGCCTTTGTCCAAAGAGGAGGAGGCCTAGCCCACCAGCAAGTGTGAAAAGTGCTCCCTCTACTGTGTTGCTTGTTGGGGAAAATGTGGGAGACCGAGCTGATAACCTGCAGCCAGTTACCACTAGTAAAGCCTTGTACACACGGTCGGAGAATCCGTCGGAAATGTGTCCTATCGGACCATGTCGTCAGATAATCCGACTATGTGTGGTATGCATCGGACTGATTCCATCCGAATCTCCGTCGGATCCAATTTTCCAACATGTTGGAAATATTTCCCGACCAACTGGGCCGGTCGGACCTAATCCGATCATGTGTAGAGAATTTTGATCGGACCAAGTGCTACACATGCTCACATTCAAATTCCGACACGGAAGTGCTCGTTCAGGTAAAACTACTGCTCGTAAGCGATGTAGCACATTCGTCACGCTGCAATGTTAAAAATTCTTTCATCAAGCACATTCTCTTGTTCTTTACAATGCTGCAAGAACGAACTTCTTTTGATGCTCATAGTCACACACACTTCTCCCGAACGGATTTCATTACTCTTTTTTAACCATTTCAGCAATACAATTTTAGTTTGCGTCACATCTACACAATTTTAGATTAGGTTTTTTATTTTTTGGATGTTTTTTGGGGGGGGGGGATTCCCTAAAAATCTCCTTTAAAGACAGTTTGCTAATTCCTCCTTATTTATTTATTTATTTATTTTTTGTGTGTAAACTTACAACAACAACATTATTCTATTTTTTAGATTTTGTTTTTCTTTTTTAATCTACAGGAGGTTGTATAGTGTTGGCACCCCTTGTTATTTATTTCACTTTGTTTTTTGGAAATGTACCTGCCTGCTCACAAATAAACTGTCCTTTTGGAAGGAAAACACATACGCAAGTATTTCATCAACAAAAAATACCTTTATTTCGGTGTCAGTAACAGATAAAGAGGGAGGCAGCAATGTCGAAACTGGGGAGATTCGTGAAGCCTTGGGCCCCCAGGGCACACATCAGCTATTTAAACGCAAAAATTGGTGGCCTGAGGAATACATATCTGAGGGAGAGAAGTCTGGTCCTGAAGTCCATGAAACCCGGAACAGCAGCAGATGACATCTATGTTCCCAGGCTGTGGTACTACAACAGGCTGCATCTTCTGTCAGACCAGACTGAACCCAGGTCATCACTCTCTGGTCTTCCTTCCACGCTTCCTTCCAGGCTGTGGCTGTGGTGCTGGAGGTGTGGCAGAAGGAGGAGGAGCAGGGGCATGGGCCAAATGACACAAGTGTGTTTCTGGTGTAATTTGGCCCAACAGACCCGTGTTGAGGGTTTGTAGAATAACCTGCTCACACAAGATCTGTTGCCCCTGCTCCATTTTATCAAGCTTGCACGCAACCATGGCGGTAAAGGCCTCTTGGTAGGTGGGTTTGGCTTGGAGTGCCGCAGAAGCCTCAGGGCCGACTCCTCAACATTCCCCCCCTTTCTCGCCCTTCTGCGTGGAAGGCGGAGGGGAGGGACCTGGCATTCGGTGAGGCTCCTTTGGCTGCCCACCGCCTGGCTGCCACTTACCCCCGCCTCCTCCTGGCTGCCACTTTCCACAGCCACCTCCTGGCTGCTGCATTCCACATCCTCCTGGTCCTGGCTGAGTTCTTCCTGTGTATGAAAAAGGGACATAGTTTTAGTTTTTGGTTCATCAAACACACACAATTTTCACATCAACACTGTTGCAAATTGTTAAACAATCGAAAAGACTATCATTCTGAGCCCAGCATTTTTCTTTCTTGTCCCAAAGGTTTTGGCCAATACTGTCTATTGATAAGTGAAACACTTTATAAACTCACCAATTAGGGAGCAGAAATCAAGTTAACATCATTCATTTTGACTACACAAATATGTACAACAATACTATACCTGGCTCAAGCTGGGCTCCTCCAGTTCTTCCTGAGTGGAAGGCCCAGGTTGGGCGTCGGAAGACTCAGCAGGTGTGGAATGTAGCATAGAAGGACGCGTGGAAGGAAGAGTAGAGAGGGATTCTCTGGCCTCAGCCTGGTCTGCCAGAAAATGCATCCTGTCATAATACCACAGGCTGGGGACATAAACCTCAGCTGCTGAAGCTCCAGATTTCATGGACTTCAGCACCTTGCTCCTCTCCCTCAGATATGTACTCCTGAGGTTCCCAATTTTCTTTTTGATATATTTGTCATCTGCCCTGGGGACCACCGGCTTCACAAACTCAACCAGTTCCAACAGTGCTGCCTTCCTCTTTTGTCTGTTACTATACAGAGGGTGTGTTGTTTGCCACAGGATAGGCATGTCTCGGTATTTATCGATGAACAGAGGGAGGAAGCTATAGTCATTAAACACGTCCATAATGTCTGCAAGACACAACACAAGACAAACCCTAATGTCAGGCTAAACTCCACTAATGCAGGCCTCAATCTAGAAGCAGTGTTGCCTAGTGATGTACCAAGTTCAAAATTTTACCTTCGTTTGCGCGTTCATCGCCTCAGCTCCTCCCTCTGTTCACAGACCGTACGGACAACACACGCGTGTTGCGTTTTATATACAGTGCGCATGCGTGCAACTCCGCCCGCCCCTGACGTTCTTTCCAGACTATTCCCTGCTCCTTCGCTTCCGGCGCAGTGGGGAGAGCACATGGCAGAGAGAACACAGGTGCGCACTAATAATTACACTAACGAGGAGGAGGGTGAGGAAAGCCCGGAGCCTGAAACGTCCCGATCCAGGAAGACAAGATTTAAGGCCGCAAATATGTCTTTTGGCGAGATGTTGGAGATGGTGGACATATTGAACAGGACCGACTATGATGGAAAGTATAGACCTTACCCAAACCCAAATATCAGAAAGGCCAAGATCATAAATAAAGTTTTGAAGAGTCTTCTGCGTAATTTTGGGGTACACCGATCCATGGATCAACTGAGAAAACGCTGGTCAGACCTGAAACTGAGGGAGCACGAGCAGTACATAAGGATCAAGCGTGTTCTTGACAAAAGTAAGTAGTTGTCGTGTGTTCATATGATTATTATTGCTTGCATACTGCTCCATGTGCTTTGAGTTCATGTTGTGCATTTTAAAATGGCCACTTTCAAGTTCATGGTTTCATTCGTTTGTAGGAAACATCGTTCTTCCGGTAAGTATTCCAGCTGAACACAGTGTCCCCAATAATGTTATGACCTTGAAGCTCGGCAAAAATAAGCAATTGAACAACACTTCCAAACAATGTTTCATATTGTTTAATCTGCCCTCTGTGTGCTAATTCTTTATTTTTTTCCAATCTCATAGGGGAGAGAAGACTCAGCAAGTATGAGGACACCAGGGACCCCACCCCTCACAAAGAAGGACAACTTCCAAAGGCACAAACAGAGGAGCAGGAGGAGGAGGAAGGAGAGATCGTGGAGGTTGGGCAAATTGTCCCCACAACAGGTGAGTGTGGGAGAACACAGCTTCCGGTAAGCTCATCAATGTATGTCACCATATTTATATTACATGGTGTTTTTTTTTGCTTTGTTTTATAGGTGATCTGGAAGAAGATTCCCGTTTTACCAGTGAAAGTGCCCAGGTCGTGGAGATAATGGGGTGCAATCCGGATTGGGAACATATCCTGCAAAACATCAATGATGTAACTCAAAAATTGAAGAACATCATTGATGTTTTGGGGAGAGTGTGAAACACCCAAAACTAGATAGGGTCTTTTTTTGGAAATGTAAAACTCAAAATGTTGTATTTCTCCAAATTCGACATTTGGAAGATGCACAGAGTGTGTAAACGTGCATTATCTCCCATCATGGGGGATCAATGTACGTGTTTTGTGTAAAGTGTCTGAGATGAAGGGGTTGCAGCCCCAAAGCATGTACATTGATCCCCCATGATGGGAGATAGCACATGTTGACACACTGTGTGCATCTTCCAAATTTGGATTTTTCAGGGGTCACACCCCATGTGATGAAGGCAATATCAGCCCAGTTTGTACATACTCATGGCTGATATTGTCTTCACTTTTCAAAGTTGAACTTTGTAAGTTCCTGTGTTCTGTATTTTAAAGTTAGATACATGCCTGTGTACCCAAAAACACCAAGTAACCCAAATTTTTATTAAACTCTGTTTTAGAAACACACTATTTCTTGGTTGGTTGTATAAACATTTTAAAACGCACATGTGAATGTGCTTATATTAAAAAATTATCAACAATGTGTGGCTTACTTTTTCATGGCAACAAAAATGTATTTGGAGTACAATTTGAGTTTGTGCTGAGAAGGAGTGTGATTTACTAAAGTCAACTCCACTTTGCACTCCAAGTGCAGTTTCAGGTGTACTTTTGCAGTGCACTTGGAGGACATAGTGGATGTGCCTTTAATAAAAAAAACACCCACAGTGATGTGTAAATTTTTACAATCATGCCATTTTCCTGCCATGGTGCTGAAAATGAGCACGATTTTGGTCAGTAATGCACTACATACATTAGTTACCAAAAAAGAAGGTGTGTGTGTGTGTGTGTAGCAGACCCACAACATAATAACATTATCTGAAGAAGAGACTGTCCCCTCATCTCGCTCTGAACTTGGGTTTGCACTGTTGGTGAAAAAGGCACAACTTGAAAAAAACTAATTATACCTAGGAGACCCCTAAAACCAAGCCAAGCAGTAAATGAAGGAGTTTCAGATCCAAATTTATTTTTAAAATGCCGCTCAGACATTGTCTAGCATATCAATGGCCCCCCTACCCACAAAGTAGTCCATGTATTGTGTTCTAACCACACGGGCGCTTTGGGGGGGCAAGCCAGGATGAGCATGTTCAAGGCCCGTGAGGTTATCTGCATTTTCCATCAAGTCTGCTTCTTGTTGGCCAACAGAGACCGCATAGTTCACAGAAACTTTTTTCAAATAATTGTGCAGAACACAGCACGCCAGCACTATGTGATTCAGTTTGTATTCCGCCATGTGAATAGGCGTAAGAAAAAGGCGGAACCGGCTGGCCAGTATTCCAAAGGTGTTCTTCACCACTCTTCGGGCTCTGGACAGGCGGAAATTAAAAATGCTCTGGTCTGGGGTGAGGGTCCTCATGGGGAAAGGCCGCATCAGATGGTTCGCCAGGGCAAATGCCTCATCCGTGACAAAGACGAACGGGAGTCCTTCCTGATTCTCCTCTGGGGTGGCAAGCCCAGACTGCCATTCTGGAGACGCCAGTAGAACTCCGTCCGTGCGAAGACTCCACCATCCGACATCCGTCCATTTTGCCCCACGTCCACATACAAAAACTCATATGTCGCAGACACCACCGCCAACATCACGATACTATGAAACCCCTTATAATTATAATAGTACGACCCCGAGTTGGGTGGTGGGACGATGCGGATGTGCTTCCCATCTATTGCTCCTCCACAATTGGGAAAGTCCCAATGACTGGCAAAGTGGGAGGCCACAGTCTGCCATTCCTGTGGCGTTGAAGGACACTGTGGAGTGAAAGAAGAACAAAAATTATTAATTTGACCAATCAACATTACAAGCAGATTACACACAAACATTTTGTGACAAAATTAGTCAAACATTTTGGGAACTGAGTATTTAAAGCCTAAAGTCTAATGTCCCCTTATGAGAGTCATCACCCCCCCATCCCCCCCATCTGATGGGCCCTTGCTAAAAAATGAGGGGGGGATGTTTAGGACAGGTAACCCTCTCCACTTGATTGAGAGCTGAATGGCTAAATAATGTGTGCTACTTTGGGAAGCCCCTCCTTAGTTACACTATTGGCAGCCCACGGGACAGGTAAGAAGTGTCATAATAACAAAAATTAACCAAAATGTAAGCACTTTTTGACATTCTGCTATTACATATCCAGACAATTAATAGGTTAAAACCAAAAAAAAAAAACATTTGAAAGTATTGAGGCAGGCCCTTGCACTACATTCTTAGGTGAATTCATCCATAAATGTGAGCATCAAAAAGGTAGGTATAGTGTGTATTGAGTTTGGTAAAGTCAGCAGATAGAGGATTGCTATCAGCTGAGCTAGTAGTTGGGGGGAGGGGGGTTCCTAATGAGTTTGGCACAACCCCCCCCCCCCCCCCCCAAAAAAAAACACTCTGCATGAATTGAAGCACACACATCATATTTGTAGACATTTTAGGGTAAAGCAATACTATGGAGCTGACAAAAGACATTATTAAGTGACTAGACTATAGTTTTATGGGCCAAGAAGAGCATGGTGGGGAAGTTAGTGAGGCAAATATGCATGAGGACAAAGGGGCAGAGCATATTGCAATGGTGGAAATTAGGGAATGAGGAAAGAAATGCAAGACATTAGCAATCATGAAATACATAGAATGTGATGTTAAAGGATAAAACTTACCTTCATATAGTCCTTCTGCAGGACCTGAATGATGGCAGAACAGGTCTCTGGAATAATGAGCCCCAGAGCCAGGGGGGAGATGCCTGTAGAGAACTTGAGGTCCTGAAGGCTTCTCCCAGACGCTAAGTAGCGCAACGTGGTGATGAGCCTCTGCTCCGGAGTGATGGCTTGCCGCATGCAGGTATCCTGCCTGGTGATATAAGGGGTCAGCAAAGCCAGCAGACGGTGAAAAACGGGGTCCGCCATCCGGAGATAATTCCTGAAATCATCAGGATTATTCTCCTGGATCTCACGGAGCAAAGGCATGTGCGAGAACTGGTCACGCTGGCGCAACCAATTCTTGGTCCACAAACGCCTCCCCTCCCTGTTCATGGACCGGGCTTGTGTCAAAGTAACAACCCCAACACGAAGCCCCTGCACAGCAGAAACTCTACGACGAGTACATAGAGGAAACATGGTTTGAAAATGGTCGGCTGGTCAGAACGGACACCAGAAAGCACAGATAAACAGCAAGGCCTGAAAGAACGACCTGAATAGCAGAAGCAAGCAGACAATAAGAAATGCCTTTCAAAGCGTACTATACCAAGATATAGTCCACAGTGATCAACAAATACTTACTGACTGAGCAGTAGCGATCTGAATCACAAATCTGAAAAGCGCGACTCGTCTCTCACCAAACATCTGCTAACACGCGATAGACAAGAGGTCAGCAGAAGGAGCCCAAAGGGTGCCGGACGTGGTGCTGAACTTCCTTTTTCTAGTCCCGCCGTACACGGCTTACGTCACCGCGTTCTTGGCAACCGCTAAATCAGACAACTTGGCCCGACCGTGTGTGTGCAACAGTTTCGGACATAATCCGTCGGACTAAATCCGACGGACAAAATCCAACGGATTTGGTTGGCAAAATCTCTGACCGTGTGTACAGGGGCTAACAGCATTACAGTCAGACTCCGAGGTGTGGGATCAGAGGATGTCCTAGCTCTTCCAGGATTGAGGAGCTGTGAGGATGTGATCCCAAGGGAAGCCATGGTTGTCACAGGAGGTGGAGGAGCCACCCCTGCTGTGCCTTTGGCTTGTGTTTCATTGACCCAGGAATCTGAAAGCCAAATGAAAGAAGTGGGCAGAGCAGATCCCACAAATATAGGAGGCCGTGCGGATAGCCTGCAGCTGGTTACCGCAGGTAATAATGTTTCAGTCGGAATCCGGGATACGAGATCCACGGATGTCCTAGCTCTGTCTGGATCGAGGAGCCATGAGGATGTGGTCCCAAAGAAAGCCACAGTTATCACAGGGGTTGGAGGAGTCATCCCTGTGTTACCAACAGCTTGTGTTGCTTTGCTCAGAGGATCAAAAAGCAACGTGAGAGAAGTAGGCATAGCAGATGCCAGTAATGTACTATCGGGTACTGACCAGGTACAGTTGGTAACCCGCTATGAGCCAAATTCAGCTCCCCTGGAACCTGCATCTCCATCGGAAGCTCCGGATTCACGTAAAGTACTGTTGGTTGACTCAGTGTATGTTGGGAACTCTGGGGAGGGTCAGGGGGCTAGTGACGGTGTGCCAGGTTCTGGCCCTAATGTGTTTCTGGAACCAGGGCCCAGAGAGGAACCTAAAGTCACAGTGAACTCTGAAATTGATAATGTTTTGTGTGATGTAAAAAGTCATGATCTGTGCTGGGCAGACATTCCCTCTGCTGCAGTGATGACTCCCGGGGCCCACCTGTCTGCCCCGAACTGGTCATTGCCCACTGCTACAGAGGGACTGTCTGTGAAAGGGCCCAATCCAACTGGGTCGGACCCTTGTGAACTTGGCCAAGCAGGCCTGAGGTCCCCTCACACTGTTGTCTCCGTGGCATCTGTGGCAGATTACTCTGAGTCTGTTAAGATTGACATCAGCCTGGAGGAGTATAGAGGTCTGGCTGACGGACTGCCAGTTGGGGATGGTGGAGTGAGGGTGTACGGGGAACAGGACTGTGATTCGGTAACCATTTCTAAAGAAAAGGAATGTTTTGAAGTACCTGCTGAAAAGGAAAAATGTGTTTCAGTAGATCCTGGTAAAGACAAGCAAGGTGTGCTTGTAACCTTATGTGAGGCCAAGTCTTCTGTGGTCTGCTCCTCTGCCATCACAGCTACCAGTAATTCCATTGTGGATTCTGGGCTGTGCATCACAGAGAAAGAACCACAGGGTGAGGGGGCAAATCTGACCCAATCTGACTCTAGTCCCTTGGCAGTTGTGGTTGACGGTTGTGGTTGAGTTCTTAGGGGCTGATACATTTGTTGACAGCCCAGAGGATCTCAGGTGTTGTGCCAACAGATGCTCTGCTGAGGACAGAGTAGGAGTATGTGATGTGGGTCAGAGGACAAACCCCAGTGGAATTCAGTCTTCTGGGACCTTCTCCTCTGTCACCACAGTTGCAAGCACTGCCACTGCGGATTCATTGCGGTGGGTCACGGAGGGAATATTACAGGGTGACAGGGAAAATCTGGCCCTATCAGTGCCTACCACCTCAGCAACTTCAGCGGACAACACAGAGTACTTTCTGGCTGATAAGTCTGATGTTGGCCCAGAGGAACTGAGGTGTTGCACAGGCAGGCCTTCTGCTGAGGAGGACAGAGTAGGAGAGTGTGACACGGGTCAGAGGATGACCCCTGGCAGAATAAAGTGTTTTGTGGCTTTATCCTCTGTCCACACAGCTATGAGTATCATGATTGAGGATTCGTTGCTGTGCATGACAGGGGAAGAACCACAGGATTATGGAGGAAAACTGACCCCATCTGAATCTGCCCTCTCAGAGGCTGCAGCTGATGGCACTGAGTTCCTACAGGCTGATATGTCTTTTGTCAGCGTAAAGGAATTCAGGGGTTGTGCTGGCAGGCCTTCTGTTGAGGCAGGAAGAGAAATAGTGTGGGAGACAGGCCAAAGGGTGGAGGTCCTGGTACCCAGGCCATGGAACCAGGCCCAGACCACCCAGGGACAGCCTTATGCCAGGCTCAAACATCTTGGTGTGCTAGCTAATAGAGTACCCCCAGATGGCCAGGGCCAATGGCTGAGAATGATGACAGCACACAATGACAAATTTGCCTGTACCCTTTCAGTAGGTAGTCAGTGGCCAGTTGATGAAGTGGATCCGCAGGACAATCTGCTGGTCGATCCTGATCCAGACATGTTATGATCAGTCAGAGAGGGGTGTGGTCGCCCTTTCGTATCTGCAAGGGGACAGGCTGAAATCTCAGCAGTGCCAAGCTTCAGTTGGGGGAACCTTAACTTCCAAACTAGGGAATCTTCCATGTAGACGTGTTAGCTGACCCGTTTAGGCTCAGCTGTGAGTCATCTGGAAGGGGGAGATGTAACGAAAATGTAAGCGTAGGGTAGTTTTGCCTTAGCAAGATGTGATGTGATCTGTAGAAGTAGTGTAAATGTAGATGTAGTTTAATTCTGGGTTATTAAAAATATAGTATTCTATGTCAGTCATGCACATATGTTCTTTCATTAGCATTTGAAAAGAGCCAGTTTTCTAGGATCGAAGTGACACCTAGATACCAATAAAAGTTCCCATTAGAGTAAACATAGATTGCCACCTTCCTGAGGCCTCAAAGAAAACTGCTAGTCATTTTGGCTACACAGATCTGCAGGGGGCATTCACAAGGCCCCCGCCTGTCTGCAAATGTTGATTAATATCAACAGATCTAAGGAACCTATTTTATCTCTCATACAAGCTAAAATATTCGTGACAGAGAGATGAAAATAATTCCTTTTGATCGTACACGTGATGGGTTACGTGGACGTGTAACTCTGTATTTTTAGCATGTGTGGAATCCTAGAGAACCACACAAAACCGATATATGGCGCCTGATTGCGGCAGGCAGGCATTGATTGGTACTGTTGCGATTGGATTGATGCGCTGGTATCGGAAATCCAATCCATGACCCAGCAATCAGCGCCGTTCTCGGCCAATTCAACTCTGGTAATTTCAGAACACAAAACATCCTGTGGGTTGAGACAGGAACACCCCCAGGGTTGATTGGCCAGGGGCTAAAGTCCAGCTCACATCCATATTTCGATAAATTGGGTAGCCTGAGATATGGACATTGTTCTTCCATGAAGCCAGTTCGAAACTGGGGAGTTCCCACATGTTCCAGTATGCTTCTACTAACGGATAATAGACTTCGGTAAAGTTTATTTCTGTTTTTTTATCCCCTTTTATTTTCATAGCAAATTGCCAATTGTGTTTCTTTTTGTATTTTTTGTATCTTTTTGGTAACTTCTTTTTCTTTGTATATCATTTATGCGCTGCCCACTTTCGGGATATTAAATGATAAAATTAATAAGTGACTTCTGTGTACTAAGCTAGGACTCATATCTCTGGAGAGGTTGTTGTATTTTAGTGCCTAAGTACTCGGTCTAAGTTACGCACAAATCAGTATGCAATTGCACTGTGTGTTAGCAGATTGCATGCAGATTGTAAGCTAACAGATATTCCAGACAGAGATCTGTGTGTGTGGTGGCTCAGCAGACCAGTCTGCGGTCAAACTGTTGGGTGGTGGCAGGCTATCGTTTATTGTGTATCTGGTGTGTGTGTGTGTGTGTGGGGACAGTGGGAAGAGTGATTAACACCAGGGTTTAAGCTTGCAGGATAGCTGGAGGAACCCTAGAAGTGTGTAGTAATTGCTAGACTGCTCCCCAACCCTTAGAGTGCACCAGATTGTATGCAAGAGTCGTATCTGCCTGTGTGTGGTCAGCCAGCTGGATTGGAGTTGAGTCTCCCTCTAGTGGTGGCCAAAGGTAGTGCATGCTGTGAAAGTACCACAGCCAGTCTTACATGCTCAGTATAAGTTCCCCCTTATTCCTTTAGTTCCCCTTATACCCCAGTCATGGAACTCACGTCGCGGTTGGCTAGTTGCCGTGGGTGGGCGTGATCCGTGACAGGGGCCTGCACAGAGACTGGTGGAGCAGCAGGGACAACCTGCAACTCAGGTTGTACCGGAGCAGCCACCGTGGGGGATTCCAGGTGAGCCGTGCAATTCAGGAGCATTTGTAACGCCAAGGCAAACTGATCAGTGCGGTGATCTTGCTCATCCAATCTGGAAAAAATATTACCAACAAGTGGATTGACTGTATCTTCTGAATTCATGGCCTTCGTGTACTGTCAGAAACCATGAAACAGACTGAGACAGAAGTACAATCAAATCACACTTGTTTATTAATAAAAAGGTAAATAGAAAAAAGCGTAGTCAAGTATAGCCAGAGTCCAGTAGCCAGATCGGGTAGTCAGCCAGTTCAAAGTTCATAAACCAGATCGGATAATCAGCTAAGCCAGAAGTCAGGGATCTAAGGAGAGCAACTGCAAGCAGGATAAGAAGCCAAGAGGGATGTCAGCAAGCCAGTCTTGAAGCAAACAGCAGGAGATGGTTCCTTGTGATGTGACCAACGCGAAGGCAAAGGAAAAATTGAGCTGGAAGGCTTTAAATAGGCAGGTCAGACGAGCATCATCGGGAACAGCTGGTAACTGTGGAAAGAGAAGAGAGCTGGCAATTAGCCGACAGCTGAGCTGCCAGCCCAGAGGAGGAAGGGCTAAGCCAGCCCTGACAATGTGTCTGAATCAACCTTGTGGGATACCCACAAAGCCTATATACGGGGGATCCTTATAGCTTTGGATTCAAGGAGAAAAAAAGAGAGACTAGAGAAAATAAAAAAATTAGTGGAGGATATTGGTAGGGCTGAATTAAAACACAAATTTTCCCAAAATTTAAATAGAGAAACGAATCAAAAAATTGTTAAAAAAAGAGAAGAACTTAAAACACTGATGGAGCAGGAAACAAAAAGAACTTTTAATCGAATATCAAAAGAAAGATACCTATGGGGAAACAAGCCCAGTAAACATTTTGCAAGAATGCTACAGAAAAAGAGGTCGTTAAATTACTTTGAAAAAATTCAAACAAAAAAGGAGGACATACTACATAGGACAGGGGATATAGCTGAGACGTTTGCGAACTACTATAAGGAGCTGTACGATGTGGAGACGACAGGGGGCCCATTGGGTTCAAAGGGAGATAAAATCAAAAAAATTCGGAGAAAAGTGGAGCTACCTATAATCACCGAAAGAGAGATACTGGAAGGACCTATCACAGAAGGTGAGATCAGAGAGGCATTGAGAGACACCCCCCGGGCAATAGCCCGGGCCCGGATGGAGTTACGACCCTATATTATATAAAGTTTAATGAGATCCTAATTCCGAGGATGTGCGAGTATATGAACGGATTAGGAAAAGATTAGGAGATGACTAAAGAAGCATCAGAAGCCATAATAACAGTTATCCTGAAGGAACGAAAAGATAAATCGTTATGTTCAAACTACAGACCAATATCCCTCTTAAATGTGGATACAAAACTTTATGCCAAAGTATTGGCAGCGAGACTGAGGGACCTTCTGAATACATTGGTTCACCCAGACCAGGTGGGTTTCGTAACAGGGAGAGAGGGACGCGATAATGGCATGAGAACGCTGTTGATCTTGCAAAAAATAAAGGAGGGTGGATCCCCAGGTCTACTCCTCTCGGTAGACGCAGAGAGGGTAGATTGGGGATTCATGTTTCAGACCCTAGACAAACTGAGGATTGGACCGATCATGAGACAACATATCAAAACCCTATACCATCAGCCAATAGCTAGAGTAAAAATAAACGGGGAAGTTTCCCTGCCTTTTGAGCTCAGAAATGGAACGAGACAGGGATGTCCCGTCTCCCCTTCTGTTTATCCTTTCATTGGAGCCATTACTTTACTCAATTAGAAGAGACCCAAGAATTAGAGGAATTGAGATAGGTAACGAGGAGCACAAACTCGCAGCGTTTGCAGACGTGCTTTTTTTACATCAGTGACCCCTGGAATACTATGCCTAATTTGTTGAAAAGTTTGGAAAAATATGGGGAAATCTCAAACTTCAAAATAAATTTAGCAAAATTGTAAATATTAAACATTAACTTAAAAAAAGATGAAAGGAGAATACTGCAGCAGAAATATAGATTCCTGTGGAGGAAGGAGCTAAAATATCTAGGAATTAATCTAGCAAATTCCATAAATAAGATTTATAAAATAAACTATATCCCCTTATTAAACGAGATTAAAAAACATAGTAAAGAGAAGATAAATAGGCCCCTCTCGTGGCTAGGGCGTGTAAACACGTTCAAAATGACGATCCTACCTAAGATAACGTACAAGTTTTAAATGCTCCCCATTACCTTACCGCAAGTATTTTTTAAGAAAATAAAGTCACTGATGATGAACTTCATATGGAAAAACAGAAAACCTAGAGTCGCCTACTCTGTATTAAAGCAGGCCAAAGAACATGGAGGTTTAGCAGTCCCTGACATACAGAAATATTATAATGCCGTGGTATTATCCCGGATCCCGGAATGGGTTAAAGAAAAAAATGAAAAAAGGTGGGTTAGTATAGGAAAAAACGAATTGGGAAATATAATTCGCCACTGATAGGATTATTTGAAAGGATTTAAGGATGAGTTAATTTTATTGAGGGAAGAGGGAGGGAGACGAAGGGGGGGGGGGGGGGGGGGGGGGGAGGGGGAAGAAGGGGGAGAAAAATAAAAAAATTAAGTTTTAATATATATATATGAATAAACATAATATGTTTTAATAATAAATCCCCCCCTTATATTTGGGGAAAGAGAAATGAGAAAGACATAAGATATATTAAGGCCACAATGATGTGGATTAACCACTTGACCACTGGGCACTTAAACACCCTTAATAACCAGACCAATTTTCAGCTTTCGGTGCTCTCACATTTTGAATGACAATTACTCAGTCATGCAACACTGGACCTATATGACATTTTTGTCCTTTTTTTCACACAAATTGAGCTTTCTTTTGGTGGTATTTAATCACCGCTCGGTTTTTTATTTTTTGTGCTATAAAAGAAAAAAATACAGGAAATTCTGTAAAAAAAATGAATTTTTCTTTGTTTCTGTTATAAAATTTAGCAGATTAGTAATTTTTTCTTCATAAATTTTGGCCAAAATTTATACTACTACATATCTTTGGTAAAAATAAGTACAAATTGGTGGATATTATTTGGTCTTTGTGAAAGTTTTAGAGTCCACAAGCTATGGTGCCAATATCTGAAAATTTATCACACCTGAAGTACTGACGGCCTATTTCAATTCTTGAGACCCTAACATGCCAGAAAGGTACAAATACCCCCCAAATGACCCCTTTTTGGAAAGAAGACATTCCAAGGTATTTAGTAAGAGGTATGATGAGTTTTTTGAAATTGTCATTTTTTCCCACAATTCTTTGCAAAATCAAGATTTTTTTTACTTTTTGCTTTTTTTTCACAAAATTTTGATATTATCAGTTTATTTCTCACACACAGCATATGCATACCACAAATTACACCCCAAAACACATTCTGCTATTACTCCCGAGTACGGCGATACCACATGTGTGAGACTTTTACACAGTGTGGCCACATACAGAGGCCCAACATGCAGGGAGCGACAGCAGGCGTCCTGGAGCACCCAGGACAATTCTGACATTTCTCTCCTACATGTAAAAATCATCATTTATTTGCTAGAAAATTACATAGAATCCCAAAACATTATATATGTTTTTAGCAAACACCCTGGAGAATACAATGGTGGTCATTGCAACTTTTTATCTCGCACGGTATTTGCGCAGCAATTTTTCAAATGCTTCTTTTGGGAAAAAAACAGTTTTGTGCTTTAAAAAAAAAAAACACAGTAAAGTTAGCCCAATTTTTGCATAATATGAAAGATGAAGTTGCGCTGAGTAAATAGATACCTAACATGTCACTCTTCAAAATTGCACATGCTCGTGGAATGGCGCCAAACGTCGCTACTTAAAAATCCCCATATGCGACGATTTAAATTTTTTTTTACTGGTTATATGTTTTGAGTTACAGAGGAGGTCTAGGGCTAGAATTATTGCTCTTGCTCTAACGTTCGCAGCGATACCTCACATTTGTGGTTTGAACACCATTATCATATGTGGGCGGGACTTACGTATGCGTTCGCTTCTGCAAGCGAGCACATGGGGACAGGGGCGCTTTAAAAAAAAAATGTTATTATTCATTTTACTTTATTTTAGTTTGACATTTTTTTTTCCCCAAAAATAAATTTTTTGATCACTTTTATTCCTATTACAAGGAATGTAAACATCCCTTGTAATAGGAATATGGCATGACAAGTCCTCTTTACAGTGAGATATGGGGTCAATAAGACCCCGCATCTCACCTCTAAGCTGGGAAGCCTGAAAAAAAAAAAAAAGATTCTGGCTTTGATCGTATTAGCGAGTCGGTAGAAGCACCGGAGGGCGGCGGGAGGGGGGATGTCTATGGCTGGGTATTGCAGGGTATCACCGACTATGGCTGGTATCTCCGAGTATGGCTGGGTATCTCAGAGTATGGCGTGGCAGAGTATTGCGTTGCAGAGCATTGCAGGGTATTGGCGGGTGTTGCAGAGCATTGCGTTGCAGAGTATTGGCGGGTGTTGCAGGGTATTGGTGGGTGTTGCAGAGCATTGCAGGGTATTGGCGGGTGTTGCAGAGCATTGCAGAGTGTTGCAGGGTATTGGCGGCTGTTGCAGAGCATTGCAGGGTATTGGCAGGTGTTGCAGAGCATTGCAGAGTGTTGCAGGGTATTGGCGGGTGTTTCAGAGCGTTGCAGGGTATTGCACAGTGTTGCAGGGTATTGCACAGTGTTGCAGGGTATTGCAGAGTGTTGCAGGGTATTGGCGGGTGTTGCAGAGCATTGCAGAGTGCTGCAGGGTATTGCAGAGTGTTGCAGGGTATTACAGAGTGTTGCAGGGTATTGCAGAGTAATGCCAGGGAATTGAGGGGTAATATTTCGGTGAGCAGCGATGTGGGCACTGCAGATGCAGCCCACAGCGCTGCTGACACCGATCTCTTCCCCCTCTGCTGTACAGATCGGTACAGAGAGGGAGGAACCGGCGTAACATAACATGATGCCGGTTTGTTTACAAGTGATCACTCCGTCATTTGACAGAGCGATCACGTGGTAAACGGCTGCGATGAGCGGCCGTTTACCGTGATCCGTGATGCTCCGGGTCCTGTGGACCCGGCGGCCACGGATGCCCCAGGTGGCGCGCGAGAGCGGAATTCTGTGAGGACGTCATATGACGGCCTCCCAGAGTAAAACAACCGCCCTGTAGCCGTCATTCGGCTATGGGCCGGTTGTTAAGTGGTTAAGATGAGACACAAGGGACATCAAGGTGACCTAGGTCTCTGGAGTTTGAAATGCTGAACCCTACAGACTAAAGCCTCGTACACACGATCAGATTTTCTGCAGACAAAGCTCCAGACGTTTGTCTGAAGAGCATGTGCCAGGAACTTGTCTTGCATACAAACAGCACACAATTGTCGGCCAATTAGTAGTGACGTGCTACGTGGAATTTCAACTCTTGAGCATCCCTTTTTGGGCCCCTTCTGCTAATGTCTTGTTTGGTGAGCACTGATTCTGACCATGCGTGTTTGTACTTTGGACTTTTGTGTGACGAACTTGTGTTCACACGATAAGAAAATCTGACAACGGACCATTGTCTGCCGAAAATTTACTAGCCTGCCATCCAACGTTTGTTGGTGGAAAGTTGGCCAACAATTGTTTGATGGAGCGTACAAACGGTCGGATTTTAGGAAAACAGTCTGTCATCACACAATTCCCGGACGAAAATCCGATTGTGTGTAGAAGGTTTGAGACTGGGGTGCCATTAAAGATCATGTGTGTAATATAGTGTGTCTGTGTATAATTTTATTTTTTTTATATATCATTTATTACATTTATTTTAAATAAATGTATGTATATATTTATTAATTACATTTATTAAATTGATTACATTTAACTTAAAAATACATTGAATTAAATTGTGCATTAAAAACCGAGAAAAGTGAGATGCAACAAAACAAGTGGTGAACTGCAAACCACATGTTTTTAAAAATTAATAAAGATTTTATTCATTATTTTAGCGTGAATTCAGTGCCAAACAGTTGTCACAAGGTTGAATGTGTACAATATGTTGTAGTATTAAAGGATAAGTACACTTCAAAACAAAGTTCATTTACACTTTTTGGCTTTTTTTCATTGCCCTTGTAAAGACTAGGAATGAGCCGAACACCCCCCGGTTCGGTTCGCACCAGAACTTTCGAACGGACCGCAAATTCGTACAAACTTTACAACCCCATTGAAGTCTATGGGACTCGAACGTTCGAAATTAAAAGTGCTAATTGTAATGGCTAATATGCAAGATACTGTCCTAAAAAGGGTTTGGGGACCTGGCTCCTGCCCCAGGGGACATGGGTCAATGCAAAAAAAAAGTTTTAAAAAAGGCCGTTTTTTCGGGAGCACTGATTTTAATGACGATTAAAGTGAAATATTCTTTTAAATATCGTGCCTGGGGGGTGTCATGTGTTTCCCGTGTTTATAACAGTCCTTGCACAAAATGACATTTAACGAAAATAACGTCATTTAAAACTGCTTGCGGTTTTAATGTTATATCTGGTTCCGGCAATATGAATTAAAATCATTGAGAAAAATGGCATGGGTAGCCCCCCCCCGCCCATTACCAGCCCCTTTGGGTCTTGTACAGATATTAAGGGGAACCCCGTACCCATATTAAAAAAAGGAAATACGTGTGGCCCCCAGGCCCTATATACTCAGAACAGCACTATACAGGCAGCGCAAAGAAGACAGGGACTGTGTAGGTTTGTTGTGTTAAGTAGAATCTGTTTGTAATTTTCAACTGGTACATTTTTAAAGTGTAGCTCCAGTCAAAAAATCTATTTTTAAGCTTTTTGGAAAACATAGGGAAGGGTTATCACGCCTGTATAATTTGTTTTGCCATCCGTCTTTTTTCATCTCACTTGCTGTTGTCTCCTTCCGTTTGCAAGTAGGAGACGTTTGTAAGTTGGATGTTTGAAAGTAGGGGCCTGCCCTATATGCTCTGCAGAAATGGCGGAACAAGGTGTTGGTTTTGCCACAACATTGTAAGCCCTCAAAGTGACTCTTGGTGGGCGCTGGAGCGCCCTGCTGTGAACGATTATATCAAGAATTGTAATTACATGCCATTGTTGAACAGTGGTAGAAAAATTGACCTTTGGTGGTTGTGGTGCTGGTGCCACCACACTATAAGTCCTCACAGTTACTCTGGGTGGGCACAGGAATGGGCCCTCCTGTGAAATATTATATCAAGAATTGTAATTACATGCCCCTGTTAAACAGGGGCAGAAAAATTGGGCTGCTGGCGCTGGTGCTGGTGCCACAACACTGCAACCTCTCCCATATACTCTAGTTGTAGTGCAGGAATGAGCCCTGCTGCAAAGCATTGCATCAAAAATTGTAATTAAACGCCCCTGTTAAACAGGGGCAGAAAAATTGGGCTGGTGGCATCACCCAGAACCAAAAATGTTCTTCCAACATATCAGCGGAGGAGGAAGAGGATAGACAATCAACATAACAGGACAGTCACTCAGCATCAGCATAGGTAGTTTTGAAGGGATGTGATATTTCCAAAAAAATTATTCAGTTACATCAGCTTCAGGTGCTTGGTAGCTGTGGGTGATCCAAGACTGATTCATCTTGATGAAGGTCAGTCGATCAACTGAGTCAGTGGACAGGCGCACCCTGTGATCGGTAACAAAGCCACCAGCAGCACTGAAGGTGCGTTCCGAAAGAACGCTGGATGCAGAACAGGCCAGTAGCTCAATTGCATACTGTGCAAGCTCTGGCCAGTGATCCATCCTCAAGACCCAGTAAGCCAGAGGATTTTCGGTGGGAAAGGTGTCCAAGTCTGACCTTGCCCCTAGGTATTCCTGCACCATGTAAATCAGACAGTGGCGATGGTTGCTGGAACCGATCATACCTTGGGGCTGCGGACTAAAAAATTGTCTGAACGCATCGGTCAGACGGCCACCTTCTCCACCATTCCTTCTGACCAATGCCTCAGCAACACGTTGTCCAGGACCAGGAGTTTGTTACCTCCCAGTCTCTGGGAACACGTTGCACAGACCTTTCTGCAAGGCCTCCCGGAGATGTCTCATCCTCTGCGATGGCAAGATAAGGTTGGCAACCTTACCCTTGTACCGTGGATCAAGGAGAGTGGCCAGCCAGTAATGGTCCCTCTCCTTGATCCGAAGAATACGAGGATCCTTCCGCAGGCTTTGCAGGATCAGGGAGGCCATGCAGCATAGGTTAGCTGAAGCATTCGGTCCAGAGTCCTCTGGGTCACTAAGGACAACATGATCCGCAGCAACATCTTCCCAGCCACGTACAAGTCCATGGGTTTCTTGGGACTGTAAATCATCCCTACAAGACTGTTGCTGCTGCTGCTGAGTGCCAGCCTCCACCTCCATGCTGACACAATCATCCTCCTCCTCATCCTCTTCCTGTGTGATGGGGGGCACAGCAGGAACACTGTCTGGATAAAGGGGGCCTTGAGAGGCAAGGAAGTCCTCCTCTTCCTGCCTCTGTTCTGCCTCAAGTGCCCTGTCCATTATTCCACGCAGCGTATGCTCCAAGAGGTGGACAAGAGGTACAGTGTCACTGATGCATGCACTGTCACTGCTCACCATCCTTGTGGCCTCCTCAAAAGGTGACAGGACAGTGCATGCATCCCTGATCATGCCCCACTGGCGTGGTGAGAAAAAACCGAGCTCCCCTGACCCTGTCCTGGTTCCGTAGTCGCACAGGTACTCATTGATGGCCCTCTGCTGCGTGTGCAGCCGCTGCAACATGGCCAACGTTGAGTTCCACCTGGTGGGCATGTCACATATAAGGCGGATCTTGGGCAGGTTCAACTCCTTTTGGAGCTCAGCCAGCCGAGCACAGGCATTAAATGATCAGCGGAAATGCACACAGACTTTCCTGGCCTGCTTCAGGACATCCTGTAAGCCCGGGTACCTGCCCAAGAACCGCTGCACCACCAGGTTAAGGACGTGAACCACACAGGACATATGGGTCAGTTGTCCCTGTCGGAGGGTGGAGAGGAGGTTGGTGCCATTGTCGCAAACCACCATTCCTGGCTTAAGCTGATGTGGCATCAACCACCTCTCGGCCTGCCCCTGCAAAGCTGACAAAACATCTGCCCCCAGTGTGGCTCCTGTCCCCCAAACCAACCAGCGCAAGCACGGCATGGCATTGTTTTGCCTGCGTACTTGCGTAGCCCCCGGAACGCCTACGGAGCACCGCTGGTTCTGAGGACAGAGCACTGGAAGAGGCCATGGAGGAAGAAGAGGAGGGGATGGAGGAGAGAGGTATGTCACAACCAATAGTAGCATTTTGGAGACGTGGTGGCGGAACAACCTCCAACACTACTGCACCTTGCCCTGCATCCTTCCCAGCTGCCAGAAGAGTGACCCAATGGGCCGTGAAAGACAGGTAACGTCTCTGTCCATGCCTGCTGGACCATGAGTCAGCGGTAATATGCACCTTACCACTGACCGCCCTGTCCAGCGAGGCAAGGACATTGCCTTCCACATGCCGGTAGAGAACTGGAATCGCCTTCCGTGAGAAAAAGTGGCGTTTGGGGACCTGCCACTGAGGAACCGCACATTGTACAAACTCACGGAAGGGGGCCGAGTCTACCAACTGAAAAGGCAGCAGTTGAAGTGCTAGCAATTTAGCCAAGCTAGCATTCAACCACTGGGCATGTGGATGGCTGGGAGTGAACTTCTTTGATGGTCCAGCAGCTGGGGCAGGGACATTTGCCTGCTATAATCGGACGTGGGTGTACTGCTAGCAGAGTGCCCTGAAGCACTTGGCTGTGACACACCTTATTCTACACCTTCATTCCTCTCAGAGCAGGTTTCAGAGAGGACTGAAGGTCTAGTGGGGTTGGAGATCAGAGCTGATGAGGAGCAAGGAGAGGTCCGCTTTGTTCTTTGGTGTGGGTCTTTGAGGTACGCTTGCCAACGAGCTGCATGGCAGGTCAACATATGTCTGGTCAAGCATGTGGTGCCCAAGCGGCTGATGGTTTGGCCACGCGAGATACGCTTGAGACATGTTGCAAATAGCAGCGGTGCGATCTGATGCACTCGTCTCAAAAAAGGCCCACACCAAAGAACTTTTAGAATAACACGCAGAGGCAGCGCCCTGCACAGGCGGAGCTCTGCGGTGTGATTCAGTCGGTGTACTGCCCCTAAGCTGGCCCCCGGAGGGCATCCTGCCTCGTTGGACATGTGCCTCCTCCTCTCTCCTACCAGGCACCCACGTGGAGTCAGTGCCCTCATCATCCCCTCCCTCTTCATCGCTGGAGCAAACCTGGCAGTATGCTGCAGCTTGTGGAACATGACTGCCAGATTGCTGTCCTTCTTGAGCATCCCCTCTCTCTGCGCTCACACTACTGCCTTCCTCTAGCTGAGTATCATCATCAGAGCCTACAAAACACTGGGCATCCTCCTGGAGCATGTACCCAACACTGTGCTCAAAGAGCTCAGGAGACTCCTCAGGAGGACGTGGTGGGTCTAGGGAAGGAGTCACTGATGATGACATTGAGAGGAGGGAAGACGATGCATTGGCAGCTGCTTTGCTAGTACCCTGAGCCTGGGTGAGAGAGGATGAGGAGGATGAAGAGGGCTTGGTCATCCACTCTACCAAGTCTTCGGCATATTGCGGCTCAACATGTCCAGCTGCCGAAAAGGACAAGCGTGTCCCATGGCCACGTGCTGATGATGACGATGCACTGCGTCCACGACCAGCACTGTTGTCTCTAGACACAGAGCCTGCTTGCCCTCTTTTATCAGCTCGCTCCTGTTTGCCTCTCCTTGCTGGCCTTCCAGACATGGTAATGGCCTGAAGGGAGATGGGAAAACCAGCAATTGGGTAGTGCATATTGTGCTGGAGGCACACACAACACCCACTAACTCCTGCAGATGGCAGATGGCTCAATTAGAGAAGAGCTATGTAGGTGGATATAACGGTGTATACTGTGGTCAGGGCATGCAGACAGCACGCACAATCTACTACAACTGACTGCAAGCTGTATTTAAAAAGAGCAAGATAGCTAGCTATATAGGTGGATATAGCGGTGTATACTGGGTTCAGGGCACGCAGACAGCACGCACAATCTCCTAAATCTGACTGAAAGCTCTATTTAAAAAGAGCAAGATAGCTAGCTATATAGGTGGATATAGCGGTGTATACTGGGTTCAGGGCACGCAGACAGCACACACATTCTCCTACAACTGACTGCAAGCTCTATTTAAAAAGAGCAATATAGCTAGCTATATAGGTGGATATAACGGTGTATACTGTGGTCAGGGCACGCAGACAGCACGCACAATCTCCTACAACTGACTGCAAGCTCTATTTAAAAAGAGCAAGATAGCTAGCTATATATGTGGATATAGCGGTGTATACTGGGTTCAGGGCACGCAGACAGCACGCACAATCTCCTAAAACTGACTGCAAGCTCTATTTAAAAAGAGCAAGATAGCTAGCTATATAGGTGGATATAGCGGCGTATACTGCGGTCAGGGCACGCAGACAACAACCACTGCGAGCAAGAACGCAAAATCGGCCGATTAACGAACGGTGTATACTGTGTTGAAGGTACACAGAACACCCACTAACTCCTACAGATGCCAACACACTACACAAGGCCACCGCGCTGGCGGCCTTATATAGTGTGAGGCGTGTACTACACAGCCTGAGCTATGATTGGCCACAGGCATCCTGCCTGTGGCCAATCATGGCTCTCCTGGCTTCTGGCGCTGTGATTGGTCAAGCATGCGGAGTCACAGTGCATGCTTGGCCAATCATGAGCCAGCATTGCACTGCGATGGCGCAGTGCATTGTGGGCCGTGAGCGCCACACGAATTTGGCGCGAACGGCCCATGACGTTCAGAATTCGCAGATCGGGCGAACAGCCGATGTTCGAGTCGAACGTATGTTCGACTCGAACACAAAGCTCATCCCTAGTAACAACATATTTGGAGACCCATCGAAGTGACGTTCTGTCGCCACCATCTTGCTACACCCCATACTCGTCCACAGTAAGGATACTTTAAGAAGGGGGAAAGCAGACATGTTGTTACACCCATCGGAGTTTTGCATATTAGACGTATTTATAACAGTAAGGTCAGTTTATATAGTGAAATACAGGACTTACAACTCCGTCTGACTACTTAGATTAGCCTTTCTCAACTTTTTCAACACAGAGGAACCCTTGAAATAGTTCTCCGGTCTCGGGGAACCCCTGCTAAAAATTAGACGTCTACAACTCATGATACAATAGTGTGAGGGCCAGTGTCCTTACACTTGTGGTCATTGGGAACGTCACTTCCGTAGCAAACTGTGATGGGTCACTGAATATGTCGTTACACCCTTACCTGGACCCCCTCCCCACCCAAACCCCCCCACAGATGCTTACTTACCTTGAGCAAACTCTATGCTTCGGATTTTTGTTGGGTGTAGCAAGATGGCGACAATGGAACGTCACTTCTGTAGAAAACTGCGATGGGTCAACCAAATATGTCGTTACACCCTAACCTGGACCCCCTCCCCACCCATACCCCCCACAGATGCATACTTACCTTGAAAATACTCTATGCTTCTGATTTTTGTTTACATTAAGCCAAGGGTGTAGATCTTCAGTGTCCTGCCCATGCCTAGGCATTACAGTGCCATAGACTTCTGTTTTCCAAGGCCAGACACAATAGAAGACAGTCCCATAGGGGGTCTATGGGGCTGTAATATTGCAGGAACAATATTACCGAAACAGCAGTTGTCATATTGAGGTATGTATGCATCCGTGGAAGGGGTGTGGGGGGGGGGGGAGGTTAGGTCTGAGAAAGGGGCAAAAAGAATATAAACAAAAAGAATTTCACTGCACTTGGGTTGCGGACTGCAGGTTACATAAATGAACTGAATATTTAAAATAAAAATGCAACTCTAAAAGTCCATTCTAATAAAATTTCATAAATACTATAGGACACCCAGAGTTTGTGACAGAAATACAATTGTTGGTAAGATGTTATTCTTCCACCGACACCACAGCACACCGGGCCTCTTACCCCCAAACGTGGACCACTAAATTGTAGGTGGTCTGACAGCGCTCCAACACTCCTCAGGCTCACTCCTGTTCACCAGATATTGCACCCAACTAAATTCCTGTTGTCCCCTCTGAGTATCTCTTCACAGGTTAGACGTACCGAAACTTCTGAAGATGTTTGCTGGGGGCTGTGCAACCTCTCAATGTGTTTCTCCAGTTCTTTGTATCTGAGTGACCTTGTTGTGGTGCTCTAGCTAAGTGATCGGGAAGAATTAGTGAGGAGATGGCTGCTGGCTACAATGTAATACCTAAACGTGTGTCGTGTGTGTGTGGCCTGCAATCATTTTCAAAGTTTTAACAAGACTGCATCTAGGACATTCTAGCCCTGCCAGTGTCAGACAACCAAATAGAAAATCTGAAATCGTCACCCAGATACAAAGAACTGAAGAAAAACATTTAGAGGTTGCATAGCCCTCAGCAACATCTTCAGAAGTTTTGGTACTTTTTTTTTTCTTTTGTAGTATTTTTATGGACTTTTAGGGTGCTGGATTTTTATGTTAAAAATAATAAATACACTTAATTTTAAACATTACCCTTCATTGGAAACATCTGAACAGGGATCCACGTACTTTTAGTCATATAGGTATGGCGGTCAGGTTGTCTACCAATTAATAACTTCAATGGTGAAGAATTGCTGTAATTGGCATGAGGATGGTATTGAAAGGCTGCCTCTTTCACAAACAATAATGGACAATAATGTATCGTAATATTTTGTAGGGAATCGCTATTAATATAGAACAAAATTAGATATAAATAACTTTTATCATTTCAAAAGAGCGAAAAGGGAAGCGGGGGATTTTAACGGTGCTTAAATATGAAACATACGTTGAATAAAAAGATTTTTTATTACATGTTATTGAAATACAATTAAAAATCGCATATAATGCAATGATACAAAGAGACAAACAAATTATATATAGAAGGGATCCTGAAGACAGGGAATGATAAGGTACTTGCAGGACCTTGTCCCTACATGTTTCGCCGTAGCTTCGTCAGGGGATGTGCAAGCTAGTGACAGTATGATTAAAGCAAAAAATTAATGATTATTTATATAAATTCAATTGTACATACAAAACTGCACATAATGTATACAGGGCTTCCCAAGTGAGGATTCCAAAGGGAAACGCTTACCCTCCACTGTCTTTCCTCCCCAGGCCACTGACAATAAGCCACTTGTTGTAGAATGTTTGTATGACCCTACACCCACGAATAACCACTCAACGAGAAGAGGACATAGACGGTGGTAAGTCATGGCTGAAAAATGGTGCCAAAAAATGACACTAAGCAAATTTATTGTAAAATACGGAATATTACGTTAATATATTAATAGACGTATACGTTAAAGTCAGAAAAACTTGTCCCCTCAGTACTTGGGGAAAGGGCTTAAAGCCTCAAATAATTATAAAAATTAAAAACTAAAGTAAATCAGCATAAAAAATATCAATATATTATGCAATGCAACCAATGTATTGCAAGCCTTCAGTCTAGGCATAGTGAAAATTTGCACACTTATAAAAGCAGGAAAAACATAAAGATAAGAATCAATGGTAATTGGAAACAGTGGATGGAAAGCAGTACAGCCATACTTACTAGCAGATTAGTAGTATGTCAAAGTACACTGGGTGGTGCTGTAGCTGAGGATATATGTTGCTATGCATACAGCGAAATACTGCTGTGTGCCAGTCTGGGGAACCAATATAGTATTGGAGCATGTTCCCGCTACACCTAAAGTGAAAAAACATTGTAGTGTAGTCAGATCGCAAGTGGATGTTGAAAGCTAAGAGGAATAAGGTACTGATGACAACGATTCTTACCAGTTTGCGTCAATGGTCCGGAGTGTCATGCATCCGTACATGTACAGCTTGTACTGAGTGGTCCGTGGCTTATAAATCCACCGTCCATCGGGCCGGCGTGTGACGTCGCCGGCTCGATGCGGACATAATGGACAGCTCTGCGCATGCTCGGACCAGACGCGATGAGAGCAAGAGACTACATTACCCATAAGTCCCAAGTCCTAGTACACGGACCTCAGACGCGGCTGCGTTAAACTACGCTGACGGCTTGGAGCTAGATATGCGGGGAATGGGAATATGCAGAGTGCTTGCCTGATCACAGTTGTAAGGAGGTACGAGTACTATATACTGCATGAGCTGTCCAATAGCGGGTGTCCCAGCGGGAATTGACACCAGGGAACACCCTGGGTGTCCGTATGTCCTCCCATAAAAGTTAAGCAAGCCTAAGGGAGTATGAAAAGGGGAAATACAAAGGATGGGCTATGGCTAAGGGGGATCGGCATTAAAACTAAACGCCAACCTAGTGGCATCCACAGGGGTGACAACAGGGATCCCTTAATGTGAACCACCCCGAGAACGCCTTAAAGCCTCACCTGGAAAGCCCATACATAATCACATAGAGTTTTAAAAAAAAAAATTTGAAAAGAAAGAAAAAAAAAAGTACAAACATTATGGCAAATAAAAATACAAGTACAAATTGATATTCTGAATAAATATTAATGTTAACATAACAAAAAAAAAGGGGGGGGAAAGGGAAAAGGATGAAAAATTCAAACATGTAAACCGGGGGGTGGACAGGAAAAGTAGCAAAAAAGGACCAATCAATAAATTATAAAAATGATCTGTAACTCAGACTTTCATTAAACCCTGGGTGATGCGTAGCCCTAAGGGTAAAAATCCATTTGGCCTCAATTTGGAGCAACGTTTTATCAACGGAGCCCCCCCTTGAGTTCAGTGGTACATGATCCAAAGCCGAAAAGCGGATAACATCAGGGTCAAACGCATGGTAAATACCCACGTGTCTGCTAATAGCTGTGACAATTTTGTTAATTAATATAGGCTTGATGTGGTCTTTAATGCGTTTACAAAATGGTCTCTTTGTTTTTGCCACGTAAAAGGCTCCACACCGGCACTGCGCTATATATGCAATGCCCGGTGTGGAGCAGATCACGCAGGATCTAGAAAAATGCCATTTACCATTTGGTAACTTGATTTTAGAAACATTGCTAATATAAGGACACATGTCACAGTGTCCACACGAAAACGTTCCTAACTGACCTACATTGGTGGACTTCTCGGTATTTGAAAAATGACTACGTATTAGACGGTCCTTCAGGGACTGGGCTCGTTTAAAAGTGATTTCAGGAAAATCTTGTATATAATGATGGACAACTGGATCAGCAAGTAATAATGGGCAGAATTTACACAAGATGTTCCTGAAAGTTTTGTGTTGATTGGAATATTTGGTGATCACCCTAACTATCTAACTTTTTTGATGTGACTTTGAGGAAAATATAAGGGCATTCCTGTCCATGTCTTTAACCCTATTATATGCCCGTTTGAGACACGCATGGGTGTAACCACGATTCTTGAGCCTTATATATAGATCATTCGCTGCTGTGCGAAAATCATCGTTGTTACTACAATTCCGTTTCAATCTCAAATATTGACTATATGGAATACTCCGTAATAGTGAGTCTGGGTGAAAACTTTGAACATGCAATATCGTGTTGCCTGCTGTTGGTTTCCTGAATAGGGAGGAAATCAGGGTACCATTTGGACTAATCCTTAAAGAAGATCCAGGAATTCAATCAAATCCTGGCTGTATTTAAGTGTAAAACGAAGATTGAAACTATTATTAGAAATAAGATTGAAAAATTGGTTTAGTTCCGATTCTGATCCTGACCAGAAGATCAGGACATCGTCAATATACCTATACCAGGCCAAGATCTTATCCAGGAAGGGAGCCAAATCTTCCCGTCAAAAAACATCCCTTTCCCATCCCCCCAGGTACAGGTTGGCATACGACGGGGCACATTTTGTCCCCATCGCAACCCCCTGTACCTGGTAGTGGGTTTGGTCAAACTGAAAGACATTATGTTGAAGGACAAAATCTAAGAGTTCTATCACAAAATCATTGTATTTTGAGGATGCTGGACCTCTTTCATTCAAGTATGTACATATAACCTTTTATCCTTTGTAATGTGGGATTGCGTTATAGAGGCATTCGACATCAATCGATACCAACCATGACTTGGGTGGCAGAGTGATACCTTCGATGGTTTTCAAAAGATCAATTGTATCTTTTATATAAGAAAAGAGAGATGTTACATGTGGGTTTAGGTAATTATCGATCAAAGAACTAGCGTTTTCAGTAAGACTCAGACAACTTGAAATAATGGGTCGTCCGGGAGGTTCCAATAAGGATTTGTGCACTTTTGGAAGTGCATAAAAAGTTGGAAGTTTAGGGTCTTTGACATTCAAGAAGTCCCAGGTGTTCTTGTCTATAGTGCCTAATTTATAGGCCTTAAACATAATTTGCCGAAACTCTGCTTCAAAATTTGAAATTAACGTAATAGAGATTGGATGGTACCATTCACGATTTTTAAGAATGTTATGACACATATTGGTGTACTGTGAAATATCCATGACAACAATGTTGCCCCCTTTGTCGGCAGGCTTGATAATGATGTTGGAATTGGCTTGTAGTTGTCTAAGTGCATCTTTTTGTTGACTGATAAGATTTGAAGGTCCTGTAGAAGCAAAAGCACATTGTTCAATTGCTCTACTCACTTGTTGGGTGAATGCCCAAATGTTGGGGTTGGTATTCAGAAAAGGAAATAGGGTTGATTTGGGTTTGAAGACCTGTGGAGGGGGAAAAGACATAGACTCTACAGACAGACCTATAGGGCTTGTGAGCCCTGGTTCGTCTTGTACGTCATGTCCTTCCTCCCACAGGGCCATCAAATCCTGTAGCGCATGATGTTCAGCTATGTTGTCCTCCAGAGTGTAATTAGGTCTTGACACAGTAGGTTCATTGGTTGATTTATGAAAAATCGTTTTAAATAATAATCTACGGGCAAATAAATGTACATCTTTGATCAAATCAAACTTATCTATGTTATAATCTGGGCAAAAAGTCAAGCCCAGCTTAACCACTTCAATACAGGGCACTTAAACACCTTCCTGCCCAGACCAATTTTGAGCTTTCAGCGCTGTCGCACTTTGAATGACAATTGCGCGGTCGTGCTACACTGTACCCAAATGAAATTTTTATCATTTTTTCCCCACAAATAGAGCTTTCTTTTGGTGGTATTTGATCACCTCTGCGGTTTTTATTTTTTGCGCTACAAATAAAAAAATACCGAAAATTTTGAAAAAAAAAATGTTTTTTTTTGTTTCAGTTTCAAAACTTTGTAAATAAGTATGTTTTCTCCTTCACTGATGGGCACTGATGGGGCTACACTGATGGGCACTGATAAGGTGGCACTGATGGGCACCAATGTGGCACCAATGAAGTGGCACGGATGGGCGACACGGATGGGCGACACGGATGGGCGACACGGATGGGCGACACGGACGGACACTGATAGGTGGCACAAATTGGCACTGATAGCTGGCACGGATGGGCGGCACGGATGGGCATGGATAGGCGGCACAGGTGGGCATGGATAGGCGGCACAGGTGGGCATGGATAGGCGGCACAGGTGGGCATGGATAGGCGGCACAGGTGGGCATGGATAGGCGGCACAGGTGGGCACTCAGGCGGCACAGGTGGGCACTCATAGGCGGCACAGGTGGGCACTCATAGGCGGCATCGGTGTTATAGTAATGGATGCCAATCAGTGCCAAACAATAATGCATGCCAATCAGTGATGCCCATTGTGGCCACTGATTGGCATCCATTATGGGCACTGATTGGCACCCATTGTGCTGATTGGCACCCTGGTGGTCTAGGGAGGATTATGGATTGTTATTACCTTTTCCCTGGTGGTCTAGTGGTGTCCCTGGTGGTCCAGTGTGGGCATCCTCGGGGGGGCTGTGCTGATAATCGATCAGCACAGACCCCCCCTGCCAGAGGAGCAGCCGATCGGCTCTCCTCTACTCGCGTCTGACAGACGCGAGTGAGGGAAAGCCGATCACCGGCTCTTCCCATTTACACTGTGATCAGCCGTGATTGGACACGGCTGATCACATGGTAAAGAGTCTCCGTCGGAGACTCTTTACCGAGATCGTAGTTGCCGGGTGTCAGACTGACACCCCGCAACAACGATCGCCGCGATGCGCGCCCCCGGGGGCGCGCAGCGGCTCATTATCCTAATCACGTCATATGACGTCCGGTTAGGATAATGAAACCACTTTGCCGCCGTCAATTTGTAATAGGGCGGGCGGCAAGTGGTTAAGAACATCTTCCTCTGCCTCAGTAAGGGAATAGGAGGATAAATTGACTATTGAAAATTCCTTATTTGGGCCTGGTTCCTGATTTACTGATGAATCTTTGTTTACAGTGGTATTGAAGGGGATTCCTTCCCTAAAAAAATGGGGTCTAGACGGAGGTCGGCCGGTAAAGGGGTGCCTGAAGGTGAAATAATGATGTTATCAGAGTTGCTTACTGTGGGTATAGCCGGTGCGGATGTGCTGGAAGTGATGGGTAGTACCGATGAAGTGACTGTGACCGATGAAGGAAGTGCGCGGGAAGTGGGTAGCGCAGGGTGGTGAAACATAGTAAGAGGTCGTGCCAAAGTCTGTTTAGAGGTAGTGGAGTGTGCGCGAGGAGGTAGTGGAGTGTCGTGATGCTGACGTGATGTCTCCATAGAGGCCGCGTCCAAGTTGCCCTTTCGTTTTTTGGTAAGTCGGTCTCCCGAAAGATCACGATATATGGTGGATTGGCTGGATGAAAGAGAAGAAGACAAATTAGACATAGTTTCTTTGTTTCTTCTATTTTTGGCATTAGATTGACGTGAGGTCTTAAAAGTCTTATTGCCCCCATCCGAGGGCCATTTATATGCAAATCCACTAGTATAAGCATTGTTATCTCGTACAAATTTATTCTCCTTTGACCGAATAATCTCTAAAGTATAACTCTCAATATATTTTAGAAGTTCCTGTTCTTTTTTCTTAAATCAACCCCCAAATTTAAGAAAAAAGAACAGGAACTTCTAAAATATATTGAGAGTTATACTTTGGATTTGCATATAAGGGTAAGGAAGGGGAACCAGCAGGAAAGGGGTCATCACTTCCTTTGGGATAACATGACAGGGCTGGCTTTGCACATAATTGGATTAAGGGCTGAACATCCTGAAATGATATGTAGCCCTGATCCACCAGGGAATGAGCTGATCAGATGGTTTCCATCAGCTGGTCACTCGTCCACCTTTTTAGAAGCTGGCGACAATATTCACCATCCTCTTCTGCCAGCAGAGAATAATACGTGATTTCATTGAAATCCATATTGGCAGACTAACAGGTCAGGATGGTTCCTCAATGCAGCCACGTCTGGTCAGGGATGGCCTTGGTATACTATCAGGGAATTATTAGACCAGACTGTGTGGACTGCACAGAGGAAACCCAAAACGCATGTAAGTGAAATAACAAAAGTGTTTATTATAAATGACAAGAAAGTGAAAACAAACAGTGCACTACCAACCACAAACAACAAGTAATATATACAATAGAATACAATTTGTTGACGATAAAACAATCGTCAACAAAAGCCAGGCCGAGGTCATACACCGGGGGAATCAGTAGATGGGTAAGGAAGGGGAACCAGCAGGAGAGGGAGAGGACGGATGGATGGGCTGCAGAGCAGGAATCTTAGGTAACAGGAGACAAGAGGGACAGGTCCAGGATAGGATCAGGAGGGAACAGGTCAGGTAGATACAGGCTCAAGGTCCAAGTTCAGGCAACAAGGTCAGGGCACATGGAGAGAGCGATACCAAGGCAAGCATGTGAGGGCTTGCCGGGTATTTATAAGACTACCAATGATTACCCTCACATAACAGCTGAGCACAGAAGGTGCTGTCTGCTCCACACTGCCAGAGTACACCCGCTGGTGGGCACCCGGTACTACAGCCCAAGGATCCAACAGTGCCACCAGGAGGGTAGGTCCTCTTATTACAAGCCCTGGGTGTTAGAAGACACCCGCTGGTGGACACTGGTACTGCAATCCAAGAGACCAACAGCGCCACCAATGAGTGGACCTTTTCATGACAGTACCCGCCCTCAAAGGAGCGGCCTCCGGATGCTCCAACTAGGTGTAATTGTCCAAAGTTAATGGCCTCAAACCGCACAACGGATGAGGGCACATCAAGCTGCGTACCGAGTACTTCAAACCAGACAGCGGGCACATCAGGGCAGACAGCGGGCACATCAGGGCAGACAGCGGGCTCCGGGTCGTCGAGCTGGGCAGCAATCACTGGGTCGTCGAGCTGGGCAGCAATCACTGGGTCGTCGAGCTGGGCAGCAATCACCGGGTCATCAAGCTGGGCAGCAATCACCGGGTCCTTAAGCAGAACAGCAAGTACTGTAAGGGCAGACTGGATCACAGGCACTGGCTCAGCAAGCTGAGTAACGGGCCCCGGCTCAGCGGGCTGGGTGACGGGCCCCGGCTCAGCAAGCTGGACACCAGGCACTGGTCTGGCAAGCCGAATAACGGGCACAAGCTTAACAGGCCAGCTAATGGACACTGGTTCAGAAGACTGGGTAGCGGGCACGGACTCCGCAGACTGGGTAGCGGGCACCGACTCCGCAGACTGGGTAGCGGGCACCAACTCTGCAGACTGGGTAGCGGGCACCGACTCCGCAGACTGGGTAGCGGGCACCGACTCCGCAGACTGGGTAGCGGGCACCAACTCTGCAGACTGGGTAGCGGGCACCGACTCCGCAGACTGGGTAGCGGGCACCAAAATTTCAGGCTGAGACAAGGGCACTTCAGACTGGAACACCAATATCCAAACATCAGGCTGGGAAGCTGGCGCATCAGACTGGAAATCCGGCACATCAGACTGGGAGGCAGAGACATTGAACTGGAAGGCTGGCACATCAGACTGGGAAGCTGGCACATCAGGCTGGCAAGCCGGAACATCAGACTGTGAGGCAGATACATCAATCTGGGAAGCTGGAACATCAGGCTGGGAAGCAGGAACATCAGGCTGGGAAGCCGGCACATCAGACTGGGAAGCAGAGACATCTAACTGGGAAGCTGGCACATCAGACTGGGAGGCAGAGACATTGAACTGGAAGGCTGGCACATCAGACTGGGAAGCTGGCACATCAGGCTGGCAAGCCGGAACATCAGACTGTGAGGCAGAGACATCAATCTGGGAAGCTGGCACATCAGGCTGGGAAGCCGGAACATCAGGCTGGGAAGCCGGCACATCAGACTGGGAAGCAGAGACATCGAACTGGGAAGCTGGCATATCAGACTGGGAGGCAGAGACATCGAACTGGAAAGCTGGCACATCAGGCTGGGAAGCCGGGACATCAGGCTGGGAAGCCGGGACATCAGGCTGGGAAGCCGGCACATCAGACTGGGAGGCAGAGACATCAAACTGGAAGGCTGGCACATCAGGCTGGGAAGCAGAGACATCAATCTGGGAAGCCGGGACATCAGACTGGGAAGCCAGAACATCAGACTGGGAAGCCGGCACATCAGACTGGGAAGCCGGCACATCAGACTGGGAAGCCGGCACATCAGACTGGGAATCCGGAACATCAGACTGGGAAGCAGAGACATCAATCTGGAAATCTGGCACATTAGGCTGGGAAGCTGGTACAGCAGACTGGGAAGACGACACATCGGACTGGAAGGCAGGCAGCAGGACATCAGACTGGAGGGCTGGCATGTCGGACTGGAAGGCAGGCAGCAGGACATCAGACTGGAAGGCTGGCACATTGGACTGGAAGGCAGGCAGCAGGACATCAGACTGGAAGGCAGGCAGCAGGACATCAGACTAGAAGGCAGGCAGCAGGACATCAGACTGGAAGGCAGGCAGCAGGACATCAGACTGGAAGGCAGGCAGCAGGACATCAGACTGGAAGGCTGGCACTTTGGACTTGAAGGCAGGCGACAGGACATCTGGCTGGGTAGCTGGAACTGGGACGTCTGGCTGGGTAGCTGGAACTGGGACATCTGGCTGGGTAGCTGGAACTGGGACATCTGGCTGGGTAGCTGGAACTGGGACGTCTGGCTGGGTAGCTGGAACTGGGACGTCCGGCTGGGTAGCTGGAACTGGGACGTCCGGCTGGGTAGCTGGAACTGGGACGTCCGGCTGGGTAGCTGGAACTGGGACGTCCGGCTTAGGTGGGCCACCGGGTACAACTGGCATGCATGCAGGCTGGACCGAGTTGGTTGGTGCAGAGGCGAGTTGGGTTACTGGCAGGATTGTGCGGGTCGGAAAGAACTTTCGTTTCTTTTTTGACTTAGCCACTGCAGCTTTGTATGTAGGTGCAGGACTGTAAGAAAAGAAAGTATCTGGGCAAAAGGAAGACCAAGGAACAGTGGCAGGAGGAGGGTTGTGTGGGATTGTTACAGGTGGCGAAGAAGAGGCAGGTGGATTGAAGGCAGGATAGGTGCTACACTTGGTGACAGGATAGTAGTATTTGGTAGGAAGTGGAGTAGACTGGGGGGCTGTAGCTGAGGTTGCCATAGGCAATGGGGAGATAGATACTTGGGAAGGCAGGTGATTAATGACAGGGCTGGAATGTTGTGCCTTAGCTAAATGCAGGAGATCTGACCATGCCTGTAGCACAGGTTGAACAAACACTGATTCACACACAGCCTGACTAACCAGAGATTGCACTGAATGGATGCAATCAGACAACACCTGCTGTGGACAAGAGGAATAACATTCCATGAAAAAGGCTGGATCATCTTCTAACAACCATACCAGAGATTCGACTTGGCCAGAATTGAAGGGGGGAGAAAAGTCATCACTTCCTTCGGGATAACATGACAGGGCTGGCTTTGCACATAATTGGATTAAGGGCTGAACATCCTGAAATGACATGTAGCCCTGATCCACCAGGGAATGAGCTGATCGGATGGTTTCCATCAGCTGGTCACTAGTCCACCTTTTTAGAAGCTGGTGACAATATTCACCATCCTCTTCTGCCAGCAGAGAATAATACGTGATTTCATTGAAATCCATATTGGCAGACTAACAGGTCAGGATGGTTCCTCAATGCAGCCACGTCTGGTCAGGGATGGCCTTGGTATACTATCAGGGAATTATTAGACCAGACTGTGTGGACTGCACAGAGGAAACCCAAAACGCATGTAAGTGAAATAACAAAAGTGTTTATTATAAATGACAAGAAAGTGAAAACAAACAGTGCACTACCAACCACAAACAACAAGTAATATATACAATAGAATACAATTTGTTGACGATAAAACAATCGTCAACAAAAGCCAGGCCGAGGTCATACACCGGGGGAATCAGTAGATGGGTAAGGAAGGGGAACCAGCAGGAGAGGGAGAGGACGGATGGATGGGCTGCAGAGCAGGGATCTTAGGTAACAGGAGACAAGAGGGACAGGTCCAGGATAGGATCAGGAGGGAACAGGTCAGGTAGATACAGGCTCAAGGTCCAAGTTCATGCAACAAGGTCAGGGCACATGGAGAGAGCGATACCAAGGCAAGCATGTGAGGGCTTGCCGGGTATTTATAAGACTACCAATGATTACCCTCACGTAACAGCTGAGCGCAGAAGGTGCTGTCTGCTCCACACTGCCGGAGAACACCCGCTGGTGGGCACCTTTACTACAGCCCAAGGATCCAGCAGTGCCACCAGGAGGTAGGTCCTCTTATTACAAGCCCTGGGTGTTAGAAGACACCCGCTGGTGGACACTGGTACTGCAATCCAAGAGACCAACAGCGCCACCAATGGGTGGACCTTTTCATGACACTGACACAGGCTCTGAAGAAGAGAGTACTTACCCTTAAAACATGTCAGAATTGAAACCAATTGGACCAATGTGGGTCACTGTGGATATTGATGAACTTGATCACATGTGCTTTTGTGAGTACAGATGTTTAATTCAATTAAATTAGTTTTTAATGTAATGTGCAAAGCTGGTGCACACTCTGTTTTTGTTTTTCCAGTGGCAATTAAGAGTAGTCAGGTCCAGGCAGGAGTCAAAGCAGGAGGGAAAAAAAGAGTAGTCAGGTCCAGGCAGAGGTTGAGGCAGGCAGCGATCAAGAGTAGGCAGGTCCAGGCAGGTGGCAATCAAGGGTATTCAGGTCCAGGCTGGAGCTAAGGCATGAAGAAATCAATAGAGTAGTCAGGTTCAGGCAGGGGTTTAGGCAGGTGGCAATCAAGGGTAGTCAGGTCCAGGCAGGGGTTGAGGCAATTGGCAATCAAAGTTAGTCAGGTCCAGGCAGGGGTTAAGGCAGGCAAAAATCAAGAGTAGTCGGGTTCAGGCAGAGTTAAGGTAGGTGGCAATCAAGGGTAGTCAGATGCAAGCAGGGGAAAATCAAAAGAGTAGTCAGGGCCAGGCTGGGGTTAGGACAGGTAGCAATCAAGGGTAGTCAGAAATAAAGAGAGTAGTCAGATCCAGGAAGGGGTCCAGGCTGGAGGCAATCAAAGTTCAGGCCGAGTTAAGGCAGATGGAAATAGAGAGTACTATGGTCTAGGCAGGCAGCAATCAAAAGAGTAGTCGGGTCCAAGCAAGAGTTGAGGCAGGTGGCACGCAGGAGATTAGTGAGGTTGAGGCAGGCAAAGTCAACAGAGTAGTCTGGTTAATCTGGATCGGCAACTGGCAGACAGGCTATCTGGCAAGTATTATAGCTCTTTGTAACAAGGGGGTATATTCTTTGAAGACGCAGAACAAGCCACATCAAAGGCTGGTGCTTAAATACCCATTTTTGTAGAGAATATGCCCGTTGGTGTTTCAAGAACTCTGGAAGTGCTGGTAGGGACGAGCTCGGAAGCTGCTCTATCAACCAGCTGGTGGGATCAGGTGATGCCTACTACTACCAGGCCAGTGCAACTGCTAGGCAGCAAAGAAGGTATCAGTTTGCTAGATTTCAGACAGGACCAATAGGTATTTTTTTGCACTTATCGAACAGATATAACAAAACAATTTTGATGGTCTATTTAACAGTCAAAAAATGTAGCAAATAAGAAATGTTCATTGTTAAGATTTCTATACACTTAGTGATTTGAGCGTTGCGCAGGAAGCTTGTTGCGGCGTGGCTTCCGTGTGCAGATATGACACGGGCCGCCTCAATCCCTGTAAATGCTCTTTTATTAGAATTTCACAGCCTGCAGTTATTGAAAGAGCTCTGATTATCTCCACAGGACTCGTAATCCAACGGAAAATTTATGATCACAATTGCTGTCATTTGCTTATTTTCTATTTTAGCTTTTTGTGTTATTCTGACTGTATAGAGTTCTCTCAGTGACCTGTAGAAATCTCTCTTGTTCCGGCAATGGGGGAGATGAAAATCTGAAACAGAATGATCTAGAATGATCAGTTAATGATCATGAATTTAAGTTTGAGGCGCAGCATTTTTTACCAGGGTGGCAGAGAGAGAAATAGCAATCAGGCACGGCTTTCAGACATTCTGATTCTGTTGCAAATTATTATTATTATTTTTTTTTAAAGTAAAACTTTATCCTATAAATTTAAAAGAACAATCCCAAAAAATATTTTTCCCCCACACGTGCCTTCTATCTTTCGCTCAGCTTGTGACACAGGTGTTTCAGATACCGCATTCCCTGCTCTCCCTTCCCAGCAGTGACTCCACAGCTCAGCTCACCCTGCTGACCCTCCCATTATTTCCCCCTCAACATCCAACACATTTTTAGAATTAACAGAGCTTTGCAGAGCCTATAAACCAAGAAACATGTCTGCAGCCTTCTCACGTAAATGGGCCGCTGATTTTCCACAGGTTCCCCTCCCAAATTAGTGCAGTGGCAGCCAAGCACACAGCAACAGTCACTCTTTCCGGCTCAATGGACATTCTGGGGGTTGCTTTTTTAAATGTATTGCTGAATAAACTTGGATAGGGCACCAGGAGATGTGGAATACTCCATTATCTCTGAACAGCAATGAGAGGACACTCTTCACTTTGGGCAACTTCTTAGGACAGTACCCTTTATTAATGGCCCAGAAATTGGACTGCACTGAGACAAAGATATGCCAGGCCACACAAGGGATGGTAGCAGCAACAGTCACCAGGATCCTGCACTCAGGTCTGTACTCACAATGTCCCTGGATACTTGGATGCCTCCTCCCAATATCAGACAGGAATTTCCATAGTGAGCTTTCTAGACTGGATACTCAGTGAAATCCCTTGCTTAGCTTCAGAGATTCTCAGCGAACAGCCCCCCTCCCTGCTTTAGCATACTTGGGATCTAGATGAGCACATGTAGAGTTTCAGCTGAGTTGCCTGGAAGGGCAATAGCCCTCTCCTCCTGGACGAGAACTTGGCAGCATCAAACCTCAGACTATTTATGCCCCATCCACCTTCTGGGCATCCTCCCCCAGGGATTGGCTGAGACAACATAAATATTCAGGTTGCCGATTGACCTTTCCAGCCCACTACATTCTAGAATTGTCTAGAAGGCGGGGGGAAACAATAAAACCAGCAACCAGTGGAACCCAGAACAGCCCAAAGCAATCACAAACTGCTGATTACTGCTGAAACTGCTGATTACAGTGGAGTCAAAAGAACTACATTTACCTTGCTTTTCTAGAAATCCTAGCAGCAGCCTTTCAGGAAGGGAGCTTCTCCTCCTGGACAAGAACCCAGTAGCATCAGACCCCTGACCATTTATGCACCCCCCTGGCCACCTCCTGGGTATCCTCCCCCAGGGATTGGTTGAGACAACATACATTTTCAGGTTGCTGAATTGCCTTTTCAGCTCACTACATTCTAGAATCCTCCAGAAGGCAGGGGGAAACAATCAAACCTGCAACCAGTGGAGCCCAGAACAGCCCAAAGTATTTACAAACTGCTCCACTGATTAAAGTGGAGCCAAAAAGCCTTAATTTACCTAACCAACCTAGCAAACCATCTAGAAGGGTGGTACATTTGATCAAGGTCCATTTTATTTTTTATCTCGTTGGTTCCATTTGGAAAATAAATTAAAATGTTGGCATAATGCAATTTCTTAGGAAAACAAACTATGGGCAATTACATTTTTCTTACATTAAGACAATATCCTGGTCCAGGTTACACCGCCCACCTGTTTCCTAATTGTAAATATGGTTTGTGTAATTTTGTTTGATCAGACATCATATTGAACAAACTAGCAAGCAATGTCAAACAGTTGAAGAACCCCAGTTCAGACCGCCGCCTATTTATGTTCCCCCCAGCCACTTACTGGGCACCCTCCTCCAGGGAATGACTGAGACAACATAAATGTTCAGGTTGCTGATGTGTCTTTCCAGCCCACTACATTCTGTTCCAATAATTTTTTTTATTTGTTTTACAAAAATAAAGGAGGAACAATACAAAGCGGAGTGGCAAACAATCCTTGCAAAGCTTTGTACATACGTCATTGTAGATACATAGAGGGGGAGGGGGCATGAAAGGACCATGACAAATGGAATGAATCATCTATGGGTTCCTGTATAAGCATACGGTACGTAAACAGGGAGATCTAACATGTGACAAATATTTGCATAATGTAGACCAGAGATAGCAATTAGCAGACCCTCCAGCCAGGGGTGGACTGACAACTCATGGGGCCCCCGGGCAATAGGAGAAGATTATGGGGCCCCCAGGCAATAGGAGATTATGGGGCCCCCAGCAATAGATTATGACCACATAGTATACACACACAGAATACACATACACACACTGAAAAGGTACTGGAGAGGTGGGGCAGCTATAATCTTGGGATTTTAAAAAAAAACTGAGATTTTTACATACTGTCCCTTGGTGGCATGGGGCCCTCGGGCAGTGCCCGAATGGTCAGTCCACCCCTGCCTCCAGCTGTTGCAAAACTACAAATCCCATCATGCCTCTGACTCTGGGTGTCATGCTTGTGGCTGTCAGAGTCTTGCTTTGCCTCATGGGACTTGTAGTTCTGCAACAGCTGGAGGTGCGCTAATTGCATATCCCTGATGTAGACCAATAACCCCATTGTAAATAAAAGAAAACCATTACAATGGGGTTATTGGTTGATGGGGAACCTTGGCACCCCCGATGGCCTATACTATACAATAGGACTATATGGTTGAAAATAATAAAAATACAGAACCCCTATAAAGTGATCCGTGAAATGGTGACATAATTAGCTTGCATTATAGGATTTCAAAGTCACTCTCCATTGTCGAACACCATTTTAAACATTTATGGGGGACACCACTCCCCACAAGTAATATTGGTGAGGAAGGGGAAAGTAAGATGGGAGGGAACAGAGTAACCTGACCAAAAGAGAGGAGGTAAAGGAAAGGAGAAATAGAGACGGCGAGTCCATCCGGGGTACTTCCACCAACCATCCCTGGAATCAGCTCCGTATATCTGGAACCTGCAAATAAGCAAACCAGGGGGGCCATATTTTGTTGAAGAGGGATTGTTTGTCTCGCAAGACACTTTCGATTTTTTTCATTTAACATGATCCACATGAGTTTACGCTTCATTAAAGCTGTATCTATAACTGGACTTTTCCATGCAAGTGCAATAGCGATTTTAGCCACTTGGGAACACTAGGTAGATTAAGGTCTGTGTGGTGTGCCGTGGGACAGTTTCCACTGGTTTGTTCAGTAGGGCGATGCTTGCGTCTTTAGTAGTATTGACCATCGTGACTGTTAATATGAAAGAGTGCACCCTCATCCAAAAGCTCCAAACATTGGAGCAAGTCCCCCATACATGTTGGAACAGACCTATCTGGCCACAACCCTTGAAACAGGAGGCCAACGAGCCTGGATACATTTTTGTGGGCAGGCCACACCATTCTAGAATCCTCCAGAAGGCAAGGAGGGGAAACAATCAAAAGAACTGAATTTACCTAGCTTTCCTAGAAACCCATCTAGAAGGGTGCTACACAATGGTGGCCAACCTTTTAAAAAATACCATGCCTTGAACTTGACCATTTCACCAATCCATCTTTTTGGTATTCCATGTCCTTCTACACATGAATAAGCCAAATGATAAATTCTCTTTAAAACCTTTTTATTATTCAATGTATAGTTTATTTCTATCTACATATCTCTCTCGCGTTCGATAGTAAATGAACCCTCCGTACCAGCAATAAAACAAAGAGCTACGTTTTCCTCTTATTTCCATTGAGATGTCTCTTCAACTTTCTCAGAGCATGATAATTTGTTCAGCATTACTGCAAACAGCATGGAAGTGTAGAAGTTTGACCCAGACACTGGATGAATATTAATATCTTAGGATGTGTCATGAGTTTGAGCTTTTGTGCATACGAGAGAAAAGAGATTTCCAAAGATATGTAATGCATATATTTGCTTGGTTTGTTCATGGATTCTCCTGACACATCCGTTTTAGTAGTTCGTGAGATAAAAGAAACCAGCCTATCGCTGACCACATAGCGCATTGAATGTTTTATATCAAACGGATCATTAATCTATCTGGCGAGTCTAATGGGTATGCGTTGAAGTCCCGGGAGTGTCTGAATCATACGGATTTTGTGATTTTTTATTTTTTTTGCAGCTATATAGAGGGTATAGTTAAATCCCAACTCTGGGCTAGTTTTATATTTAGGTGTCCTCCAGGAATAGTTTAAAAAAGGCACCCAGGCTGGAAAATGGTCCTTTAATTCAAAGTTGTTCCCCGCAGTACCTCTTCTTCACCGCAAAATGTCAGTTTACAGCCATATTTGTTGAGTGACTATGGCTTCACTCAACCTGAAAGATTGAGGACATCTTGTGAGGAAGATGAGATTTTGCTAGGGGCAGCTCTGACTTAGCCCCTGTACACACGGTCGGACATTCTGCCAACCAAATCCGTCGGATTTTGTCCGACGGATTGTGTCCGAAACTGTTGCATACACACGGTTGGACCAAGTTGTCTGATTTTGCGGTTGCCAAGAACGCGGTGACGTAAGCCGTGTACGGCGGGACTAGAAAAGGGAAGTTCAGTACCTTGTCCGGCACCCTTTGGGCTCCTTCTGCTGATCTTGTGTCTATCACGTGTTAGTAGAAGTTTGGTGAGAGACGATTCGCGCTTTTCAGATTTGTGATTCAGATCGCTACTGCTCTTCGGTTTGTGCTTGTCTTTGCGTATCTGATAATCAGTGCGTGCAGTCAGTAAGTATTTGTTGATCATTGTGGACTATATCTTGGTATAATACGCTTTGAAAGGCATTTCTTATTGTCTGCTTGCTTCTGCTATTCAGGTCGTTCTTTCAGGCCTTGCTGTTTGCCGGTGCTTTCTGGTGTCCGTTCTGACGAGCCGACCGTTTTCAAACCATGTTTCGTCTACGTACTCGTCGTAGAGTTTCTGCTGTGCAGGGGCTTCGTGTTGGGGTTGTTACTTTGACACAAGCCCGGTCCATGAACAAGGAGGGGAGGCGTTTGTGGACCAAGAATTGGTTGCGCAAGCGTGACCAGTTCTTGCACATGCCTTTGCTCCGTGAGATCCGGGAGAATAATCCTGATGATTTCAGGAATTATCTCCGGATGACGGACCCCGTTTTTCACCGTCTGCTGGCTTTGCTGACCCCTTATATCAGCAGGCAGGATACCTGCATGCGGCAAGCCATCACTCCGGAGCAGAGGCTCATCGCCACGTTACGCTACTTGGCGACAGGGAGAAGCCTTCAGGACCTCAAGTTCTCTACAGGCATCTCCCCCCAGGCTCTGGGGATCATTATTCCAGAGACCTGTTCTGCCATCATTCAGGTCCTGCAGAAGGACTATATGAAGGTAAGTTTTATCCTTTAACATCACATTCTATGTATTTCATGATTGCTAATGTCTTGCATTTCTTTCCTCATTCCCTAATTACCATCATTGCAATATGCTCTAATTCATATGCTCTGCCCCTTTGTCCTCATGCAGATTTGCCTCACTAACTTCCCCACCATGCTCTTCTTGGCCCATAAAACTATAGTCTAGTCACTTACCAATGTCTTTTGTCAGCTCCATAGTATTGCTTTCGCCTACACACCCCCTAAAATGTCTACAAATGTTATGTGTGTGCTTCAATTCATGCAGAGTGACATTTTTTTTTTTTGGGGTTGTGCCAAACTCATTAGGAACCCCCCTCCCCCCAACTGCTAGCTCAGCTGATAGCAATCCTCTATCTGCTGACTTTACCAAACCAAATACACACTATACCTACCTTTTTGATGCTCACATTTATGGATGAATTCACCTAAGCATGTAGTGCAAGGGTCTGCCTCAATACTTTCAAATGCTATTATTTTTTTTTTAACCTATTAATTATCTGGATATGTAATAGCAGAATGTCAAAAAGTGCTTCCATTTTGGTTTCTTTTTGTTATTATGACACTTCTTACCTGTCCGGTGGGCTGCCAATAGTGTAACTAAGAAGGGGCTTCCCAAAGTAGCACACATTATTTAGCCATTCAGCTCTCAATCAAGTGGAGAGGGTTACCTAAACACCCCCCCTCATTTTTTAGCAAGGGCCCATCAGATGGGGGATATGGGGGGTGGGGGAGGGATGGGGGGTGATGACTCTCATAAGAGGACATTAGACTTTAGGCTTTAAATACTCAGTTCCCAAAATTTTCGACTAATTTTGACCAAAAATGTTGGTGTCTAATCTGCTTGTAATGTTGATTTGTCAAATTACTAATTTTTGTTCTTGTTTCACTCCACAGTGTCCTTCAACGCCACAGGAATGGCAGACTGTGGCCTCCCACTTTGCCAGTCATTGGGACTTTCCCAATTGTGGAGGAGCAATAGATGGGAAGCACGTCCGCATCGTCCCACCACCAAACTCTGGGTCGTACTATTATAACTACAAGGGGTTTCATAGTATCGTGATGTTGGCGGTGGTGTCTGCGACATATGAGTTTTTGTATGTGGACGTGGGGCAAAATGGACGGATGTCGGATGGTGGAGTCTTTGCACGGACGGAGTTCTACTGGCGTCTCCAGAGTGGCAGTCTGGGCTTGCCACCCCCAGAGGAAAATCAGGAAGGACTCCCGTTCGTCTTTGTCGCAGATGAGGCATTTGCTCTGGTGAACCATCTGATGCGGCCTTTCCCCATGAGGACCCGCACCCCAGATCAGAGTATTTTTAATTTCCGCCTGTCCAGAGCCTGAAGAGTGATTGAGAACACTTTTGGTATACTGGCCAGCCGGTTCCGCCTTTTTCTTACGCCTATTCACATGGCGGAATACAAACTGAATCACATAGTGCTGGCGTGCTGTGTTCTGCACAATTATTTGAAAAAAGTTTCTGTGAACTATGCGGTCTCAGTTGGCCAACAAGAAGCAGACTTGATGGAAAATGCAGATAACCTCACGGGCCTTGAACATGCTCATCCTGGCTTGCCCCCCCCCAAAGCGCCCATGAGGTTAGAACACAATAAATGGACTACTTTGTGGGTAGGGGGGCCATTGATATGCCAGACAATGTCTGAGCGGCATTTTAATAATAAATTTTGATCTGAAACTCCTTCATTTACTGCTTGGCTTGGTTTTAGGTGTCTCCTAGGTATAATTAGGTTTTTTCAAGTTGTGCCTTTTTCACCAACAGTGCAAACCCAAGTTCAGAGCGAGATGAGGGGACAGTCTCTTCTTCAGATAATGTTATTATGTTGTGGGTCTGCTACACACACACCTTCTTTTTGTAACTAATGTATGTAGTTCATTACTGACCAAAATCGTGCTCATTTTCAGCACCATGGCAGGAAAATGGCATGATTGTCAAAATTTACACCTCACTGTGGGTGTTTTTTTATTAAAGGCACATCCACTATGCACTACAAGTGCACTGCAAAAGTACACCTGAAACTGCACTTTGAGTGCAAAGTGGAGTTGCCTTTAGTAAATCACACTCCTCAGCACAAACTTAAATTTTACTCCAAATAAATTTTTGGTGCCATGAAAAAGGAAGCCACACATTGTTGATAATTAAACTTTTTAATCCAAGCACATTCACATGTGCGTTTCGAAAAGGTTTTTTACAACAAACCAAGAAATTGTGTGTTTCAAAAACAGAGTTTAATCCAAATTTGGTTTACTTGGTGTTTTTGGGTAAACAGGCATGTATCAAACTGTAAAATACAGAACACAGGAACTTACAAAGTTCAACTTTGAATAGTGAAGACAATATCAGACCTGAGTATGTACAAACTGGGCTGATATTCCCTTCATCACATGGAGTGTCACCCCTGAAAAATCCAAATTTGGAAGATGCACACAGTGTGTCAACATGTGCTATCTCCCATCATGGGGGATCAATGTACATGCTTTGGGGCTGCAACCCCTAATCTCAGACACTTTACACAAAACACGTACATTGATCCCCCATGATGGGAGATAGCGCATGTTTACACACTCTGTGCATCTTCCAAATTTGTAATTTTGAGAAATACAACATTTTGTTTTTAAAACAGAAAAAATAAGACCCTATCTAGTTTTTGGTGTTTCACACTCTCCCCAAAACATCAATGATGTTCTTCATTTTTTTTTTTAACATCATTGATGTTTTGCAGGATATTTTCCAAATCCTGATTGCACCCCATTATCTCCCCAGTCTGGATCTGGGCACTTTCACTGGTAAAACGGGAATCTTCTTCCACATCACCTACAAAACAAAGCAAAAAAAAAAACATGTAATATAAATATGGTGACATACATTGATGAGCTTACCGGAAGCTGTGTTCTCCGACACTCACCTGTTGTGGTGACAATTTGCCCAACCTCCACGATCTCTCCTTCCTCCTCCTCTGGTTCTGCTTTTGGAAGTTGGCCTTCTTTGGGAGGGGTGGGGTCCCTGGTGTCCTCATACTTGCCGAGTCTTCTCTCCCCTATGAGAATGGAAAAAAATAAAGAATTAGCACACAGAGGGCAGAATTAACAATATGAAACATTGTTTGGAAGTGTTGTTCAGTTGTTTATTTTGGCCAAGCTTCAAGGTCATAACATTATTGGGGACACTGTGTTCAGCTGGGATACTTACCGGAAGAACGATGTTTCCTACGAACGAATGAAACCATGAACTTGAAAGTGGCCATTTTAAAATGCACAACACGAACTCAAAGCACATGGAGCAGTATGCAAGCAATAATAATCATATGAACACACGACAACTACTTACTTTTGTCAAGAACACACGCTTGATCCTTATGTACTGCTCGTGCTCCCTCAGTTTCAGGTCTGACCAGCGTTTTCTCAGTTGATCCATGGATCGGTGTACCCCAAAGTTCTTATGAAGACTCTTCACAACTTTATTCATGATCTTGGCCTTTCTGATATTTGAGTTTGGGTAAGGTCCATACTTCCCATCATAGTTGATCCTGTTCCATATGTCAACCAGCTCCAACATCTCTCCAAAAGACATATTTGAGGCCTTAAATCTTGTCTTCCTGGATTGGGACGTTTCAGGCTCCGGGCTTTCCTCACCCTCCTCCTCGTTAGTGGAACTATTATTAGTGCGCACCTGTGTTCTCTCCGCCATGTGCTCTCCCCTCTGCGCCGGAAACGAAGGGGCGGGGAATAGTCTGGAAAGAACGTCAGGGGCGGGCGGAGTTTCACACATGCGCACTGTATATAAAACACAACACGCGTGTGTCGTCCGTACGATCTGTGAACAGAGGGAGAAGCTGAGGCGACGAACGTGCAAACAAAGGTAAAATTTTGAACTTGGTACATCACTAGGCTACACTGCTTCTAGATTGAGGCCTGCATTAGTGGAGTTTAGCCTGACATTAGGGTTTGTCTTGTGTTGTGTCTTGCAGACATTATGGACGGGTTCAATGACCATAGCTTCCTCCCTCTGTTCATTGATAAATACAGAGACATGCCCATCCTGTGGCAATCAACACACCCACTATATAGTAACAAACAAAAGAGGCAGGCAGCACTGTTGCAACTGGTTGAGTTTGTGAAGCCGGTGGTCCCCAGGGCAGATGACAAATATTTAAAAAAGAAAATTGGTAGCCTCAGGAGTACATATCTGAAGGAAAGGAAGAAGGTGCTGAAGTCCGTGAAATCTGGAGCTTCAGCAGATGACGTTTATATACCCAACCTGTGGTATTATGACAGGATGCATTTTCTGGCAGACCAGGCTGAGGTCAGAGAATCCCTCTCTACTCTTCCTTCCACACGTCCTATGCTCCATTCCACACCCGCTGAGTCTTCCAACGCCCAACCTGGGCCTTCCACTCAGGAAGAACTGTGGGAGCCCAGCTTGAGCCAGGTATAGTATTGTTGTACATATTTGTGGAGTCAAAATGAATGATAACTTGATTTTTGCTCACTAATTGCTGAGTTTAGAAAGTGCTTCACATATCAATAGACAGTAGTGGCCAAAACCTTTGGGACAAGAAAGAAAAATGCTGGGCTCAGAATGATAGTCTTTTCTATTGGTTAACAATTTGCAACAGTGTTGATGTGAAAATTGTGTGTGTTTGATGAACCAAAAACTAAAACTATGTCCCTTTTTCATACACAGGAAGACATCAGCCAGGAGGAGGGTGTAGACTGCAGCAGCCAGGAGGTGGCTGTGGAAAGTGGCAGCCAGGAGGAGGCGGGGGTAAGCGGCAGCCAGGCGGTGGGCAGCCAAAGGAGCCTCACAGAATGCCAGGTCCCTCCCCTCCGCCTTCCACGCAAAAGGGCGAGAAAGGGGGGGAACCCACCGGCCAAGAGGCCTTTGCCACCATGGTTGCGTGCAAGCTTGATAAAATGGAGGAGGGGCAGCAGATCTTGTGTGAGGAGGTTATTCTCCACACCCTCCACAAGGGTCTGTTGGGCAAAATGACACAAACAACACACTTGTGTGATTTGGCCCATGCCCCTCCTCCTCCTCCTCCTTCTGCCACACCTCCAGCACCACAGCCTGGAAGGAAGCGTGGAAGGAAGACCAAAGAGTGATGACCTGGGTTCAGTCTGGTCTGACTGAAGATGCAGCCTGATGTAGTACCACAGCCTGGGGACATAGATGTCATCTGCTGCTCTTCCGGGTTTCATGAACTTCAGGACCAGACTTCTCTCCCTCAGACATGTATTCCTCAGGCCACCAAGTTTTGCGTTCAAATAGTTGATGTGTGCCCTGGGGGCCAAAGGCTTCACTAATCTCCCCAGTTTCAACATTGCTGCCTCCCTCTTTATTTGTTACTGACACCAAAATAAAGGTATTTTTTTGTTTTGAAGAAATACTTGCGTATGTGTTTTCCTTCCAAAAGGCCAGTTTATTTGTGAGCAGGCAGGTACATTTCAAAAATACAAAGTGAAATAAATAACAAGAGGTGGGGGCGTGTCCGGATGTGAACAGCGGCGGACGTCTACTATGAGAGCTCCGCTACTCCTACAGCCTAATCCACCGCCATCCGCATCTGTTTGGAGCTGTTGGGAGCCAGACACCTTACCCAGCTGACCGTCTGGGTGCCCTGTGGGGTTTGGAGCCAGTATTGCCCGGAGTTCCTGCTCTGGACAGCCCGAGAGCCTTCTCTCCTGGACACTCGCAGCCGCCATCTTGGAGATCCGAGGCCTGCAGACACCGGCCTTCATCTGCACGAACCGGGAGGTAGGGAACCCTCATCCACCCTCCCAGCCTTGTCCTACATCCTCTCTGCATCCTCCGGTGGCCCGGCTGAGCTCCGGGGGCGCTCGTACAGGCCGCGGCCGGATCCGGCCTAGTGCAGCCTAGTGGGGCCTGCAGATCCCCGGTGTGTCCTAAAGTGTGCATCCCGCTAAGGGGCGGTGCGGCCGGCCTGGCCTTGGCTTGGAGGAGCAGGGCGTCCCTCTCTTCGCCCAAACAAGAACCCATCCCTGGTCTATGTGGTGTGGGGGGGGGGGGACGGGGAACGGACCTAGGCCTGAAGAAGCAGCCATCTTGCTCCACCCTAAGACTTGTGGCTGGGTGGTATAGCGGCCATCTTGCTACACCCGGCTGGCTTCTTACAGTCATAGCAGCCATCTTGCTCCACCCAGTGCTGTCATTCCTTCGTGCCTGGCCACAGCCCGCCCCCCTCCTCGGCCCCAAGAGCACCCTAGACTGCCACACCATATTCCAGCTCCCCCCTGCTCTCCCCTCCTCTTATAAACGCCTGATAGGAGGGCTGCTCCCAATTCCAATCCTGTGGCCATTTACTCCACCCGGACACTAACACTGCAACAAGAGCCCACTTCCACCGCCAACACGGACCGCATAAGCTGCTCTACCACTTTACCTACGGGTGCGTGTGGCTGTTGATGGCCGGCTGAAGATATGTACCACTGAGCTCTGTGCTACCCCGACAACTGCAGGCTGTGTTCCCAACTAATCATACCCGACTTGCTGATGGCGGCTTCTAGCTCTCATCCTACTGACTTTGCTGAACTACAACAAGGCTCTATCCAACGTTACCTACTCCGTACAACCTCACAAGACTCCCGTGCAGGAAAAGAAAAGCTCTCGACAAGCCGAACCCCAGGCAAACTGAAGCCTCCTCCCCCGACTACAGCGTCTTGCCCTACCCCTGGGAACAACTAGGTTGCTCAGCCGAATCCCCCGATGGACCCTCCAGATCCCCTGGCCGGATCTACACTGTCCCCTACCACAAACGTAACCGTTGCTTCAGAAGAGATGCCTTCCTCAGCCTTGAACAGGGATCCGGGCTCCACATCCACTGCCCTACTCTCTGCCTTCAGGGCTGACTTTGAGTCCTGGGCCTCCAAAATGGAAACTTCTCTCGAAAGTGAACTGAATGCCCTCAAACAGCCGGTTCGGCAACGGAGACTGCAATTTCTACAATGGCCACCACCCAAGATGAGCATACGTCCCGTATAACGGCACTTGAACTCGCATCTACGGCTCACCTCTCCCGGTTGCGGCAACACCAGCTCCGAATAGAAGACAGTGAAAACCGGAGCCGCAGGAATAACATCCGGCTGCAGGGTGTCCCGGAGGCAACCTCGGGTAATGACCTCAAACCCACTATTGTTGCTATCCTAAATCAGGTCCTGGAGAGGGAAGTTACGTCCCCTATCGAATTGGATAGAGTGCATAGGGTTGGGGGTGTGGGGGGAGAGGGCAGGGATCGCCCTCGTGATGTCCTCTGCCGGGTACACTACTATACCCTGAAGGAAGAGATCTTGCACAAGTCCTGGCGCCTGGGCCCACTGGACTTTCACGGATCCTCTATACACCTGTACCCAGATCTTTCCCGCAACACGCTGTACATGCGGCGGGTGGTCCGCCCACTACTGGAATTGATTCGCCAAGCAGGTGCAACGTACACGTGGGGTCACCCCTTTAGCATCAAAGTGACCCGGGAAGATAACCATAAATTTGTCCTATCAGATCCGCACCAGCTTCCTGCCTTCTTCCTCTTTCTGGACTGAGACCCTATCACCGTCCCAAATTGCCTGGATCCTCCAGATGATCGTCAAAGACTACCGGGTCCTCCCCTGCAACGCCGGAGACACTCACGTCCTAGATTTGTTCCCCCTGGTCCCAGAATACGGAGAGCCACATCACCAGAAGACTAATCTGCACTCTCTCTCCTCACTAGGAGGTTACGGGTCTTGTCCTTGATACAGGCCAGGTTTGCCTTAACAATGTTCCCTATGCTCTGTTTTTTCCTCCCCTTTGTACGTTTGTTCCCCTCCCATTGACTCCTGATAACTGTGTAATTTGAATGCTATGGGTGGTTTGGCTGTCTGGATAGGATAGTTGAAGCTTCCATTGCCCTCTGCTGGTACAGTTGTGATAGCTGGGGCTCTGGAAGGGTGGACATTACCACTGATGTTGTTTATTGGGTTGTAGTGGACACATTCATTATGTCTCCGTAAAACGTTGAACCTGCGGATTGACTTGACGTGTCTTGAACATGGTCCCCTGGTTTGTTCTGGGGATTCCAAGTCTCTCCTCAGCACCAACCCCAAATTTCTCTGTGGCTCGAGATCCGTAGCCCTTGTCGAGGGCAACTAATGTACGTTTACATTGTTATCGGAGCTAGGCTATGACAACAATCTTGGATAAAGCTGCTATGAATGGGGTAATTGGTGTGTTCAACCTCCTTGGGACCACATGGGAATACCTGAGCCCTTATGTTGCCCCTAGCCAGTTCATACCTTGTTGTTCACTCCTGTTGTTTTTTCTTTTTTGTTTTTGTTTATACTCCTATAATGTTTATGTAGCCCGAGGGTACCATGGTATTAGCTATACATTCTATTTTTTAGTGCCTACGAAATTGAGCATTAGACGCCATGGTCATTGGGTATGTTACACTTATGTTATATGTGCCTGCTAAGTTGTCGGGATCACAACTCAGCTATTCTAACCTCGTTCTCTCCCCCTCCATAGGATCGGCACAATCCGTGCCTACTACGTGATATTTCACGAAGTGTTACGTTTTCACGGACACTCTAGGATTCTTCTAGAGCCGCCTTACCCCAGGGGCTCTTTCTGACCTACCTCTATTCCATCTCTCCCCCCTCCTTTCTTCCTCCCCGTCTGTCTTTGGACATCTCTCCCTTTGCTCCACTACCCTTCCTATTGTTGTCTTAATTGTTTTTTTTTTTTGTGTCACTCTATCATGGCCCACATGGCGACGTCTCAACCCAGGCTACAGTTTTGTTCATACAATGCGAATGCCCTTAATATTGCCGCTAAAAGAGGACAAATCCTCTACCAGATGCACAAACGCCTAGTTAATGTGCTTCTGCTACAGGAGACACATTTTCACTCTGCCTCCACTCCTTCCTGTTCCAGCAGATACTTTAACGGATGGTTCCATAGTACTAACCCGACTCAGAAAACCAAGGGAGTGTCTATTGCCTTTCATAAGACGCTCCCTATAGAAGTGCTTGATCATTTGTCTGACCCCCAGGGAAAGTATGTTTTCGTGAAATTCATGTTATGGGGCACCAAATTTACGGTAGCTAATATTTACCTCCCAAATGTTAACCCAGTATCATCTGCGTTGCAGTACTTGAAGATTCTGTCAGGATTCCTGGAGGGTAAGCTTGTCGTGGGAGGGGATTTTAACACACCTCTAGAACCTCTCTTGGATTCCTCCACCTCGCGATCATGTCTCTCGTTCCCCAAACTGAGGGCACTGAAACGCGCATTCTACGATCTGTGTCTTGTTGACGTTTGGAGGGTACTACACCCCACATCCCGTAACTATACCCACTTCTCTCACGTACATCACACTTATAGTCGCATAGACTACCTAATGTGTGACCACAGCTGCCTAGATTGGTCCCCTGAATGCACCATAGACCCTATGGTTTGGTCTGACCACTCTCCCATTCATATGACATTTTCAATCCCCTCCACTCCAATTAGGGAGTGGACATGGCGGTTGAACGATTCGTTGCTTACAAACTCGGAGTGTGTGGCGCAGGTTACGAATACCATATCTAACTATTTTGCTGACCACGCCTCTGATACGACGTCGCTGCCCTTTCAATGGGAGGCATTAAAAGCAGTCCTACGTGGAACCTTCATCCAACTGGGTACACGCCTAAAGAGGGAACGCTCAGCCGCCATCACGGCTGCAATCCAAACTCTTAGGAACCTAGAAACTGAACATAAATGATCCCCGACAGTGACCACGCTGGCGGACGTTTCTAGGGCGAGATCTCAACTCAGAGAACTATATGAGACCTCCGCACGCACATATTCGGATAAGATTGCTTTCCACCAATATAAGTTTCAGGATAAATGTGGTAGGTCAATGGCTCGATCCCTGCATCCCAAGGCATCTTCCGCTTTTGTGCCCCATATTAGGGGGGCGCGGGGGGAATTGGTCTCTTCACCCTCTAAGATGGCTGAGGAATTCAGGAACTTCTATCAGTCTCTGTACAATATCCCTCTGTCTCGACAAGTGGGTTCCCCTTCTATCGAGTTGGCAGACAAACTATCCTATGTCTCGGAAACCGCACTCCCTCAATTGGACGGAGACACCGTTGCTGACCTAGAAACCCCTATCACTGAGGACGAAGTTGCCAAAGCCATAGCGGGAACGCCAAGTGGAAAGAGCCCAGGCCCCGACGGCTTCACTCCTAGGTTTTACAAACTTTTCGCCACCCTTCTTACACCCTTTCTCACTAGGATGTTCAACTCCTTGACGGAGGGATCTAAGTTCCCTCCACAAACACTTGAGGCCCACATCTGCCTCATACCAAAACCAGACAAAGACGCCACTCTCTGTGCAAACTATAGGCCAATATCCTTGATTGGTGTCGATTTGAAAGTCTTTGCCAAAATCCTAGCCAATAGATTGCAACCATTGTTGCCCAGGATAATATACTTAGACCAGGTTGGCTTCGTGATCGGCCGGGAGGCTAGGGACAATACTCTAAAGACCCTCCTTCTGACTAATTATGCCCGGTCCCATGATATTCCACTATGCCTCTTAACAGTCGATGCGGAGAAGGCATTCGACCGGGTAGACTGGCAGTTCCTCCGATTATCCCTGCAACAAATAGGCTTGGGAACTAATATGGTAGCAAGAATAATGTCCCTATACTCCTCTCCGTATGCTAGGATTAGACTGAATGGTTCATTATCTCCAGCTTTTTCAATCTCCAACGGGACACGTCAGGGGTGCCCATTGTCCCCCCTCCTCTATGTTCTAACTATGGAACACTTGGCCGTTGCTATATGCAACAATCCCTCTATCCAAGGCATAACAGTCGGGCCCACTCAAACTAAACTCGCCCTATTCACAGATGATCTGCTCCTGTACGTGACTCACCCATGCACATCCCTACCCTCAGTATTGAGGGAATTCCAAAAATTCGGAGCGGTTAGCAATTTCAAAGTTAATTATAGTAAATCAGAAATCCTTAATATATCCATGCCTAAGTCGGACATACGAAGACTCTCGACTACTTTCTCCTTCAAAACTGGTTCCTCTTCCATTAAGTATCTCGGAATCCAAATACCGGCGGACGCGTCCCAGCTCTTTGCTCTGAATTTTGCCCCCCTACTTCTTAGGGCCCAGGCAGATCTAGCTACATATACGTCAAAGCGGCTCTCATGGCTGGGTAGAGTGCATGCCTTGAAAATGGACGTTCTTCCTCGTTTCCTGTATCTGTTTCAAACCGTTCCTATCCACATACCCAATTCGTACTTCAAGAAATTACGCCAGCTGTTCTCCAAATTTATTTGGAATGCTGCCCGCCCCAGAATACGGTATGAAACACTATCTCGTCCAAGGGATCGGGGGGAGCGGAGCCCCGGACGCCTCCCTGTATCATAAAGCAGCAGTGCTCACGCGTATACTAGATTGGTTCCATCACTCTTCCACCAAGCTTTGGGTTCAATTAGAAAGTTATATGAAACCAATAGACCTCTCCGCCCTCCCATGGACCTTGCCCACGGTCCGGGGGGGCGGGGGTCGGGCCCTCTCAACGACCTTACTCGTCACACAATCCAGATTTGGGACCGTATGCTGACCAAAGGGGGCTTATCAAAATATATGGGGCCTATGACTCCCTTCTTTGGGACCCCGGCCTTTCCTCCAGCTATGGGTGTATCAAAATTTGGACCATGGCAAAGAGAAGACCATAGGAGACTTGCCCAAGTTCTTCGGGCAGATCCCACTTTAAGGACAGATACCCCTACCAGTCTGACCTCCCGACATCCCATGCAGTGGATACAGAGACAACAAACCGCCTCCTACATCCGGACTTTCCCCTCCATTCCAGATATCCTTGCTGAACCGACAGGGTTTGAGGAACTGCTCTTGCAGGCAGAACCCCCAACGCATGTGGTGTCTCAACTTTACTCCCTCTTGCTCAATATCTCCTCCCCTGACCTCCCTCCATTTACGGCGGCCTGGGAGACAGAACTACAACACCCTATCTCTCCTATTGACTGGCAGAAATGCTTTATCCTGACGCACAAAATATCCCTCGCCACTAAGACCCAGGAAAAGGGATTTAAACTGGTAACGAGATGGTACAGATGCCCATCGACGATAAACCATTTCAACCCGGGAGTACCAGATACCTGCTGGCGGTGTCTTAGCTCCCGGGGAACCATGCTACACATATGGTGGGAATGCCTTTTCGGTACAAAAGTATTGGCAACAGATATTCAAACTTTACTGTAAGCTGATGGCGACCTCTATACACCCCTCACCTGAGGTGGCTCTCTTATCTATACTCCCTGGTACATTCAAATCCATCAAAAAATATATTTTACGACACTTCCTGGCGGCGGCCATGGTAGTGATCCCCCGTCACTGGAGATCGACGATCATGCCTTCCCTTGGGGACTGGGCTACGGAGGTGGACCGCATAAGGGACCTGGAACGTCTGTTGGCAGAGGAATGTGGTAAAAATTAACAGTTTACTCTCACCTGGACATCATGGTCCATGTTCCGATATTCCTCTGAGTTTATCTCCTGGGCTGAACATGGCCTGGACAGCATCGCCCTGGGTCCATGATGGAGTGATTCTCGTCCCCTATCTCTATGCCCCCTCTTATATGTCCCTGATTCTTTTTCTTTTTTATATATTTCCATACGCCCCTAGGAATACATCTAGCTAATGTACCATGGCTCCAACTTATCTAGTGTTCCTGAACTGGTGTAAGAACCCTACGTAATATCTTTCCTACAGATTTTTATATAATTTCGTCCGGAGTTCTGCACAGGGGTCAGCTTTGATCCCCCCTGGCAGTACTGAAGTACTGAAGACGAAAGGTTCTTTAGCTTATACGCTGTATTTATTTTACTCTATCTGTATGTATGTGTCTATATGTATATGTTACATAGTTACATAGTTAGCCAGGTTGAAAAAAGACACAAGTCCATCCAGTTCAACCTTAAAAACAAATAAATAAAATAAAAAATAATCGTACAATCCAGATACCCAATTTTATGCCCACAATTGATCCAGAGGAAGGCGAAAAAAAAACCCAGCAGAGCATGCTCCAATTTACTACAGCAGGGGAAAAAAATTCCTTCCTGATCCCCCAATAGGCGATCGGATTTTCCCTGGATCAACTTTACCTATGTTAGTACCTAGTTATATTATGTACCATCAGGAAAGTATCCAAGCCTTTCTTAAAGCAATCTACTGAACTGGCCAGAACCACCTCTGGTGGGAGTCTATTCCACATTTTCACTGCTCTAACTGTGAAGAAACCTTTCCGTACTTGAAGCTGAAATCTCTTTTCCTCTAGACGTAAAGAGTGCCCCCGTGTCCTCTGGGTTGACCGTACAGAGAACAACTCAACACCAAGTTCACTATATGGACCCCTAATATATTTGAACATGTTAATCATATCCCCCCTTAATCTCCTCTTCTCAAGAGTGAATAAATTTAGTTCCTCTAATCTCTCCTCATAGCTGAGTTCCTCCATGCCTCTTATCAGTTTGGTTGCCCTTCTCTGCACTTTCTCCAGTTCCCCGATATCCTTTTTGAGAACTGGTGCCCAAAACTGAACGGCATATTCCAGGTGAGGTCTTACTAATGATTTGAACAGGGGCAAAATTATATCTCTCTCTCTGGAGTCCATACCTCTCTTAATACAAGAAAGGACTTGGCTCGCTTTGCAAACAGCAGCTTGGCATTGCATGTTGTTATTGAGCTTATGGTCTACCAAAACCCCCAGATCCTTCTCCACTATGGATTCCCCCAGTTGTACTCCCCCTAGCATGTATGATGCATGCATATTCTTAGGCCCCAAGTGCATAACTTTACATTTATCAACATTAAACCTCATCTGCCACATAGTCGCCCAATTAGACAGTGTATTGAGGTCGGCTTGTAAATTGGAGACATCCTGTAAAGACGTTATTCCACTGCATATCTTGGTGTCATCTGCAAAGACAGAAATATTACTTTTGATGCCAGACCCAATATCATTTATAAAGATGTTAAAAAGTAAGGGTCCCAACACTGAACCTTGGGGTACACCACTGATAACCTTAGACCATTCAGAGTAAGAGTCATTAACCACGACTCTTTGAATTCTGTCTTCTAGCCAATTTTCTATCCATTTACAAACTGATATTTCCAAACCTGTAGACTTTACCTTACACATGAGCCGTGTGTGCGGAACTGTATCGAATGCTTTTGCAAAATCCAAGTATACCACGTCCACCGCCACCCCTCTGTCCAAGGTTTTACTTACCTCCTCATAAAAAGAAATCAGATTTGTCTGACAACTTCTGTCTTTCATGAATCCATGCTGTCTGTTGCTTAAAGTGTTATTGTTCAGCAAGAACTCGTCGATGTGGTCTTTTATTAAACGCTCCAGTATCTTCCCAGCTATAGAAGTTAAGCTAACAGGTCTATAGTTACTTGGTAAAGACTTTGATCCCTTTTTAAATATAGGCACCACGTTCGCCCTGCGCCAATCCAGTGGGACTATTCCCGTCATTAATGAGTCCCTAAAAATTAGATACAATGGCTCTGAAATTACAGAGCTCAATTCTTTTAGGATCCGTGGGTGGATGCCATCAGGTCCAGGTGCTTTATCCACCTTTATTCTGTCTAAGTATTTCTGGACCATATCCCTTTTGAGCCATTGTGGATCATTTGGGGCTGTGTCACTACCACCCCCATTATGGACATGAGCTCCCCCATGCTCTTTTGTGTACACAGAGCTGAAGAAAGTGTTTAATAAATTAGCCTTCTCTTTGTCCCCAGTCACCAACTCTAGATTGTTTTGTAAAGGGCCTACATGCTCAGACTTGACCTTTTTACTATTAATATATTTGAAGAATTTTTTGGGGTTTGTCCTACTATCTTTTGCAATCTGTCGTTCGTTTTGAATTTTTGCATCCTTGATTTCCTTTTTACATATACTGTTAATTTCTTTGTAACATTTAAATGACACTAGTGATCCTTCATTTTTATATTTTTTAAAAGCTCTTCTCTTACAGTTTATAGCTTTTTTAACTTTGGCCGTGAGCCACATAGGTTTTGTTTTTAGCCTTTTAAACTTATTGCCCATGGGAATATACTTTGCAGTGAGGTCCCCAACAGTCTTTTTGAAGAATTCCCATTTCTGTTCTGTGCCCATTGAAGCGAATATTCTCTCCCAGTCTAAGTCCTGGAGAGTAGCCCTCATCCTTGGAAAATTAGCTCTCTTGAAGTTAAGTGTTTTTATCTTACCCGTATGTATTTCTTGTTTAGCGCTAACATCAAAGGAAATCATGTTATGATCACTGCTACCCAGGTGTTCCTTTATCTGGACATTAGTAATAAGCTCTGCATGGTTTGAGATTACCAGGTCCAACAGAGCTTCATTCCTAGTTGGGGCCTCAATAAACTGGACCATAAAATTGTCCTGTAATAGGTTTATCATTTTTTGCCCTTTAACTGTCCCAGCAGTGCCATTACTCCAGTCAATTTCTGGGTAGTTAAAATCCCCCATTATTATCACTGTCCCAGCCCTTGCAGCCCTTTCCATCTGTGCAAGGAGCTGAGTCTCCACCTCCTCATTCACATTGGGTGGTCTATAACAAACTCCAACGATTAACTTTGAACTACCCCCATCTAAATGCAGTTCCACCCATAATGCTTCGGACTCATCACACTCTCCATCCACCAGGTCCTCTTTCACACTTGCTTTGAGATCACTTCTCACATAGAGACAGACCCCGCCACCTTTCCTTTTTACCCTGTCTCTCCGAAAGAGTGCATAGCCAGGAATATTAATAGCCCAGTCATGTGAGGATTGAAGCCAAGTTTCAGCAATACCGATTACATCATAGCTCTCCTGATGCACCACAGCTTCCAACTCACCTATTTTGCTTGGCAGACTTCTGGCATTGGTGAATAAACACTTTAATGCATTATTACATTTTGCTCTGGTGTTTTTCATATTATTTTTAGTAGTACAAATTGCACTATAGTTTTCAATGGCTGTTTGCAACATGGGAAATTTCTTGACACCTGCCATATCCCACCCCCCATCTATCCCCATTCCACCCTCCATTAATGTCTGACCCCTAACTGACCTGTCTGCCCAATGTACTTCTGGTTCACCCTCCCCCCTCAAACCCAGTTTAAATACTCCTCCAGCCTTCCCATAAACCTCTTCCCCAGCACAGCAGACCCCCTTCCATTCAAGTGCAAACCATCATTAGCATATAGGTTGCACCCCAATGAAAAGTCAGCCCAGTGCTCTAGAAACCCAAATCCCTCCTCCCTACACCAGGTCTTTAGCCATGCATTCAGCTCTCTAATCACCCCCTGCCTTTCCTGTGTTGCGCATGGCACAGGCAATATTTCAGAGAATATCACCTTGGAGGTCCTTCCCTTCAACTTGCAGCCTAGTTCTCTAAATTGATTCTTGAGGAGCCTCCACCTTCCATGTATACGGTCATTGGTTCCAACGTGGACCAAGACTGCTGGGTCATACCCAGCCCCTCCCAGTAATTTATCCACCCGGTCCACCACATGCCGAACCCTAGCACCAGGGAGACAGCAAACTATTCGGTTGAGGCGATCCTGGCGACAAATTATTCTATCAGTCCTTCCGATTATAGAATCCCCTATAACCACCAACTGTCTAGGCCTTTCTGCACTCCCCTCACCTCCTCTACTAGATGGGCTGCTCTCCCGGCTGTTAGGGGGAGCAGTGACATCTAGGGCTGCCACCTCTGTGTTTGTCACCTCCACATTTTCACCCAACTCGGCAAATTTGTTTTGATGCACAAACACAGGACTGGCCTTCCTTTTCTGCGAGCCCCTTCCACTCCCTCTAACTACATTAACCCATCTTCCTACGTGATAATCCTGACTTGCCCCTCCACCCTCCACATCAACCCTACTGACCACCTGCTCAGCGAGCAGAGGACCCCTTTCAAGGTTGTCCTTTCCACCCAGTGTTGCAACTTGCTCCTCCAGATCTCTAATGCGAGCTTCTAGAAGGGCAACCTGCTCACATCTGTCACAGCGGTATGCATCCTGGAGCTCTTGCACCAGTTTTGCATACATGTGGCACACTGTGCACTGAGCAAAACCTTCAACCCTGCTAGCACTCATTTCCCAGTTACAATACAATTACTTAAATGAAGTTTAAGATGTTACTTACAGGTTAGAGACTCCTGTCTTAACTCCTGTTTTCAACTCCTGGTTATTAACTCCCCACTTTAGTTCAAAATTCCACTTGAGATCACAAAATCCACATGCAAACCACCAACAGGGAGCAAGCTCTTTGGGGAGTTTGTATACCTACCTTTATACACCTGTGAACAATTAACCCCTCCCCTCAATTAGCAGGAAGAAAGAGAGAAAAAAAAAAAAATGCTGTTTAAAAAGTGACAGAAAAAAGGTCTTTTAAAAACTGCTAGCAAATAAAGGAGGGGAAAAATAGATAAAAACACCCCCAAAAACACTTGCAAGCAGAAGCAGTCAAAAGCACAACTCCTGGTTATTAACTCCCCACTTTAGTTCAAAATTCCACTTGAGATCACAAAATCCACATGCAAACCACCAACAGGGAGCAAGCTCTTTGGGGAGTTTGTATACCTACCTTTATACACCTGTGAACAATTAACCCCTCCCCTCAATTAGCAGGAAGAAAGAGAGAAAAAAAAAAAAATGCTGTTTAAAAAGTGACAGAAAAAAGGTCTTTTAAAAACTGCTAGCAAATAAAGGAGGGGAAAAATAGATAAAAACACCCCCAAAAACACCTGCAAGCAGAAGCAGTCAAAAGCACAACTCCTGGTTATTAACTCCCCACTTTAGTTCAAAATTCCACTTGAGATCACAAAATCCACATGCAAACCACCAACAGGGAGCAAGCTCTTTGGGGAGTTTGTATACCTACCTTTATACACCTGTGAACAATTAACCCCTCCCCTCAATTAGCAGGAAGAAAGAGAAAAAAAAAAAAATGCTGTTTAAAAAGTGACAGAAAAAAGGTCTTTTAAAAACTGCTAGCAAATAAAGGAGGGGAAAAATAGATAAAAACACCCCCAAAAACACTTGCAAGCAGAAGCAGTCAAAAGCACAACTCCTGGTTATTAACTCCCCACTTTAGTTCAAAATTCCACTTGAGATCACAAAATCCACATGCAAACCACCAACAGGGAGCAAGCTCTTTGGGGAGTTTGTATACCTACCTTTATACACCTGTGAACAATTAACCCCTCCCCTCAATTAGCAGGAAGAAAGAGAGAAAAAAAAAAAAATGCTGTTTAAAAAGTGACAGAAAAAAGGTCTTTTAAAAACTGCTAGCAAATAAAGGAGGGGAAAAATAGATAAAAACACCCCCAAAAACACTTGCAAGCAGAAGCAGTCAAAAGCACAACTCCTGGTTATTAACTCCCCACTTTAGTTCAAAATTCCACTTGAGATCACAAAATCCACATGCAAACCACCAACATATGTATATGTATATATATATATATATATATATATATATATATATATATTTTTTTTTTTTTTTTTCTTTTCCTTTTCCCCTTCTCCCCCAAACATGGATTGGTATCATTAACGGTTTCCTGGTAGGCTTTATTTACATGCTTTCAATCCATTTATATGTACCATAGACATGTTTTTGTTCAGGCACATACAAAGCATACTGTTGGTGTATCTTGTTACTGCTTGTGTTGTTTACCTTCTCTTTCTCATCCTTTTTTCTGAATAAAATAAAAACAAAATATCAAAAATAGAATAATGTTGTTGTGGTAAGTTTACACACCAAAAAAACACCAAAAAAAGGAGAAATTGGCAAACTGTCTTTAAATGAGATTTTTAGGGAATCCCAAAAAAAAGCATCCAAAAAAGAATAAACCAAATCTAAAATTGTGTAGATGTGAGGCAAACTAAAATTGTATTGCTGAAATGGTTAAAAAAGAGTAATGAAATACGTTTGGGAGAAGTGTATGTGACTATGAGCATCAAAAGAAGTTTGTTCTTGCAGCATTGTAAAGAACAAGAGAATGCGCTTGATGAAAGAATTTTTAACATTGCAGCGTGACGAATGTGCTATATCGCTTACGAGCAGTAGTTTTACGTGAATGAGCGCTTTCGTGTCGGAATTTGAATGTGAACATGCGCAGCACCTTATCCGTCGGAGTAGGCTACACATGATCAGAGTATGTCCGATCGGCCCAGTTGGTCGGAAAATATTTCCAACAAGTTGGAAAATTGGGTCCGACGGATATTCCAACGGAATCAGTCCGATGCATACCACACACAGTCGGATTATCGGACAACACGGTCCGATAGGACACATTCCGACGGATTCTCCAATCGTGTGTACAAGGGCTTAAAGGCTAAGTTTGTGGGAAGGTGATGCTTGGTGCGGCCGCAGAAAACACACAGAGTCCAGGTGCAATAACAGGATTATATTATAACAGAAATCCAGCAAAAAACAAAGAGGCTGTCATGCTTACCCCTAATGCAGGTGGTAAGGCACTATAGCTGGCTTCTGTGTTCTTCACCTATAGTAGCCCCATTTCCTATAAGGCAAGCAGGCCTACTGATACTCAGTTGCCTCCAGGACTTATACACAATGCTATAGTGCCTGGATATCACACCAGGGCATGCACAAACTGAGCACAGCAAACAGGTACTTGTGGTTGGCAGACAGGCAAGGTTTAGAATAGGTGGGGTCAAAATTCAAAAAAGGCAGGCAGAGTTCAGAGAATCAATAAGATAGTCCAAACTAGCAGGGCAGTGTCAGAAACCATGAACCAGTCCGAGAGAGAAGTACAGTAAAATCACACTTGTTTATTAATAAAAATAAAAAGATAAATAGAGTAAGCATAGTCAAAGCATAGCCAGAGTCCAGTATCCGGATCAGGTAGTCAGCCAAGCCAGGGTTCAGTAACTAGATCGGGTAATCAGCCAAGCCAGAGTCTAGTAACCAGATCGGGTATTCAGCCAAGCCAGAGTTCAGTAACCAGATCGGGTAATCAGCCAAGCCAGAGTCCAGTAATTAGATCGGGTTATCAGCCAGGCCAGAAGTCAGGGATCCAAGTAGAGGAACAGCAAGCAGGATAAGGAGCCAGAAGGGATGTCAGCAAATCCAGTCTTTAAACAGGAAAGCAGGAGATGGTTTCTTGTGATGGGACCAAGGCGATGGCAGGAATGAAGTAAGCTTCAGATCTTTAAGTAGGCGGGACTGACAAGCAGGTCCACAACAGCTGGTAAACTGTGGCGAGAGATGAGAGCTGGCAATTAGCTGACAGCTGAGTGGCCAGCTCTGAGGAGGAAGGGCTGACCAGCCCTGACAGGTAGACAAATGGGTAGCTTGATCAGGTATTACACACGTTATCACAAGCATGAGACTGCAGGCTTGGTTGTCCTAAATCAGGTTTGGTCTGCACCCAGAGACTGGCCACAATCAATCACCTGACCTAAACTAGTTAAAACACCTTTGGGATGAATCAGAGCAGAGATTACAAGCCAGACCATGTTCTGTCAGAATTGGCAACCTGTCAGATTAGGTAACAGAAGTGACTTTCCATCACCTGCGCATGCGTACACCTGCTGGCAGGTTGCCTAATCTAAAAGAACACTGTAGTTTGAAGACAGTGGACATCTTACTACACCCAGCTACATCTTTAATTTAATAGTCATTTTAGCAACAAAGTTAACGTATATTTACATAAATATACTGTGTTGGCATCTGTGATGGTTATTTGATGTTACATTTTGAAAGCCTAAAGTTTAACGCTGAGCTTCCCTCCAGTAGATGAGTGGCAGGTTCTCGTGCTTCTCCTCCTCCTGGGTGGCCAATGGGATCACCTGTCCTTTCAGCCAATCGGATGATGAGTCTCAGGACCCGCTTCCTTATTGGCTAGTAGGAGAATCAGTGTGACCATAGCGAATATTCATTCGCTATGGTCACACAACTGGATGGGCTCGGGGCGTAGAGCTCCGAGCCCACCCTTTTTTTGAAGCCTAAAAGATCCTCAGGCTTTAATGGCGTGCTTCAAAAGAAGAAAACAAAAATTCTATGTGTCCGGTGCCCTGCATGTAGATTAGGGGGCCCAACGCATGGATCAGGGGGACTGCGCCCCTATTGAACGGGCCTCCACTGGCTGGCATCTAGCTTGTTTCAAAATTTAACATCAAATAACCATCACAGATGTCAGTATACTATATTTATATATGCTATGCTATATATTGCTAAAATTACTCTTAAATTGAAAACATAGGTGGGTGTACTAAGATGGCCAGGGCAGTGAGACTTGCGGCGCTGGATGTAAACAGTTACTGGAAGATGTGACAAACCCGGATGCATTATATTTTTAAAGCTGAGCTCTGTAATCGCTAATACATCATTACATTTATGTTAAATACATCTAGAATACATATCTTGATTTGTCTTGGAATCAGCCTCTTTCAATCTCTTAAACAGGGAGATGTAGGAATGGAAGCCAACCAGGTATTCTGCATGCAAATATGCTAAAAAGAAGCATACTAATAGAAATGAGCAGAGAGGTGACCTCATCAGTCTGCTGCTGCTCTTTCATTATCCAGTGGGGGTGGAGCTCTAACATCACTTTCTCTTTTCTAAGGCCTATTATTGTAACAAAGATAGTGTTGTCACCCACTGAGCTTGGCGACTCCAGGTATTCTGCATGCAAATATACTGAAAAGAAGCATACTAATATAAATGAGCAGAGAGGTGTCATCATCAGTCTGCTGCTGCTCTTTCGTTATTCATTGGGGGTGGAGCTATAACATCACTTTCTCTTTTTTTTTTTTTCTTTTTTTTGTACCACATCAGTGAATTACTTTCAAGGGACCCAAATCAGCTTGTCGCTCAGAATCCATCTCATTTATCCTCACATCGTTGTGGTAATTTTTTTTATTTTTTTTTGTTTTTTTCCTTTTTTTCCCCTTTTTTCTTTCCTTTTTTGAATGATTATTTATTATATAATATTATAACAAATATTATTCTAACTTATATAATCCTGTGCCATAAACATTTCTTTCAACCCCTTCCTTACATCCCCTTATGATACGCCCCTCCCTTCTCCCCCTCCCCCCTGCCTCTCCCCCCCTCCCCCCTACCCAGTACCCCGTAGACTACCTGCGATAATTACCACTCTCTACCAAATTCACCTCAGTGTGGGATTTATGCTCTTAAACCTTCTGACACACTCCATTTTTTTCTTTTTAAATCTTGCCAACTATTCCATTTCTTGATGATACGATTATTGCTCTTCTCTTCAAGACTACAATGTAGGCATTCCATAATAAAAGTCTCTTCGACAGCATCAACCCATTTCCAGATTGAAGGTGGCTCTGTCTCCTGCCATTTTCTTGGGATTAGCATTTTCCCTGCATTTTGTAGATGCGGAACTAAGGTCTCCTTCTACTGTTTCACCCCATCCTTTGTTCCATGAAATAAAACAGCCCAGGGATCCGCTCCCACCGAGATTTTGGTTATTTCTTTGATATGGTATAGTATCTTGTTCCAATATTTTTTAATCTTTGGGCATCCCCACCATAGTTGGGCCATAGTGCCCAACTCTTTGCACACGCACCAGCACTCCCCCGATCTATCGGGTTGGAATTTGCTTATCTTATCAGGGGTGGAGTACCATCTTATCAGACATTTATAACTCATCTCCGCAGTTTTAGCATCTACTGCCGATCCATGGACCAATTTCAACATTTTACCTATAGTTAATTTATCTTTTTGTGTGCCCAATTCCCTTTCCCATCTTTTAATGAATGGAGGGATTTCCAGCTCCCCCCCCCTGACAACAACAACTTATACCACCTGGAAACAATTCCCTTGGGATTTTCTGTTGTACATAGCTGTTCCAGGGGAGTTATTTCCCCCGCCGACCGAATCGGCTGCGGTAACTTCTTCACGAAGTGGGAGAGCTGAGCGTACCTCCACTCATCAATCACCATCAAATCAGTTTTTTTCCTTATTTTGTGGATTGGCGCCAAAGCCCCATTGATAATTATGTCTTTTAACTGTGCTTCTTCCTTCACCCAGTTACCCCCTATTTCCTATTTTTAGTGTATTACGTGTTATATTATTCCCGTCGAGGACGAATGTCCTCTTTTGAGGGGGATTCCAAATTTGCTTTCCTAATTGTGCTCCACAGCTCACATGCTCAACATTTACCCATCTTTTCTCGGTATTGTCTTTCTTGGTCCATTCAACCGTTCTTGACAGGACTATCACGTTATAATAAGTTTAAACATCTGGGATCGCCAACCCACCCCTTTTTTTTGGTTGTCTCAGGCTAGCAAAAGCTAATCTAGGTTTTTTATTCTTCTGCACGAATTTCATTATTACAGATTTTAGTTTCATGAAGTAAACTGGCGGTAATGTCATCGGTAACATCTGAAATTTATACAGAATCTTTGGGAATATTGTCATCTTTACTATATTTATGCGCCCAACCACGATATTTCCACATCTTTTACATTCCGCCTGAATTTCATCTAATAACTGTATAAAATTAATTCTGTACAATTTTTTCTCTGAGTTAGCCAACTTAATACCCAGGTATTTGAGTTCCTTCCACCAAGGGAATCTCCATTCCCTCTGGAGAATTCGTACCTCAGCTTTATTAATGTTGATATTTAATATCTCCGATTTAAGCCGATTTATTTTAAAATTTGAGAGGTCCCCATATAGTTCTAACATCTTTAATAAGTTTGGCATTTTTTCTTTGGGTTACTAACGTAAAACAATATATTGTCCGTGTATGCAGCAAGCATGTGTTCCTCCCCCCCAATTTTCACGCCTGTTATATCTGGGTTTCCCCAAATTGACGCGAGAAGAGGTTCCAACGACAGAACAAATAGGAGGGGTGACAATGGACATCCCTGCCTCGTTCCCCTATTCATTTCAAAGTGGGCAGACTCCAACCCATTGACTTTTATCCACGCTACTGGTTGATAATATAGTATTTTCATCCTCTGGATCATTTTCGGGCCTACCCCCATTGTTTCTATTGTATGAAACATGAATCCCCAGTCTACTCTGTCGAAGGCTTTCTGAGCATCCGTCGACAGAAGCAGACTGGGGGTCTCCCTCTTTCGCATCTGCTGCAGCAAAAATAGATTTCTTAGCCCGTTGTCTCTTCCTTCCCTACCTGGTACAAACCCTACCTGGTCCGGATGTACCAGTATATTCATCAGGCCCTTCAACCGCCCTGCCAGGACCTTTGCATATAATTTTGTGTCTGCGTTAAGCAAAGAAAATCGGCCTGAAACTCGTACATCGTGTGGGGTCTTTTCCCTCTTTCTGAATTAGGGTAATTGTAGCCAATAGGGCTTCACTACTCATTTTATAGTCTTCCCCCAGCCCGTTCATGTATCAACAAATTTTTGGAATTAAGATTTCTTTAAATTTTTTGTAATAGAACATTGTAAATCCATCTAGGCCCGGGGATTTTCCCGGGGCTGAATCTGACAATGCCCTGTTGATTTCCTCCTCCGTAATTGGCTTCTCAAGTGTCTCCCTATCTTGAATACTTATTTAAGGTAGTCTAACTTTTTTTCAGAAAAACGGAGATGTTCCTTTCTCTGGCTTTATCCTGTGCTCCCTGATGTTCTTTCGAATAAATCCCCTCGTAGTATTTTTTGAAAGTTTCCGCTATTTCATTTGTTGTGTGTACCATAGTCCCGTTTTTGTTTAGTATTTTCCCAATAAAGTTTTTTGTTTTTTTCTGCGTAGCATATTAGCTAAATATTTGCTTGGCTTATCTCCCCACAAATATCGTTCTCTAGCCAGACGGTTAAAAGCTCTTTTAGTTTCCTGTTCCAACAAGCCCTTCAGCTCCTCCAATTTTTTATACAGCACCTCCTATTGATTCTGTCCTTTTTTATGTTCTTGTTCCATTTTGTATATCTCCTCCATTAGTACTTTAATTTTCTCGGACCTCATTTTTATTTTTATTTTGACCCTGCTGCTATCAGAATACCCCTGATGTATGCTTTATGTGCATCCCATATGGTATGTCCTGCTATTCCTATAGTTTCGTTTGTTACAAAGTACTGTTCAATTTCTCTACCTATCATTGCACTGCAATCCTTGTCTCAAATCAATTCTTCGTTGATTCGCCAGGCCGGAGGCCTTTTCCAGCTCCTCGGAATGTTCATTCTCATTTTTACTGGAGCATGGTCAGAGAGAGTAATCGCTTCTATGCCTACTTCTACAACATAATCTAGGATGCCATGGTCCACAAATATGTAATCAATTCAGGAATATGTCCCGTGAACCGGAGAATAGAACGAATAGTCCAAGGCCTTCGGATTCTTAACTCTCCATCCATCCACCAATTGGCAAGCATATAGTTTTTGCCCAATCTTTTTTTTAACTGTTCATTCCTCATCCTCTGCACCTTGGACGTACTGTCTAGACTCGGGTTTAAACAAAAATTTATATCACCCAACAAAATCACTTACCCCTCTTTAAATTCCATTAATTTCCTTAATATTTCATTCAAATACCTTATGGGATTACTATTAGGGGCATAAATATTGGCTAGTGTACATTCCATCTCGTCTATTTTGCCCTTGAGAAACAAATATCTCCCATCAGCATCGCTCATTCTGTCTGACAGTTGGAACCTTATTTTTTTTGAGAACACTATTGCCACCCCTCTGCCTCTTTTAGATATCGTATCACCATAGTACCAGATAGGGAAGTTATTGGAATATAATCTAATATTTGATGCCAGGGAGATATGCGTTTCCTGCAGAGCAACAACATCTGCTTCATATCGTTTTAACTCGGCTAAAATCTTATGCCTCTTTGTTGGCATGTTCAACCCTTTCACATTGTAAGTCATAAAATTTATACCTAACATTTTACTTTTTCAGGTCTTAGAAGGCTACCACGCTCTCCTCCCACATCCAGGTGCTTTGTTTTGTTACTCAGGTAGTCTACCATTTGCCCCTTACTCTCCCTCCCTGCCCCACACCCCTCCTCCCCTCCACCCCTCCCCATACCCCCCTGTCCCCCCCAAATCCCCCCACCCCCTCCCGCCAATTCCCGCGGCCCAATCTCGGCCCCTGATTGGTGGATGGTCTTATAATCCAATTCCATCACCCAATCAAATTGTTTTGGGGCCTGGGGCTACTTTACCAGCGCCTCTACTCGCCTCCCCCAATTGGGGGAGAGAGAGGATACTTGACCTGTCTCCTCTACATTCTCCTGATCCCCCTGACCATACCCCCCCCCTTCCACCGTTCCCAATCTACCCACCTCAATCTAATGACTCCTGCTGACTGTGCTAGTCCCCAACTTCTCTGGTCCAACCCGGGAGATCTGGCACTCGCAAATCTAATTTGTTACAGAAATCTGCCAAATCTTCCGGGAATCCCAGCCTCGTGGTTATACCATCTTTAACCCCTAACAAACAAGCCGGGAGCCCCCAATTATATCTAACATTCTGAGAACGCATCTCCTCAAGCAGCGGTTTCAAAAGCTGCCTCCTTGCCAGCGTCTCTGCAGATATGTCTGAGAAAATTTGCAAGTCCACTCCATTGAGCTGTATTGGGGGCCTCCCCCTTAATTTTTTCCAGAGCGCTGCTTTTTCTTCAAAGAAGGTAAACCTTACAATTATGTCCCATGGTCTTGCTGTATCTAGGTTTCTTACTTTCCCTATTCTGTGTACCCTATCAATTTTCAGAAATCCCTCCGTCTCTTCCTCCCAACAGGGGCTAAAAATGGTTTTGAGAATTTTTCTCAGATCTTCGCCTCTTGCCTTCGGGACCAACCGGATCCTAAGATTTTTCCGGTTCTCCTGGTCTTCCAACTTATACATAATTTCCCTCTGTATTTGTTGTGTTGCTTTTACTTGTTCCTTCAATTTACATAGCTCCTGAGCTTGTTGGTCCATACGGTTCTCAGTGGCCTCCACTCTCACTAGAAGGCCTCCCAAGTCCTCCCGTAGCTCATTTATATTTGCTTTAATCGCATTTTCAAGTCTCAGCAACATCTCCAGCATTTCTCCTTTTGTAGGGGGCTGGATCTTCTATCCTTGATTCATCTATTTTACTGCTTTCCATTTCACTATCTGTTATTAAATCGTCTCTAGATTGGTGGGCTGTCCGCTCTTTTTGTTTTTCCAATGCTTTTTTCTTTTCCAGCACGAGCTGCTGTTTCTTCCCTACTCCGGGATTTTTTGGGCTTACTCCTTGGGTCATATATTGTTGGATTGTACTATCCAATCCTTTCTCCTTTGGGGTCTTCGGGGCCCCCCCTTTGGTGGATTTACTTGCCGATTTATTCATGGTGCCCTTCTTAGGTCATTTTATACGTCTCCCCAGTTTACACTGCTTGGATATCGCAGTGCCGCCTCTTACTGTCCAGAAAACTGGTTTGTCCTTAGACCCTGCTATGAATTCCCTGCTCCCGTTCCTCCTAATCCCGCTACTTTGTGGAGATTAGGTTACCCAATTCTCCCTGATTTCTTTTCATTTCCTTTTTCCAGGACTAATATAAACTTAACGTCTATTGGGGTCTTTTCCTATGGGGACTTTATATTTCCAATGAAAGTTGCGTTGTTCTGTTGTCTGTACAATCCAGCCCCTGACTTGCATCCAACATAATATCCGGGTCAAACAAATTGTAAAAAAAACGACTTATACCGATTCTCATATATAAATGCATTCATGCACTGGGTAAACCATTCACAGGCTACATATCTTTCTTGGGGTTATCCTTCCTGCCCAGACGGTTATATCTATTCCCTTGGCGTTTCCACCCTGGGCGAGCAAGCTCCTGCCCCCAAGTAACTTATTGCCTCAGCTTTTGAAAAAAAAAAAATCGCTGTGTAGAATATTTTATGCAGTCCTCATGCAGCATGGCATATTAGCTGCTGCTCCTACTTTTCCTTCTGTTTCCCAGTACAAAATACATGTTAAGTGTCTGTTAGGGTCTTTCCTGTGAGATCTTTACTTCCAGTAAATGTATGAGGCTGAGACATTATGTTGTTGCATTATCAATACAGACCAACCCCTGGCTATCCACCACAACCAAATCATTCTCAGACTGCTTTCCTTCTTTTAGGGATATCCTTCCTGCCCATGGGTTAGGCCTATTTCCTAGGCATGTCAATCCGGGGGGGGGGGGGGGGCTAACCTCTGCCCCCAACAATTAATAGGCTCAGTCTTAAAACAAGAGGGTTCCTATGTGAATATGTGTGTCAGTTTCAGTGCAGTGTAACATAGCAGGATATACTCTGGTATTGCATATAAGAATCATTAACATGTTACCATCCTTTTCCAGGTCTCTGGGGTTTCTCCAGTCTCACACAGTCTGTCGAGGATTCAAACACCGGCGTCTTCTCAGTGGAGAGAGGGAGGGGGACATAGATGGTAGGGGACCGCCAGCCGATCAAATGCACCTTCCAGCCCTGCTCGGTCCATTGCAGTGCCCGCAGGCGGCAAGAACACAGGTCTGCTTGTCAGAGTGGCAGCAGGGGGAGCCCACGTTTGCCCGGGTCGGAGCCTCTCGCCTCCCCAAGCCGCGCCACGTCCTCCATCCCCTGCTCGCTCGTACGCCGCGGTAAGCCCTGGATAGCCTCTCCCCTCAGGTGGACGCTACGTCCTCGCGTCCCACACTCCACCCATCAGCCCCGGTAAAGGTGAAATTGAAAAAAATGCAGTTTGATTAGACTTTCTCTCTTCTAAGGCCTATTATTGTAACAAAGGAAGTGGTGTCACCCACTGAGCTTGGCAACTCCAGGTATTCTGCATGCAAATATGCTGAAAAGAAGCATACTAATAGAAATGAGCAGAGATGTGTCATCATCAGTCTGCTGCTCTTTCATTATCCAGTGGGGGTGGAGCTATAACATCACTTTCTCCTTTGTAAGGCGACTCCAGGTATTCTGCAGAAAAGAAACGTACTAATAGGAGTGAGCAGGGAGGTGACCTCTTCAGTCGGCTGCTGCTCATTCATTATCCAGTTCGGGTGGAGGGATGGCACCACTTTATCCTTTCTCTGGCCTTTTACTGTAACAAAGAAAGAGGTGTCACCCACTGAGCTGAGTGACACCAGGTATCCTGCATGCAAATACTATGCTGAAAAGAAGCATACTAATAGAAGTGAGCAGAGAGCTGACCTCATCCGTCTACTGCTGCTCTTTCATTATCCAGTGGGGGGTATAGCGACGACACCACTGTCTCCTTTCTACGGCCTATTATTGTAACAAAGAAAGTGGTGTCACCCGCTGAGCTTGTAATACTCCACATTTCCATCGCACATGTTCCTGCATAAAGCTCTAGAGGATTTGGGTGCTGCAGTAACCACCAGCTGGAAACTGGATCAGAAAGCCACAATGAGGATATTTGCCAGCACACCATAGATCGATAAGTGGCGTCCACATGTTATTGAAACATGATCACATCACAGAACAGGTAGTGCAACATTTCAGAGTCACGTAGGACCCCTTCATCAGGCATGTGAACATGCTTCAATAAAAAATATCTACTGAGCTTGGTGACACCAGTTATTCTGCATGCAAATATGCTGAAAAGAAGCATACGAACAGTGAGCAGAGAGGTGACCTCATCAGTCTGCTATTGCACTTTCATTATCCAGTGGGGGTGGAGCGATGACACCACTTTCTATGGCCTATAACTGTAACAAAGAAAATGGTGTCACCCACTGAGCTGGGCGGTGCGGCAGAGCCGTCTATATTACAAGATCAGATCGAAAGAAATACAAATTCTTTGGTGGGAAGACCACTACCTTAATACAGGTCCTTCTAAAAAAATTAGCATATTGTGATAAAGTTCATTATTTTCTGTAATGTACTGATAAACATTAGACTTTCATATATTTTAGATTCATTACACACAACTGAAGTAGTTCAAGCCTTTTCTTGTTTTAATATTGATGATTTTGGCATACAGCTCATGAAAACCCAAAATTCCTATCTCAAAAAATTAGCATATCATGAAAAGGTTCTCTAAACAAGCTATTAACCTAATCATCTGAATCAACTAATTAACTCTAAACACCTGCAAAAGATTCCTGAGGCTTTTAAAAACTCCCAGCCTGGTTCATTACTCAAAACCGCAATCATGGGTAAGACTGCCGACCTGACTGCTGTCCAGAAGGCCATCATTGACACCCTCAAGCAAGAGGGTAAGACACAGAAAGAAATTTCTGAACGAATAGGCTGTTCCCAGAGTGCTGCACAACGAGAAGAGGTGACCGGACCCTGAAGAAGATTGTGGAGAAGGACCGATTCCAGACCTTGGAGGACCTGCGGAAGCAGTGGACTGAGTCTGGAGTAGAAACATCCAGAGCCACCATGAACAGGCGTGTGCAGGAAATGGGCTACAGGTGCCGCATTCCCCAGGTCAAGCCACTTTTGAACCAGAAACAGCGGCAGAAGCACCTGACCTGGGCTACAGAGAAGCAGTACTGGACTGTTGCTCAGTGGTCCAAAGTACTTTTTTCGGATGAAAGCAAATTTTGCATGTCATTCGGAAATCAAGGTGCCAGAGTCTGGAGGAAGACTGGGGAGAGGGAAATGCCAAAATGCCTGAGGTCCAGTGTCAAGTACCCACAGTCAGTGATGGTCTGGGGTGCCATGTCAGCTGCTGGTGTTGGTCCTCTGTGTTTTATCAAGGGCAGGGTCAATGCAGCTAGCTATCAGGAGATTTTGGAGCACTTCATGCTTCCATCTGCTGAAAAGCTTTATGGAGATGAAGATTTCATTTTTCAGCACGACCTGGCACCTGCTCACAGTGCCAAAACCACTGGTAAATGGTTTACTGACCATGGTATTGGTACTGTGCTCAATTGGCCTGCCAACTCTCCTGACCTGAACCCCATAGAGAATCTGTGGGATATTGGGAAGAGAAAGTTGAGAGACGCAAGACCCAACACTCTGGATGAGCTTAAGGCCGCTATCGAAGCATCCTGGGCCTCCATAACACCTCAGCAGTGCCACAGGCTGGTTGCCTCCATGCCACGCCGCATTGAAGCAGTCATTTCTGCAAAAGGATTCCTGACCAAGTATTGAGTGCATAACTGAACATAATTATTTGAAGGTTGACTTTTTTTGTATTAAAAACACTTTTCTTTTATTGGTCGGATGAAATATGCTAATTTTTTGAGATAGGATTTTTGGGTTTTCAGGAGCTGTATGCCAAAATCATCAATATTAAAACAAGAAAAGGCTTGAACTACTTCAGTTGTGTGTAATGAATCTAAAATATATGAAAGTCTAATGTTTATCAGTACATTACAGAAAATAATGAACTTTATCACAATATGCTAATTTTTTGAGAAGGACCTGTATATGTTTCATCTTGCTAAGAGTTCCACTTCAAGCTTGATAATGCTGTGTTTACATCTGTAAAACTGTAGAAACGGGTGAGAACGTGACCAAAGCATGACCGTTTATTTTGAAAACTTAAAAAAAAAAAAAATTTCCGTAGTTTGGTCTCCATATCACCTCAAAAGAAGGAAAAGTCTTGGTGAGCTGAGCTTTTCTTCACTACATCCTGCTGTGCTTTGCAATCTCTCTGCCTCCGCTACAGATAAACTTAAAAGACATTCTCCCATAGGAGATAAGATCTGCTGGGCTGCCGGAGAAAGGCTGTGATACTAACGAGCTGCCTAATTAGCGGTGAGATAAAGAAAGGAGATTTCAGCCCTTTTCTGGAGTTTTATATCCAATTATTTCGTAGCCTGAAGAATTGCAAATAGAATCTTATTATTAGCCTTATTATCAGGAGCAAAGGCTGACCGGAGGCTTCCCTGTGTACCAGAGAAGAAGCGTGGTGTGTAAATAAACAGCAGTCATTCTGCAAGGATGCAAATAGATGTTGGTACTGCTAAAGTGTAAATTTAAAGGAAAAAAAAAAATTGGGGATGAATGGGCTTCTAAATATTCAAATGTGTTCTGACTGCAAAAGTACATATAGTGTAAAGATCCTGCATTGATTTTACAAATTGCTTGGGTAAATGGCAAGCTTGGATCTGTTAAACATGATAGTGTACATACTACCTTGCAACCAGGGACTTCTAGCATGGGCTAATGTATTCATATTATTAGGTACATCACCCAGTTAACATGGAGGAATGAAAAATAAACGACTAGGTAAAATGTATCAGGGGGCCCCTTCATATTGTTAAGTTCCAGTGAAGGGTACTTTTAAAGCTATAGCTAGGAACCTTGTTGCACTTCAGACCATAGGGCCACAAATTGGTGAAGACCCTTTTCTATTCCAGCATGACGAATGCACTTCAGACCTTGGAACCACAATTTGGTGAAGGTTCTTTTCTCTACCAGCATGACTTGTGCACTTTAGACCTTGTGGCCACAATATGGTGAAGGCCCTTTTCTGTTTTGGTGTGACTAATGCTCTTCAGACCTTGGGGCCACAATTTGGTGAAGGCCCTTTTCTGTTCCATACTGATCCGATAAATGCTATGTGAAGCAAATGAGTGAATAAATAAAGCATGAAATCAAAAAATATTAACAAAGTGCAGACAGGGAAATGCATATACTAATGTTCAAATATTAGTCCATCATCCCATCAACAAAAAATGTTTTGCTTGTAATCTCCAACGTGTTTTAAACACACCACACCGATATAGGAAAAGTGTCATCAGAGTTTGCAGGAAAAAAGAGGACTTCCACCGCCAACACTACTGCCGCTTACCAGCTACACTGATCCCATCTCAGAGACCAGATATCGCCAAATCAAAAACGCTTCCTCTGAGTCAGGACTGCATGGAGGGTGTATCCTCTTTAAGCGCTTGGTTCAAATGGTTAGAAGAATCCTACAGCCACACCGCTTATTCCAATGGTTAGAAAAATCCTCCGGAGCGACGTACTGACGTCACTGTGATCTACGCTGGACCCGGAAGCGACGGGCAGCGTTACTAAGCCGGCCGGCGAATTTGTTTGTTTTACAAAGCAACGTTTTTTCTACTTGATGTAAGTGCAATCTTTTTTATTATATTAAATTTCGTGACTATATCACACTATGGCGATTCCTTTCGTTATTATATGTGCTGGGCAATGAGCGGTGTGGCCGTAGGATTTTTCTAACCATTGGAATAAGCGGTGTGGCCGTAGGATTCTTCTAACCATTTGAACCAAGCGCTTAAAGAGGATACACCCTCCATGCAGTCCTGACTCAGAGGAAGCGTTTTTGATTTGGCGATATCTGGTCTCTGAGATGGGATCAGTGTAGCTGGTAAGCGGCAGTAGTGTTGGTGGTGGAAGTCCTCTTTTTTCCTGCAAACTCTGATGACACTTTTTCTATATCGGTGTGGTGTGTTTAAAACACGTTGGAGATTACAAGCAAAACATTTTTTGTTGATGGGATGATGGACTAATATTTGAACATTAGTATATGCATTTCCCTGTCTGCACTTTGTTAATATTTTTTGATTTCATGCTTTATTTATTCACTCATTTGCTTCACATAGCATTTATCGGATCAGTATAGCGCAGCTTATTTGGGAATAATTATTTGAATTGTGGGTATCTCACGGTTAAAGCTGCTGCTGCGTTTATAATTCACAATTTTTTTATTTTATTTTTTTGTTTCATTACTTCACATTAAGTTTACATAAGAACAGCGCTGTATTTTTTAGGTTTTTATCCTTTTCTGTTCCAGCATGACTTGTGCTCTTCAGACCTTGGGGCCAAAATTTGATGAAGGCCCTTTTCTGTTCCAGTAGGACTTGTGCACTTCAGTGCTTGGGGCCAAAATATGGTGAAGGCTGTTTTCTGTTGCAGCATGACCTGTGCTCTTCAGACCTTGGGGCCCCAATTTGATTGAGGCCTTTTTCTATTGCAGCATGACTTGTGCTCTTCAGATCTTGGGGCCACAATTTGTCGAATGCCCTTTTCAGTTTCAGCATGACTAATGCTCTTTATACCAAAGCCAGCTCCATAAAGTCATGGTTTGACCAGTTTGGTGTGGAAGACCTCGAGTGGACTACACCAGCAATTCTCAAACTTTTAACCCCTGAGGAACCCTTAAAATAATTTTCAGGTTCTCAAGGAACCCCTGCTAAAAAGGATTCTACCTACAGCTTATGGTACATTAGTGTGATCAATGCGTTGAAGAAAGTTTTAAATAAAAGAATAATCAATATGGAGTACCTAACATATTTGAGACCCAGGGCAGTTAATTTTGTATCCCTCCACCTACATTTTTTTTAAGTAATATTCTTGAAGTGAATAATAGCTGCAGACAAAAAGAATTGTGGTAACCTTTACCATTACTGGTCAGGGTAAAAGTGACACCTTACATTTGTGCCTAGTGGAAAACTGTCCCCTTGCATTGATCTTCAGTGTATGTGGAAGAATAATCCATCATTGCTCACTACTCAAGGAACCCCTAGCAACCTTAGGAGGAACCTTAAAGATTCAGGAAACCCTGGTTGAGAAACGTTGTTCTACACAGCGCCCTGACCTCAACCCTATTGAAGGCTTTTGTGATGAATTGGAAATCCAACAGGGAGTCAGGATCTTATCATCCAACATCATCACCTGACCTCATAAACGTTCTTTTTGATGAATAGCCACAAATTCCTCCCTTGTCGTCTCTAACCTTAACTAAAGATTCACAAAGCCCTAGTTGAGAAACGCTGGTCTACCCAGCACCCTGACCTCAACCCTACTGAAGGCCTTTGGGATGAATTGGCAATATTTTTTTATTATTTATTTTGTATAAGCAGAGCCTTCTTTGGATGCAGTGTGTAAAAATCTATAATAATGCATATAACAAAGGGAAACATTACATTGTACTGGATACATATTTTAGTTGCCATGGTAACAAGTGTTTTTCACCTTGGGGTAAATAATAGTTATGTATGTACTTTCCTATAATTTTTTTTGTAAGGTTTCCGTCCTTCGGTAAAACACAGCACATTTCAGAAAATATTGTCCAAATGGCTCTTGGGCTATGAGTCACCATACATTAAAAAAAGCCTTGAACAATGACTCCGTTCCATTCATCTGAGCCCTTGACCCAATATGTAAGTTGGTTTGCTGTGTGCGAAGCTGAGAACCAAGGAAAGCCTCTATAATGTGCCCTTTCCATCCCCTGTGCCTAAATAAAAGAATTGATCTAGATTTTGCAGAACACCTGAAAGCTCAGTCCAAGAAAAACCAGGCGGTATTTGCTTCATTAAAATGGTGTCTTTTTTTCCTTACATGAGCCCATCAGGATGAACCAGGAAAAACCTGCTATATGAACAAGCTTTTAGTCTATATGAAGGTATATGGAAATGGGTATTCAATTGGAGAAAAAAGTAAAGGCCCCATGCATTAACGCTGGGATAAAGATATTTACTTTTCTATCCTGCCCTTGTCCACTCCCTGACTTTTCCATTGAGATCAATAGCACCACTAGCAGGCCCTCCACTCATACCAGGGTGCTAGGTGTACTCCTAGACTCTGACCTTTCCTTTGAGCCCACATCCATTCACTGTCCAAATCTTGTTGGCTTCAACTCCATAATATTTTTTTAAATTTGCCCCTTCTTAAACAACAATAACAAGTCATTTATTCATTCTTTTGTCATCTCTAACCTCAACTATTGCAATTCCCTTCTCGTTGGCCAACCTCTACACAGGCCATCCCATCCTCAGGCTACCATAATGCCAGACATATCCACCTTATCCACTACTTGCTACCTACTACATACTACCTACTACATACTATGTACTACTTACTTTTACTACCTACTACTACTTACTACTATTTACTACTACTTTCCATTGGCTTAAAATAACTGTCACTGTTTTCTTTAAATATACTTATATTGAAAACTTTTGAAATTGAAACTTATGTCCAATGGAACATTTTTTCTTTATATCAAATTAGCACAGAATACAAGACAAATTTGTGACGCCTTCCCCACTGTACAAATGCTCCTAGACTCTGACCTTTCCTTTGAGCCCACATCCATTCACTGTCCAAATCTTCATTCCCTTGTCATCTCTAACCTCAACTATTGCAATTGCCTTCTCGTTGGCCAACCTCTACACAGGCCATCCCATCCTCAGGCTATCATTAATGCCAGACATATCCACCTTATCCACTACTTGCTACCTACTACTTACTACCTACTACGTACTACTTACTTTTACTACCTACTACTACTTACTACTATTTATATACTACTACTACTTACTACCTACTACCACTTACTATCTACTGCTTACTACCTACTACTACTTGCTATCTACTACTTACTACCTACTACGTACTACTTACTTTTACTACTTACTACTATTTACTACTATATTACTACTACTTTCCATTGGCTTAAAATAACTGTCACTGTTTTCTTTAAATATACTTATATTGAAATCTTTTGAAATTGAAACTTATGTCCAATGGAACATTTTTTCTTTATATCAAATTAGCACAGAATACAAGACAATTTGTGACGCCTTCCCCACTGTACAAATGCTGTATTTGCTCTTGACAAAGCACTGAGTATTTCGGAAAACGAATGTTTTTAGTGGACATAGTATGTGATCTTCCCGTTTTCTTTGTATATTGTCAAGGATGGAAGCATACATCTGCACCTAAGTTCCACTTGGCTGGTTATGAATGGACTTACCTGGAGCAGGTGTTCATTTACGCTGAACTATGTAACCAGCTATATAGTCATCAAGTAGTCCAAGTACCTTGGACTTACAGCCGGCTTGCAGTTCACTCTCTGACATCACTGGGTATTCTTTTTATTCAGTAATCTTTATTGATTTTCAAAATGACACATAAAACACAGGAATCAGTGCATTTGTATAGCACTGATTGCTATATAAATGACAATGGTCCCAAAAATGTGTCAAAAACATCCGATGTGTCCGCCATAATGTCACAGTCATGATAAAAATCGCTGATCGCTGCCATTTAAAAAAAAACATAAACCAACATAAACCAATCAATAATCGCTTATTGCGATTTTTTTTTACCCAAAATATGTAGAAGAATATGTATCGGCCTAAACTGAGGAAAAAAATAGTTTTTTAAAATATTTTTGGGGGATATTTATTATAGCAAAAAGTAAAAAATAATGCGTTTTTGTCACGTACCTTACAGCGGAGTCTGAATGCTGGGGGTGGCCTCTTGCACGGTTCCGGTCTCAACACCCCTGGAAGTGAAGGCAGGGAGTGCTGAGGCAGTGAAAGGGTGCAGGTGCCTGCAGGTTGAAGATTGAGGCTCGAAGACACTGGATCCTCACGGAGGAAGAAGTGTAGACTGGTCACCAGAGGTGTTCAGTGGGAGCCAAGCAGGTATGTAGAAATACTGCACGTCAGGAACAGGCAAGGTTGGCAACTGGCTGGCAACGAGGTACAGGAACGGAAGGCAGGTTCGTAGTCAAGGACAGGCAGAGGTCTAGCAACGTGCTGGCAGCGAGGTACAAAGTCAGGAAGCAAGCCGAAGTAGAGAGTCCAAGCCAAGGTCAGTATAATAAATCCAGGTAAGTAGTAAGCAGGGGTGATCCAGAAGAGTAGTCAAGCAAGCCGGGTAATCAGGAAAAAGGTAACAGGTACAACAGCGCTCAGGTATCTCAGGAATGAGTTGAAGACGATCCAGCAGTGGTATCAGGTCAGGACCCTGTTTATATATGGTGACATGTGCCAGGATTGGTGGAAGTGGTTGTGCGTGCGTGAGTGCGTACACACGTTTGGTTTGGCACGCGAGTGCTCCCACGTGTTCGTATTGGCGTGTGTCCGTTCGTTCCAGAACTTGTTCGCCTCTAACGGGGACACCACGTATGGCCCTTGGCACGAAAATAAGCTGCTGCTATACGGGGACAGACATTCACACGGTGAGTTCCCTGACAGTTTTTTTTCAAAATCTGCACTTTTTTTTGTTTATAGCACAAAAAATAAAAACCACAGGATCAAATGCCACCAAAAGGAAGCTCTATTTGTGGGAAAAAAAGGGGAGTCAATTTTGTTCGGGAGCCACGTTGCACGACCACGTAATTGTCAGTTAAAGCTACGCAGTGCCAAATCACAAAAAGTGCTCTGGTCAGAAAGGGGATAAATTCTTCCGGGGCTGAAGTGGTTAAATTAATCACATTTTGTTTCTTTGCAGTCTGAAATGAAGACAGACACAGTGCAACTTATAACATCCAAGTGAAAGATATAACACCAATGTATCAGGAAAAAATTCAAAAACAGAATCGCTGAGTTGGAAAAAGTATCACCCCCCCCCCCCTCCTAAAATGACTTGTGCACTCAATCAGGTGTAGCTCATCACCTTCTCCATAGCACACAAAGCCATTTGACATTCAGCTGTGATGAGCTGTAGTCATTTTGATTAGCTCACCATGAAAAGAGCTTTCCCAAAGCATTTCAGTCCCTGGTTGTGCAACTGAAGCAAAACAATCAACTATGGGTGCCAAGGCACTGTCACTGGGATCTCCGGGATGAAGTTGTGGACAGGCACAAGTCAGGAGATGGATACCAAAAAAATGTAAAGGCTTTATCAATGCCTAGAAGCACAGCACAGTGAAGTCTATTATAAAGAAATAGAAGGCATTTGGGGACAAAACTGGATCAGGACGTCCCTCCAAACTGGATGCCTAGTCAGAGCCAAGACTTAACCCCATTGAAAATCTGTGAAATGACTTGAAGACTGCAGTCCACAAACGGTCACCATCAATTTTAACTGAACTTCAGCAGCTCTGCAAAGTTGAATGGGCAGATTTTTCAAAGTCTGGAAGTTAGTAGAAACATATCCCAACAGACTAAAGGCTGTAATTAACGCAAAAGTTGGTTCAACAAAATACTGACCCAAGGGGGGTGATCTTTTTTCCAACTCAGTGACACATTATAAATACATCTGGATAAAACTAAACTGTCTTCATTTCAGCCTGCAAAGCAACAACATGTGATTATTTTAAAAGGGGGGGATAATTAATTTCTATACCCACTATAGCTACTTTGTCACTAGGTGTCTCTGTACAAGAATAGTGACTGGTTACAGTAAGCAAGGTCACAGGGTGCTAGGGTCCCCTTTTAGGTAAAGCCTACCTGCAGTGATGTCATGGGTGAGTCAGTGCCATTTTATAAGCCAGGTTGGGAGGGGCACAATGAGTCTTGGGGCATGGGAGCTGAACGCTCCACACCTATGAGGATGTAGTCAGCACACGTAGGCCCTGGACAGGGCAGGGTGGCTGGGTGCAGTGGACCCATACTCAGGAGGAGCCGGCTGTAGTCGCTGTCCCTTATGGAGGTTGGGGTTAGGGTGGATTGCAAGAAAGGATTTTTGGCCAGATCGGAGGTCCATCTGAGGGTTCCCGGGAGAGAAGTATCTAACAAGGAGGTCACATTAGCTGAGTGATGGAGAAAAACTGAGGAAGAAGAAACATTGGAATACTAGTCAGTACCAGTGTGCAAAAGTGTATTTAATTTGGAAGAATAAATAAACTCTATGATTGGGTGTCCTACATGTGTGGATGTTGATGCATGTGAAACTATTATGCCACATACACATGATCGGACTTTCCAACAACAAAACTGGAATTTTGTTTGAAGGGTGTTGGCTCCAACTTGTCTTGCATACACACAGTCACACAAATGTTGGCCAACAATTACGAGTGACGTACAAGACGTATGTGATGTCTCCATTACGAATACTAGTTTTACAGGACCGAGCATGCGTGTTTGTATTTTGGACTTTTGTCCAACGGACTTGTGTACATGTGTGGATGTTGATGCATGTGAAACTATTATGCCACATACACATGATCGGACTTTCCAACAACAAAACTGGAATTTTGTTTGAAGGGTGTTGGCTCCAACTTGTCTTGCATACACACAGTCACACAAATGTTGGCCAACAATTACGAGTGACGTACAAGACGTATGTGATGTCTCCATTACGAATACTAATTTTACAGGACCGAGCATGCGTGTTTGTATTTTGGACTTTTGTCCAACGGACTTGTGTACACACAATCGGAAAGTCTGACAACACACATTTGGAAAATGTGGATGTTTGGAAAATTTGAGATCATGCTAGCCAACATTTGTTGGCGGAAAGTCAGACAAAAATTGTCCAATGGAGCATACACACGGTCAGACTTTCCACCAACAGCCTGACATCCAACATTTCCCACTGGAAAATCCGTTCCTGTGTACGTGGCTTAAAGAGGAAGTAAAGTCAGAAAAAAAAATGTCACCCTGCAAGGCAAAGGCATAATGAGCTTGTATGCATAGCATACTAGTTCATTAGGAATTACTTACCTGAGTCCCCACAGCGGTCCTCAGCCACGTCCTCCATCGCCACCACGATACCCGGAGTGACTTCCGGATATCGTGGCTCCAGCGCTTTGACTGGCCGGAGCCGTGATGATGTCACTCCAGCACATGCGCGTGGGAGCCATCATTGACAGCATCTTTGGCTTCACTTGCGGCGCGCTCAGTGCGCCTGCGCCGTTGTCTAAGGCGCGCATGCGCTGTAGACATTGGTGCCCGGTTTTTGGAAAATATCTCCTTAACAGTGTAGGTTAAGGAGATATTTCTTGGACCTACAGGTAAGACTTAATCTAGGCTTACCTGTAGGTCAAAGTGGTCTGTAAGGGTTTACAACCACTTTAAGAATAGCTTTATACATTTTAGAATGGGATGCTTCGAGGCTGTCCATAATTTTAAAGGGTGCCTTGACTGAAAAAAAAGGTTGAGAAACACTGGGTTAGACAAATGGGATGACATGTTGTGAACCTTTGCCATTGGATTAACCGCTTGCCGACCATATACTGTATATCTACAGCAGGAAGGCGGCTCTCAACCAAGGGTCAGGTGCAGTATTGGCCATGCTGTGGTGTGTTGGCAACCTATTAAAACTAAACTACTTTTGTTGTTAAATTAGCTGATTGTGTGGGCTTCCTCAGGGTTCTCCAGTCTCCTTCCACACTCCAAAGACATGCTGGTAGGTTAACTGGTTCCTGTCTAAATTTGCTCTAGTATGTGTATGTATGCAAGGGCAGACAAGGGGTGGGCAGGAGGGACAGCTGCCTTGGGCACAGCTGAACAAGTGGGCAGAGAATGGATACAGAACAGTAAACCTATTCTACTTCATGCATTAACAGTGGAGGAGGAAGTGTGGCTCTGCATCCTTGTCCTGAGCGTAGATGAACTTGTCCCGGTACTGTTTGTATGCACTGTTTCGTACAGTGTACAGGTATTATGATGATTAGATGATAAGAGGTATGCTTTTTCCAAAAAGTTATAAGTGCTTGTAAATTTCTGTGTATTATTAGTAAAACAAAACTGAATTTCAGTCCGCTTTTGCCTTGCAACTTGATAGCTCTATGTTGTATTACAAGCGATTGATTTAGTTCAGATAAACGTAATTTTCCTTTCCAAGTGCAATAAAATTATTTTTTTTCTTGGTTTGTATTTTGCCAGTGTTTTTTTTTTTGTTTATGGGTTACACCTGGAAGAACCAGCATGTGTAAGGTCCAGCCTCTATATCTAAAGTTCACTGAGATTTTATTTTCCAAAATAATCTAACCATGTATTTTGTGTCTTGTGACTTTTAGCAGAATTCTTTTTTATTTATCTAGTAAAAGTTTTTTTCTATACTTATTTGGTAGATCTGTACGTACATGTGTCTTTTGTATATCAGGCAGTTATTGTTCCTCTTTATCGACTTGAAACCATGTCACAAATAATCACCTTTCCAATGCTTGAAAGTATTATTGGAGAATGTCTCATGTTCATCTTCCCAAAGAGGAATGTGGAGGTCAGCTCCAAAATAATGGGCATGGTTTTAAAAAAGGATGCCCAACAGTCTTATTGTGAGCCAGGTCTCATTGACCAACATCTCTTTCTGACCTCACAAATGATCCTCTGGCTGAATGGGCACAAATTCCCAAATACACCCTCCAAGATCTTGTGCAAAGCCTTCCCTGAAGAGTTGAGGTGGTTAGAGCTGCAAACAGGAGGCCAACTGCAAAGTAATGCCCATAGTTTTGGCAGGGGACTTCCAACAGCCCTGGTGTGATCCAGGTCTACTTGACCAACATTCATTTCTGACCTTAAAAATTCTGTTTAGGCTGAATGGGCACAAATTCCCAGAGACGCTCTCCACAATCTTGTGCAAAGCCTTCCCAGAAAAGTTGAAGTGGTTATAAGGGCACACAGGTGGCCAACTCGAAAGTAATGGCCATGGTTTTGGAAAGGGATGTCCAACAGTCTTATTGTGAGAAAGGTCTTGACCAACACAAATGCTCTTTAGGCTGAATGGGCACACTTTCCCAGAGACACACTCCAAAATCTTGTAAAAAGACTTCTCAGAAGAATGGGGGCTGTTATAGCTGCAAATTGGAGTCCAACTCCTTATTTATGGCCATGGTTTTGGAATGGGATCTCCAACAGTCTTATTGTGAGCCAGGTCTCCTTGACCAACATGAATTCAGGACCTACATTAGTTTATGACCTCACAAATTCTGTTTAGGCTGAATGGGCTCACAAATTCCCAGAGACACCCTCCAAAATCTTGTACAAAGCCTTCCCAGAAGAGTTGAGGTGGTTATAGCTGCAAACAGGATGCCAACTCTACATTCATGGGCAAGGTTTTGGAATGGGATGTCCAATTGTCATGGTCAGGGATGTCTAGCTGTGATGGTCAGGTCTACAAAAACTTTTAGCCATATAATGTAACATAGGGTATAATTTGATATCAATTTAGCTTTCGCATTGAGTATAGCTGTCAGGGCATATTGCAACCATAAGATTTTTTTATTGCCCATTCATGTCCTAGATCAACCCTGTCCTCAGGACCCACTAACAGGCAAGGTTTTATGTATTACCTTGGGGAGATGCAGACTAGAATATTGCAATCACCGAGCAGCAAATTATATCACCTGTGATGTATTTCAGTTATCTTGCAACCCAGGCCTGTTAGTGGGCCCTGAGGACAGGGTTGATGACCACTGTCCTAGATAATAAAGGAGCTAATTGGATTATGTGTTGGCGACTCACATTCTCCACTTAGGTAAGAGCTTTTTCTCATTTATTTTAATTATGATTTGGCTGAAAATAAAAACAAGTGCTGTTCATCGAAAGTGACATTTTTAAGTTGAAGCTGGCATTTTTTTAATGTCATATTGTTCTTCAGAATGTTCCTTCACATTTTAGTCCCCAGTGGCTGAATTTAGACTGACTAATTATCTTTCATTGTTATTTCTGCACTGTAATTATCCAAAGCTGGCTGCAATATTGGCAACTGTTTGACATTGCTTGCTAGTTTGTTCAATAGGATGTCTGATCAAATAAAAATTACACAAACCATATTTACAATTAGAAAACAGATAAGTGCTGTGACCTGGACCAAGACATTGTCCTAATGTAAGGAAAATGTAATTGCTCGTAGTTTGTTTTCTTAAGAAATTGCATTATGCCAAAATTTTAAATTGTGTTCTACATAAAACCAAGAAGATAAAAAATAAAATGGACCTTAAGTAAATGTAGCACCCTCCTAGATAGGTTGGTTAGTTCTTCTGGCTCCTCTGTAATCAGTAGAGCAGTGTGTGATTGCTTTGGGCTGTTCTGGGCTTCACTGGTTGCGGGTTTGATTGTTTTCCCCTGCCTTCTGGAGGATTCTAGAATGTAGTGGGCTGGAAAGGCAAACCAGCAACCTGAATATTTATGTTGTCTCAGCCAATCCCTGGGGGAGGATGCCCAGTTCATGGCTGGGGAGTACATAAATACTGGGGTCTGGAGCTGGCCTGTTCTTGTTTAGGAAGAAAAGTTTCCAGCCAGAAGGGCTTCTACCCTTTTGGGCATTTCAGCTGAAACTCTTACAGGTCATCAAGGTCCCAGCTAATGCAGAGCTGGGGGGGGGGGCTATTTTCCTGAGAGCATCTGTAACTAGCCAATGGGTCTCACCGGGAGTCTGGTCTGAACAGTTCACTGGTGAATGACTGGCTGATTTTGGAAGAAGGCATCCACGTATCCAGGGACAATATGAGTAGAAATCTGAGTCTTGGATTCTGGTGACTGTTTTGCTCTTACTATCCCTTATGTGCCAATGCTTGCTTGGACTGGGTCAATAATTATAGTGTCCTAATGCTATTACCTTGGCTTATACTTGAGGAACTGTGCTAAGAAGCTTTTGACAGAGTGGAGAGTGTCCTCTTATCATTGTACAGTGTTAGTGCAGTATCCCACAGCTCTCTGCACCCCATCCAAGTTTGTTCAGCAATAAATCTAATAAAAGGCAAACCCCCAGACCATGCCTACCTGGTGCTACACTAACTTGGGAAAAGAACCTGGGGGAAATCAGCTGGCCCTTTTGGGGTTGAGCTCCACATAAATATTTAACAAAACTATATATAACCACTTATATATAAATAAGTAAATCGAGAAGATTTACCCCCTTCATGACCAGGCTATTTTTTGGGATACTGTGCTGCGTTAGTTGGACAATTGCGCACTCATGCAACACTCCACCCAAATAAAATGTATGTCATTTTTCTCCCACAACCAGAGCTTTCTTTTGGGGATATTCATCCATTGGCCAGCACCCATTGATCGGCTTGTGCTGTGTCTAAGCACAGTAGGGTCACCAACAACACGCGCCCCCTCCCTGGTAGTGCCAAATCACGTATTAGGTACATGATAAGGTACAGAAGAGCTGCTCTGCCACCATACATCTAAGTAAAGGAGTCGGCAAGTGGTTAATATACCAAAAGAAACACAACATTTTGGCTGGAGCTATGATAAAAAAAAAAAAACTCATACAAGAAGCTTATAATTAAAGCTCATCTCCAGTTTGAAGTGAGAGGCTAAGGAAATGGAAACCATTCCTACAGGTTTCTCAAATTTTGTTGATTACTTATAAACCCTCTGTCATTGTAATTATCGATGGAACAAACTACACTCTATGAAGCGTTGTTTGGACAGTATTGCACTGCGGGAAGTAATATATTGCTCTCGTAATGGCGAGACAAAAAGCAATTATCAAAGGAAGACAAATAGACTATTATAATCCTTAAACGTGCAGCTTTTTCCTTTCTTTAGAGAAAAAGCAAAGAACGCTAAGGTATCAGTGTGCACAGTTTCCTACTTCATCACAAGGCCCTTTAGAATGGAGGAAGCTCTGAAAGGAACCTTTCTGGTTGACCCAGATCAGCAGAGAGACCAGAAAAAGCACAGATCTTGTGGTTGTTTTATATGTGATGTTTAATAGGAATACAGTGGTAACTCCGAAAAAATAGGGGTGTTTTTAAAACGTTTGTATGTGTGTATGTCTAAATATATATATGCACACAAAAGGGCACTGAAAGGCTGCAAAGGTGGATACTTATGGGTGGCACTGATGGGCATTGATATGTGACACTGATGAGCATCCCTGGTGGCACTGGTAGTGGTAGGCATTGTGAGTGGGCACTAATTGGCAGCTGCCTTGGCACACATTTGCATTTCCCTGGTGGTCTGGGGGGGCATACTTGGTGGTCCTGGGTGGGATCCAAGGGGGGGCTGTGCTTATAAACAATCAGCGCAGACCCCCTTGTCAGGGGAGCAGCCAATCGGCTCTTCCCTCGCGTCGTTCAGATGCAAGTGAGGAAAAGCTGATCAACGGCTCTTCCTGTTTACATCGTGATCAGCCGTGATTGGACAAGGCTGATCACATGGTAAAGAGTCTCCGAGATCTGTGTAGCGGTGTGTCAGACTGACACGCCGCACCACCAATTGGCGCGCACTTACGGGAGCGCGATGGCTGTTATCCTGCTGGACTTCATATGACGCCCGGTCAGGATAACTGAACCACCGCCCGGCCGTCATTTTGCTATAGGCCGGGCGGGAAGTGGTTAAGTGTAAACCTAACCTAGGGCTGCATTCACAGCTAGGTGTGAGAATGTGTCCAAAATCACGCCACATTCATGCAAGTTATGTGCGCCTTCTCTCTTACGCATGACAAGTGCGTCAAAATAGCTCATGTATCTTTCGTTGAGCATCGCACTTTTTGATGCATGAAAAATATAAGCGGCTATTTTAAAAAGCCCCATCCACGTAACGATCGTGCTGCATCACAAACGAAGGGAAAAGCCTCCAGGCGGTCAGGCAAGATTCCTTTTTTTTTTTTTTTTTTTTTTTTTTTTTTTTTTTTTTTTTTGGCTACTTCAGCGAATTATTCATGAGGTCCAATCAGATTAACGTTCATATACGTTATCCTCATTTCCACATCATTGTAGCCTTTATTTTCTAATTGAAATCCCAAACATAGATTTCCACTTTTTTTTTTTTTTTTTTTTTTTTTTTTTTTTCCTCCCCCTCCCTCCCTCACATACAAAAAAAAAGGGGAAAGCTACTGTTATCTGGAGGGAAAGGTATACCAACAGAACAAAGCAAACAAGGGGAAAACATTATATAATTCAACCCTACCGTTTCTCCCCTTCTTCACTCCCTTACATCCCACCCCCCCCTCTCCCCCCACCCACCCTCTCCCACCACCTATGCGTAGAAGTTCCAACCTTCTCAGAATCTAACATGTTCCGCGTAGCTCCATGATTTTTTGAATTTTTTCCACTCATGCCATAGCTCTACTCCTGTCTGTCCCCTATCCTCCTGGCTTTCCCTTCGCCTGGTCATCCGGTAAGTCTCTTCCACAGTATCGATCCATTCCCATGTTGCTGGGCTTTCCTCATTTTGCCAATTCTTTGGTATCAGTCTCTTGGCTGCATTTAAAAGATGTGGTACCAAAGAATTCTGATATTTTTTCGTTTCCTCCCTCGTACCATGAAATAAGACCACCCATGGATCCTCGGGGATTGAGATATTTGTAATTTCTCTTATATGATGTAATATTCTTTTCCAATATTCCTTTATTTTGGGGCATTTCCACCACAGATGGGCCATTGTTCCTACTTCCCCACATCCTCTCCAACAGTCCCCTGATTTACTTGGATCTATTTTATGTATTTTATCTGGGGTAGCGTACCATCTAGAAATAAGTTTATAGTTCATTTCTACTGTTCTGCTATCAACTGCAGATTTATGTAAAAGTTTAAAAATTTTCCTCTTAGTGTTATTATCACACAGTGTTCCCATATCCATTTCCCATTTCTGCATATAGGGTAGACTCTCCAGCTCCCCTTCCTCAGCCAGGAGCCCATACAGCTTAGAGATCGTTCCCCTGGAGTCTTCTGCCAAGCAAAGCTTCTCCAGGGGTGACCACTCCTCCTCTGTTTTTAATGGCTGTGGTAGGCTCCTGATAAAGTGAGCCAGCTGGAGATATCTCCACTCGTCTATTTTACCTAGGTCCCCTTTGTGTTTCATCTCGTGTAGTGTCAAAATCTTTCCCCCTTTTATAATATCCCGCACCTGTGCCTTTTCTTTCAACCAATTCCCGCTATTTATTTTTAACCCTGGCGGGAAATATTCATTTTCTTTTAATTCTAAAAGTGGCGAATTGTATTGTTTATTTAAATGCTTATAGACCCTATCCCAAACCCTAAGTGTGTTATGTGTCAGTATACTAGTGCCAATATCCAATGTCCTGTATTTAGGCGGATTCCAAACTATTTTATTTAACTGTGTTTTACTCAACTCATTCTCTATGTTAACCCATCTTTTTTCTTCATTATTACCTTTTACCCACTCTATTAATCTCGACAGTACGATAGCATTATAATACTGTTGTATATCTGGTACCGCAAGTCCCCCTTTAAGTTTACTTCGCTTCAGGATATTGAAGGAGACTCTAGGCTTTTTTTTGTTCCAAATGAATCCCCCTAACAGGGTTTTGATCTTCGAAAAAAAAAACTTCGGTATCTCTATGGGGATCATTTGGATTTTATAAAGAATCTTAGGGACAATAAACATCTTTAGACTAGTAATCCGTCCTAACCAAGTCAGGGGTCTATTAACCAACCTATTACATTCTTTTTTAATTTCATCTAGTAATGGAACAAAATTTAATTTAAATAAATTCTCTAATGGGATTGTAAGTTTTATTCCCAAGTAATTTATCGCCTTTCGCCAGGGAAAACAGAATCTTTTTTGAAGCCCCCTTTTTTCGAGTTCGCCCGTATTGATATTAAGTACCTCTGATTTGGCAATATTAATTTTAAAATTTGAAAGTTGGCCATAATATGCTAGAGCTTCCATTAGTTTAGGCATCGTACTACTTGGCTCCCTAATGTAGAATAGCACATCGTCAGCAAACGCAGCCAATTTATGCTCTTCTTGTCCTATTAAGATTCCTTTGATCTGTAGATCATTGCGAATCGAGGCAAGAAGAGGTTCTAGGGATAGCACAAACAGCAGGGGTGAGAGAGGACACCCCTGCCTTGTGCCATTTTTCATCTCAAAAGGTAAAGAAAGCGTACCATTGATCTTAATCCTGGAAATTGGGTGATAATAAAGGGTCTTAATCCTTTGGATCATTTTAGGTCCCACGCCCATCCTCTCCAGGGTTCTAAACATGAACCCCCAGTCTACCCTGTCGAAGGCCTTCTGGGCATCTATCGACAGGAGTAGACTCGGGGCCCCTCCCCCCTCACTCCTGGACATAAGGAGCAATGTTCTCACTCCGTTATCCCTCCCCTCCCTTCCGGATACAAAACCCACTTGGTCTGGATGGACTAATGACTTCATTAAAATCTTCATTCTACTGGCCAAAATTTTTGCAAACAGCTTTGTATCGGCATTCAATAACGAAATAGGCCTGAAATTAGAGCACACAGTCTCTTCTTTCCCTTCCTTCCGTAGAACCGTTATAGAAGCAGTCCTCGCCTCTTCACTCAGCTCATACTCGGTCCCTAGATTATTCAGGTAGTTACATAAGTGGGGGATTAGCAACCCCCTGAATTTCTTAAAATAGAATACAGGGAACCCGTCTGGTCCTGGACTTTTACCAGATGCTGAGTCCATCAGAGCCTTATTTAATTCCTCCTCTGAGATGGGTTTTTCTAAGATTTCCATTTCTATTCCTGAAATTTTTGTCAATCGGGCTCTTTCCAAATATTCCTCTATTTTTAATTCCTTTTCTTCAACCTTGAGTCCTATAGGCTGGTCAACTGCATATAACTTTTCATAGTACCCCCTAAATATTTCCGCGATCTCGCTTGTTCCATAGACCATATCCCCTTTACTTGACTGAATTTTTCCTATATAGTTCCTGGATTTAGCCCTCTGTAATCTTTTTGCTAAATATTTAGTGGGTTTGTTATCCCCATAGTACCTATCCCTAGCTAATTGATTAAACGTTTTTTGAGTTTCCTGTTCCATCAAAGTTCTTAATTCCTCCCGTTTGGTTACTAATTTTTGAAAAATTTCCTTATCCTGGTTCGGGTATTTTTTATGTTGCTGCTCTATTCTAAATATTTCTTCTATCAATGTTTTAATTTTTTCCGATCTCTCCTTTTTCCTTCTAGCCCCCATTGATATCAGGATCCCCCTAATGTAGGCTTTGTGGGCCTCCCATAAATTCTGACTTGAAATATGTCCAGTATTATTAATCAAAAAATATTGTTCCAATTCTTTGCTAATCTTCTCCTCTCCTTCTGCATCCTGAATCAAACCTTCGTTTAGCCTCCAAGTGAAGGGCTTGCGCTCTCCTCCCCTTAGTTGCAACTTCATCTTAACGGGGGCATGGTCGGAGAGTGAGACCACCCCAATTGAGGTCTCTACCACCATTTCCAGAATTCTATGGTCTACAAGGATATAGTCAATCCGGGAGTACGTCCTGTGCACAGGGGAGTAGAACGTGAAATCTTTCTCATTTGGATGCTGTATTCTCCAAACGTCTACTAATTGAGAATTATGAAGTTTTTGTTTTATTCTTTTTAATTGCACCTTACTAGTCCCCTGTGCCCTGGACGTACTATCCAATCCCGGATCAACACAAAAATTCAGGTCCCCCATCAAGATTACTGGTCCTTTCCCAAAATCTCTTAGTTTCCCCAAGAGGCCCTCTAAGTATTTTGTAGGATCCCTGTTAGGGGCATAAATATTAATCAGTGTGCATTCCGTATCTCTTAATTTCCCTCTCAGAATTAGATACCTTCCCTCCGGGTCCACCATTCTATCTTCTAAGTTAAACTGTATCTTCTTTGAGAAACCAATAGCTACTCCCCTTCCTCTACTTGTTATCGCATCGCCGTAGTACCACACGGGAAACTCCCTTGAATATAACTTAATATTAGCCTTATGAGAAAAATGGGTTTCCTGTAAAAAAATTACCTCTGCTTTATAAAACCTCAATTCCTTCAATATCTTATGCCTCTTACTAGGCGAATTTAACCCTTTGACATTATATGACATAAAGTTTATGGCTTGCGTTATTAAAACTCTAGATTACCTAATAAAAATATCTTTCTTACCTCCTCTACCATAGGTTTTCCTTCCCTCCCCCCCCCCTGTTTCTCCCTTTCCCCACCCCCTAACCCCCCCCCTCCCTCCCCCCCCACCTCTCCCCTCCACCCACCCCTCCCCCCACCTCCTCCCACTCCATCCCCCCACCCCCCATCCCCCGGCCTAGATCTGGCCCTTGGCCCACCGAGTGATCCGGTAATCCCGACCCTCGATAAGTCCTATAGATTCTAGGGTACAGAACAGTTTTCGGCCTTCCCACCCCCTCTTCCCCCCCCCAAGGAATTTCCAAGGGGGTGGGGTGGGGTGGTCAGACCGGCCCCCCCCTCCACACAGATACTTAGACATACTTTCACGTACTTCTCTCCCCTCCTCCCAGCCACCCCCCTCTTCCCCCCGACACCCCCGGGTCCCCTTCTATCCAGCCTGGCAAAGCCGGTGCCTGGATACCCAAACTCTCACAGAAATCTAGCAACTCATCGGGAAAACGCAGCCTAGCTGTCTTGCCATCCTTGAATCCTATAAGACAGGCCGGGAACCCCCAACTATAACGAATGTTCTGCATTTTCATCAGCTCTAACAACGGTTTCAACAGCCGCTTTCTAGTCAAAGTCTCTGCGGCTAAGTCAGGGAAAACTTGTAGATCTGCTCCTGCATAGTTTAAAATCTCTCTCCCCTTTAATTTTGACCATATCTCATCTTTATCTTCACAGAATCTGAATTTTACGATAATGTCCCGAGGCTTGTTTGATCCTCCGTTCCTTAATCTACCTACACGATGGACCCTTTCAATTTTGGGGAATCCATCCTCTCCTCTGCCCAGGAGTGGATTAAATACGTTTTTAACAATCTCTCTCAGGTCTTCTTGCTTGCTTTCAGGAACTGCACGTATCCTTAAATTTTGTCTGCGATTTCTATTTTCTTGATCCTCTAATTGATACAAGATTTTCCTCTGATTCTGGTTAATTAATTTAATATGATCTTTTACTCTTTCTATTTCTAGGGCTTGCTTATCCATATTAGACTCCACTTCTTCCACTCTGTTTAATAGGTGGCCCAAATCTCCTCGCAATAAAGCAATTTCTGATTTAATTGCGACTTCAAGATTAGATAGCATTTCTCTCAGAACTTGTTGAGTTAGAGGCAGGTCTACTCCCTGGTGCTCACCATCTCTACTCGACTCCATTTCATTTTCAGTTGTGAGATCATCCCTTGAGTGTTCCCTACTTTTCTCCTGTTTTTTATCTTGACCCTTCTTTTTTCCTGTGTTCGGGGGTATTTCTTCCGCCCCCTCCCCTTTTGGGCTTCCCCCTGGGGTAAAATATTGCTTAATTGTGCTGTCCGTTGTGCTTTTTGGGGTTTTAAGGCCCCCTCTTCGTCCATTCTGTTTGGAAGATTTGTTCATTTTATTGCACTAGGATTACAAATTTTTAAATTATCTCACAATACGTGAGACGGGACCCCCACCACGTTGTGTCCTCCCTAAATAGAGCCTTCCACCCTCCCCTGCACTCCTAGGTTTTAAGGGGGGGACTTTCAAGACTGCCCAATTAGGATATAGAACTCTGCCGCACTTATTTAAATAAACATACAGGATAGTTTGCTTTTTAGTCCGGGCCGATAGGACCAGAAGAGAGCACAGAGGGAGACACACACCAGCGGAGTCCCCAAGCCCGTTTTTACCACCTTATGTCCACCTCGTATCAGATCATCAGATATTGAGGAAAAAGAGAGAGAGAGAAAAAAAACAAACAGACCAAAAAAAACATTAAATTAGATATCCCCCACAGCCGCCGTGCCTTATTCTTTTGGGGTCTGAGAAGAGTTTGCACACCAAATATTTAGTATAGTCCCCCACTGTGTTGCCCAACCAGGCTAGGTTTTCAGTTAAAGCCTCAAGTGAGATGTCATTACCATTGCAACTTTCCACAGATCAGCATTTAGGTTTTGCATAATCGCACCGCTATTTTTGGAATGCTCATTCACTCCCCTGACCCAGCAACTCTAGCAATGACCGTTCAAGCACTTTTTTTTTTTTAAAAAACCTTCAGCGCAACTGCAAGATCAAAACTACACAATCCCAAAATCATCATTGCTTATCTGATCCACGTTGCCATCTGTTTTCAGTCCTCTCCTTCGTTTTAGGGTTACGGTGGTTAAGAGCCCTTCTCACCGCTATATGCTAGCGGCGTCCCGAGCGGCGAGGGGGGGAGAGAAAAAAGACAGCTGGGACACAGGGAGCCTGGTTTGCATCTTCATTTAGCCTGTTTCCCGTGTGGCTTCCAGCGAGGGAGGGGGGGCCGGTCTCCGGAGCGGTGGCGTCTAAGATGACACCGGGATGGATGTTTCCTCCAGCTGGAGCCTCTCACTACTCCAGCTGTCCCTCGCACAGCACGCCGTCCTCTCGCTCCGGCCGGCTTCTCACTGCTTCCTCCCCCGGAACCCGCGTCCTACGTCATGACGCTGCTGGCCACTCCTGAGTCCTGACGAGACTCTCCCCGGTAAGCTGTCAGGCAAGATTCCGATCGGATATGGATGCAGTAGAGAGTGGCAGTGGAGCCGAACCAGCTCAGGTAGGCAAACACAGAGGTGTCTTGTACCTACAGGGCTGGGAGAGAGAGGTGGGGGAGGGTGATGGACTAATCAATGCAAAGGCATTAAGAAATGGTCCAGGTGTGTTTTTCCTCCCTCCCTCTCTCAAACAGGATCCAGACTAAAGTGTCTTGCGAATCCTGTTAGTGGTTGGTGGGGTGCACATAGGTGTTTGGTGAAGGCATCCTATTCTTCCTAAGGTTTCGCTGATGTTAGCTTGTCTGTTTTTCCCTTCCTTTCTTCTCTCCTTCTCTTGTCTTAGGCTCTGCCCAAAGAACCAGAGAGGTCAGGGGGGGAAGAAGAGATGTCCTTCATGTATGAATAAATTAAAAGAAGGATGATCTAAGCCCCTTTGTAAACCGTGCATAGACAAATTGGTCTATAAGGAAGCCATGGGGGGCTTGTAAGGATTTTATTTCTGGGGTACAGAAAGAAATGCAATCCATCAAGACAATGCTAGTGAACCTTGAGACTCCAAAACCAGCCACAGCCCCCCCTGCTTCCACCCCAGAGGAAAGTGACGAATCAGGGGAAGAGAAATTCAATTCACTGGATGGCGTAAGTGAGATGGCATCATCCAGAGATATTCCTACTCAAGGGACAAGCTCTCCCAGATACAGGCTCTCACTCGAGGAGGTAGATGCCTTACTGGGGGTGATTTATGAGACGCTCGAAATTAAAGAAGAGCCCTCCCTGTCCTCACATGACCGGATGTATCAAACCCTAAAGGAAGATTCAGCCAGGGTTTTTTCCAGTTCATAGCACACTGGTAGATTCAATCAAGAAAGAGTGGGAGGAGCCAGAGAAAAATCTATTTTTTCCTAAAAGTATGAAGCGGAGATTCCCCTTCAGTGAGGACCCCACTTGCGTCTGGAACAAAGTACCTAAGGTAGACGCAGCTTTTTCCCAGTGTGCAAAATCAACAGACCTCGCCTTTGAGGACATAGGTGTCCTTAAAGAACCCATGGATAAGAGGATGGAGGTGCTGCTGAAGAGGTCACGGGAAGTAACCATGACTAATTTAAAACTTGCAATGGCCACAACAATAGTGGCTCGCAATTTGGAGGTCTGGCTGGAACAATTGCAAAGCCATTTGGAAGGAGGAACCTCCAGAAATGAAATCCTGGATTCCCTTCTTTTTTTTTCTCAATCAAAAGTTTTATTGAAAACAAAGTCAGGTTTACAGTCAATGTTTGAATACACGTATTATAGCCGTCTATCTGTAAACAGTAAAAACAAATAATTACATCTCCAGTGTGTTCTGATTTGGTTAACGATAAAGTATGAGGTGATTACACAATAGAGGACGTTAAATAGCGTACAATATTTGAGGAAGGGTGAGTATTGAGTGGGGTGTTTGGGGGGGGGGGGGAGAGGTGGTGGCAGGGGGTGAGGGGAGGGGAGGGGAATGTGGGATGTGGTTCGCCCTTTGCAATAGTATATAACTCTGCTTGTTACATATACTCTTTGTCATTCTGAGCCTGGTTCCTACTCTGTTGAGGGTCAAAAGATGTTGGAAAGGTTAGCCTTTAAGTGTACGAAATTCGGGAGAGAGTGTGAAGGCCAGCCATGGTTGCCATGTTTTGTTAAAATTTGTGCTGTTTTCATGTTTGGTTGCCACAATCTCCTCCATCTTGTAGATATATTGTACTCTGTTAAGCCAGTCTGTAATTCCCGGGGCTTTGGTCGTTTTCCAGTGAATTGGTATCAGTGTTTTGGCAGCTGTGAGAAGATGCCGGGTCAGCGATTTTTTGTATCGGTTTAAATTGATGGGGACCAGATTAATCAAGCATGTGGCCGCATTCAATTCCAGGCGAGTTTCTGTGATGTGCTTTATCCAGGTTCTAATTGCATCCCAATAGGTTCGTATTAGTGGACACTCCCACCATATGTGCAGGAAGGTGCCTATATGTGTTTTACATCTCCAGCATGTGTCCGAGGCGGAGGGAGACCATCTCCTGGCTTTTTGTGGTGAAATATACCATTAAGCGAGAATTTTATAGGATATTTCCTGGTATTTGGAGCTTAAGGAGCACTTATGTGCCAAAATGCATGCCTTGTTCCATTGCTCATCAGATATACTGGTCTGGAGATCACATTCCCACTTTGTTTTGAATTTAGTTTTGTCATCATGTGATGCTTGAGTTAACATCGAGTATGCAAGAGATGTGGTATTCGCTATTGGTGATCTCTGTAAACATATATTCTCAATCGGAGTCAATGGGAGGCAAAATTGATGCTTGTGTTTGTTATTTACCAGGAAGTCCTTCAGTTGGATGTAAAACCAACTTCCAGGAAACAGCTCCCCCACCTCGGCGTTTAGTGTTTCGAATGTCTTGACTTGTGCACCTGACATACAAGTGTGTACCAGGAAGTCTTCTGGCATTTTGTGGTGTAGGCCAGGAATTAATTCAGGGTTGTTCGTGAGTGGTGTCAGGGGACCTGGGTTTGTTGCGATTTTTTGCAACTTTACCAGTGCTTGCCAAATCTTTATGGTGGTTTCGATTAATGGGTGATCTATAAGTTTTGGCTTTCTGGAATGAAGCGACCATGGGAGGTAGAGGGTGTTGCGCGTTGCCAAATTACTTTCTAGTTGGACCCAATCCTTATGCGATCCGTGGCAATGCCAGTCTATCACTCTTGTGACGTGGGTGGCCTGGTGGTACTTTTTAAAGTCCGGCAGTCCTATAACCCCATCCTTTTTAGACAGTGTTAAACGTCGGAATTGGATTCTAGGCTTCTTATCTGCCCAAAGAAATCGTCTTTGAATTTGGCTCAGTGTGTTAAAAAAGGGTTCTGGAATTTTAATTGGTAGAGCGTTAAATACGTACAGAAGCTTGGGAAGTACCGTCATCTTTAATATTGAGGCCCTTCCAAACCAGGAGAACATTTTTACATTCCATTTGAGAAGGTCCCTTTTGATCGTGGCAAGTAAACGTTTGTAGTTTACATCATATAGTGATTCAATTTTACTGGTTAAGTTTATGCCCAAATACCTAAGGGTGCCTCATTCCCATTTATAGGGGTGATTGTCTTGTATACTTTTAAGGTGGTTCTGTGATAGGGTAAGGTTCAGGGCTTCAGATTTCGACTGATTTACTTTAAAGTTGGATATATACCCAAATATTTGGAATATTTTGTGGAGGTTAGGTATCGAAATGTGGGGATTGGTGAGGAAGAACAGGAGGTCATCCGCATAAGCAGCAATTTTGTACTCTCTATCCTTTAGTGTAAAGCCCTGAATATCAGCGTTTAGATTAATCGTTCTGATTAGAGGTTCTAGGGTAAGGATAAAAAGGAGTGGCGATAAAGGGCAACCTTGGCGGGTACCATTATGGATGGAGATAGGTTCTGAAAAAATATTATTAATTTTGATTTTGGCTTGGGGATTCCGAGCCGAGATCCATGACAACATTTTCAGTTGAGGCCAATATGAGCGCATGTAGCCATCATGTAGTCCCAGGAGACCCTATCGAAGGCCTTCTTGGCATCGGTAGAGAGCAGCATGCCTTTGGTGTCAGATTTCCGTGCATAATGAATTAGGTTCAAGGCCTTGATGGTGTTGTCACGGGCCTCCCTCCCCGGCATGAATCCCACTTGTTCAGGGCCGATTATTTTTGCTAAAAGAGGTTTTAGTCTAGTGGCTAGAATTTTAGCTAGGAGTTTAAGGTCTGTGTTAAGAAGTGAGATAGGTCTAAAGTTAGCGCAGTCCGTGTGTTCCTTATTGGGCTTGGGGATTACAGCTATATGTGCCATAAGGAAGGAGTGGGAGTCATGTTGGTTCTTCGCTAGAAAATTAAAGGCCGAACGAAGGGGCTTTATAAGAGAGTTAGTGTAAGTCTTATAGTATTGTGACGTGAAGCCATCGGGTCCGGGGCTCTTTCCTGCTTTTTTTTTTTTTTTTATAAATTCTTTTTATTCGTTTTAAAAGAAAAAGTACAGAACATAGCCTCGGGGCATTCCCTGGCTCAAACAATACAACACAACAGGTAAGGCAGAACACCAAAAAAAAACTATCCGCCTAACCCAAAGAACATACAACAACCAAACCCCCTAGCTTGCTGCTAAAATTGACAGGAGCAATGTAAGTCTCAGTAATTAACATTAAGCGTAATGATGTACCATAGGCAGTCTACCAACAGAGATCTACAAGTGGGCGTCAATCGGATACTTAGGCATCCCAAACGCTACCCCAGAGAGAGCTTACCAGAGGAGTTGTCTACTGGATAGATTAGGTTGATAACCCAACAGGGCTGTCCCGTTCCCCAATCGTTGTCTCAGACTCCAACCAGATATCCCAAACCTTCTGAAACTTCTGAGGGCAACCCCGGATGGAATATGCTTCTTTGTACAGTGGTATTGCAAGGTTAACTAATGATTTCCATGCACTCAGGGTGAGGGTCGCTGTAGGGGCCCTTCACCGAAGCACAACAAGTTTCCTCGCATAGTAGAGTAGCAGCCCCAGCAATGTGCGGACTGCCCGCGAGGGAACCAAAGCATCCACCAACCCAAGCAGACATATCTCCGCCGTCTGAGGTATAGGGATCGTTGTCAGCTCAGTAATAAAAGAGAGTATGCTTGACCAATAACGTTGAACCACGGGGCAAGCCCAAATCATATGAATATACCCCGCCAAATCCGCTCCACAGCGCCAGCACTGTGACGAAGAGTCAGGGTAAATCCCATGAAGTCTACATGGGGTGTAATAAAATTTATGTAGTATTTTAAATTGAATTAGCCGATCTCTTGAGGAAATCAAATGTCTAAAGGGGGAGTCCCAAATGTCCTCCCAGTCCTCCCCATCTAATCCCGGCAGCTCCTCCACCCAGAATTCCCTACGTTTTTCCAATCCACTATGAACCGAGGGCTGCAAAGCCTTGTATATCGTGGATAATGGTTTAAGCAGCGACTCCTGACGTAGAAGCGTCTCCATACTAGACTGGTATAAGGTCAGGGGCGAACCACCAAACTGAGTCCCAAACGCATGACGAAGCTGCAGGAATCGGAAGAAGTACACATTGGGCAAATTAAACCTAGATTTAAGCTGGTCAAATGTCAGCAATGCACCATTCTCACAAATGTGGTGTAGACACCGAACGCCCCTCGACGCCCACACAATCGGATCCGGAATAGAGTAGAATTCAGGTAGGGAGGGATTGAGCCACAATGGAGTATTAGGAGAGAGCACTCGGGGCCCAGTCAGCCGGTGGCCACACACCCCAGACCACGCCCTCAGCACCGTCCTCATCAAGATTGTGAGAGGATGCGGAGCACGGGGCCCCTAAATAAAACGTTCCGCAGTGCTTCGAACGAGCCCACAATGGAGGCCTCCAAGGCAACAGCTGCGTTGGTGGCATCCGAGGTAAGCCAGCCATGGGCATGCGTGAGCATCGCTGCTATAAAGTAGAGAAAAAAATTAATGCACGCCAGGCCCCCCTGCGTCCAAGGTCTCTGTAGTATGGACAAGCGGAATCGGGGAGGCGTGGCGCCCCACAAGAAACTGGAAATATGTGAGTCCAGTCGCCGAAAAAGAATTTTGGGTATCCACGTTGGAGAATGGCGCATTACATATAGGAGAGGGGGAAGCAATTTCATTTTAATTAAATTAATTCGACCTATTAACGTAAGGGGGAGGTTGGCCCACACTTTGAGCCTATTCTGTGTGGTTTGTAGGATGGGAAGAAGATTAAGTTTACAAAAATCCTGTACCCTGGGAGAAATGATGACACCAAGATACTTAATTTGTCCCGCCCACTGTAGCGGAAGGGAGGGGTCAGCCAGCCTCCCAGCCTTTGGGTCCACTGGCAGGATCTGGGACTTGTCCCAGTTAACCCTCAGGCCCGACACCTCCGCAAAGCGCGATAAACGCTCCAACGCCGCCCGGAGGGACGGGCCGGGATCCCGGAGGAAGAGAATAATATCATCTGCGTACAGTGCAATCTTTTCCTCCAAGGATCCCACCCGCACCCCCCGAACGTCGTCCGAGGATCGCAGCGCAACCGCTAAGGGCTCCACCATCAAGGAAAAAAGGGCCGGGGACAGAGGGCACCCCTGCCGGGTACCCCTCTCCACCGGAAACAGAGAGGACAGCACACCTCCCAGTTTGATTTGTGCATTTGGTTTCCGGTATAACATTCGAATCCACTTCCTATAGACGGGGCCAAAGCCATATAATCTGAGTACCTCCTCCATGTAGGCCCAGGACACTGAGTCAAATGCCTTTTCAAGGTCCAAGGCCACGAGAACCCTGGTGTCCTGGTCCGTAGAAGGGATTTGCAAATGAGTGAAAACTCTACGGATATTGATATCCGTTGACTTCCCTGGCATGAAACCGGTCTGGTCCATGTTCACTAAAAACGGGAGGATTCCCATCAGCCTGGTGGCTAACACTTTTGTCAGTATCTTCAAGTCATAATTGAGAAGGGATATAGGACGGTATGCCGAACAATAGGAGGCATCCTTCCCCGGCTTATGTACCAGAACTATGTGGGCCTGTGTCATCGAGTCAGGTAGAGATCCGGTCTCCAAACAAAGGGCATACAATTTATGGAGCCGTGGGACTAAATCAGCCATGTACATTTTGTACCAGTCACCCGGAAGTCCATCTTTCCTGCTTTTAAGTCTGCAATCGCGTTCGAGATTTCAGTGGTGGTTATGGGGTCCTCTAGTGCATTTGTATCTTCTATCGTCAGGGAGGGCAGTCCACTATTCTGTAGGAAGTCACGTATAGTGTCCTGTTTTGTGCTCGTCAGGTGAGATGGTTTGTGTTGTCCCGGAATTTTATATAGTTCAGAATAGTAGGCATGGAACAATTCCGCTATTTCTTCTGAATTGTGTTTTAAAGTACCCCTTTTGTCTTTTAAGGCATGAATATGGTTCGACAACGTGGCCTCTTTTAGGGCTTTGGCCAGTTGCTTGCCACTCTTGTCTCCGTATTCGTAGAAAATGCTTTTCTTAAAGAAAAGAGAACGTTTAATCTTCATGTCTAGCAGAAGCCTCAGGGAGGTTCTGTGTTGTGTTAATTGGTTTTCTAGTCTGAGTGACTGGGATTGTTTATGTTGTAGTTCAAGGTTTGCTATTTGCTGGGAGAGTTTATTAATTTCATCTTCCCTTTCTCTTTTTTTTTCCGGGCACCCCATTTGATAAGTTCGCCTCTTATCACTGATTTGTGTGCCTCCCAATTGTTTAATGGGTTCGTGTCAGAGTCGATGTTGTGGGAAAAATATGTGTTAATGGCGTTCAGGATGTCGTCTTTTATAACTGGGTTGGTGAGGAGGGTGGAATTCAATCTCCAATTAAATGCGGACTTGTGCGGTGTATTGAGGTGTAATGTGACCGCCGTGGGTGCATGGTCGGAGAGGGCTATGATGCCTATCTCCGCTGAGAACAGGTTACCAAGGTCCCTTTGCGAGATGAATATCATGTCGATTCTCGAGTACTTTTTATGGGGTGCCGAGAAGAAGGTGTAGTCCCTGCCTGTGGGGGGCATGGACCTCCATGTATCTACCAGTGTTAGGGACTGCAGTAGCGCTTTTATTCGTTTGAGGGTCCTGTACGGGACTTGCGTGTGTCCTGTCGAGGTGTCTTTAAGGGGTGCAAGGGGGACGTTAAAATCTCCTCCAAGGATGGTACACCCTTCAGCAAACCATTTGAGTTCCTCTACCAGTTTGTTGCAGAAAGAAATATGAGAGGAATTCGGGAAGTACACATTAGCTAAGGTTACAGGTGACCCCTCCCAGGAGCCTTTGAGAAATAGAAATCGTCCCTCGGGGTCTGTCAATTGTTGTTTTAGCACAAAGGGAGCATCCTTGTGAAGAAGAATGGATACTCCCTTGGTTTTGGCCAAGGGGTTGGTGGCGTGATACACTGTGGTAAAGGTACCGTCAGTGAGTCTAGGGATATTGCTGCCTATAAAGTGAGTTTCCTGTAGGAATACGATTAAGGGTCGAGCTTTTTTAAGTTCCCTTAATAATTTGGACCTTTTTTCGGGTACGTTCAGACCATTTAAATTATGGGAAAGGACGGTTGGTGCTCTCCCTAAGAAAGCGTATGCCATGTCGTAAGCAGAACTTCAAGAGGTGGATGTCCAGAGATATATTGAGTATACTAGCAGTGTACTCCGTATTTGCTGCGGTCGCGGGGCGTAAGCGGGCAGGGATAATATAGAAGGAATGGAACAATTGTGTAGTTAAGGAATAAATGTAGGTGGGGGGGGATGGGGTGAGACTTGTGGGGGGATGTGAAGGGATGAACTAATCTGTCACCACTGGAGGGTGAGTCAGCCTGGTGTCTGACTCGTTCTAGAGTAAGGAGGTATTTCCCCTGTGGGGGGTAGTGGGAGGTGTTATAGTAAAGGTAGTATTGTATGTTGCGCTGGGTAGAAGTGTGGTGTGTATTTGTTAGTAGGTAACCCTGAGTAAAGATCCAGCGGGACCTGGGGATCCAGACATCAGGACGGGGGAAGTGTCCCCCTGAGAGTAGGGTAACTGGGATCATGTGTGCGAACAATCCTAGATAGAGGTTAGCAGCTTATGGTGTCGTGTGAGATATTGACTTTACATTGGAATTGTTTCCATTCTGTCTGTTAGCATCTTATACTCTATCAACATTTTATAACTGCAAAGTACTTACAGAATAGTCAAAGAGGAGAAATTCTAAAGAAAAAAGGAAAAAAGAAAATAACATTTCTAGTCATATATAATTTAAACATAATGATCTGTTAACCAAAAGCAGGAGTTTAGCACTCTGCAACCTAGTACGAGATAGCAAACATTAGGTGACTCTACACTGTAACGTATTCATTGATCCTATTAACAAGGAGTAAGGGCCTAAGGTAAATAAGTAAATAAGCTCAGCTATACTCCCCAGCATGTACCAAAGGTCTCCACCGAGGGAGATTTAAAGTGTCTTGCACCGGATTCTAGATATGTAATCGCCTCCCAGAAAAGGGGGTAGTGGTAAACCGGACTATCAATGTACCGCAGTTAGGGTTAGCAAGACGACCAGACAGCAAAAAGTGGGTAAACAGTGTTGGGGTTTTCCCTCCACTTTCTTGGCCAGTCCCATTCCCAATGCGAGGCCGTGTGTGGTACAGGCTAAAAGATTTGCGTCAACCCTTCCATAGGTTGCAAGGGGGTAGCAACCAAGGCCTCTACTTCTGCATAACTTCAGCCGGGAATGAACTGTACAAGGTTCCTCCCGGGAGACAGTAGGAGGTACGGTTCGTGTCACTCACAGTTCAGCTAGAGGCAGTGGCCCAAGTTTGTTAGCAGGTTATAATTTCCAGGGGTCAGTCATTGCATAAATCTGTATGTGGGACTGGCCGGTTCCCAAAAGGTCAGAAAAAAGTTAAGAAATGCTGCCGAGGTAGGTGTGGCGGTGAGGTTGGTAAGCTCGATAGTCCAGCTTAGGCTGTGAACCGGTCGCAGTTTGTGTTCGGGTGCCGATCTCGCACTAACTTGGCGCCTGTTAACCTAAGGCAATCTAACGGCCTTAGCGTTCAATAGGTGACAGAAACTTACAACTTGCAGGAACAAAACTTATGCGTAGCATCTGCATATCAGTGGCCCCTCGTGTCTCTTCCTCTTGGGCTCCTAGCACTTCTAGAGGGATACGGAGGCTCACAACTGCTCCTGTCTGGATTCCTGCGGTGTTTGCTTGATTGGTAGGGCGACTGTGCATGGAACGGTCCTGGTGAGAATTGCGGATTGTTCACTTCTGGGGGTGTACGGAATTCTGCGTACCATTCCGGGAGGTCCAGGGTGTCGATCTGGAGGGCTTCACAAAATTTATTTAGATCCTCTGGGACTTTGAGCACAAATTGTTTCCCCAGGAAACTTGCTTGAAGTGTGAATGGGAACTTCCATCTGTAATTGATTCCCTTTTGCCGCAGCACCTCTAGGAGTGGCTTCAGGGCCCTCCTGTTTTTGAGCATAATGGGCGACAGGTCCTGGAAAAGTTGTATTACAGCTTCCTCATGTACAATCCGTTCTTTGGCCCTGGCCTTTTGGAGAATGTCTTCCTTCAGGCAGTAGTTGGGTAGGCAGCATATGATGTCCCTCGGGGGGTTTCCGTCTGGTGCTCTAGGCCTGAGGGCCCTATGTGCCCTGTCAAAATCAATAGGGGATTGTTCTGGTCTGTCTATGAGGGTATTGAATATGGCAGTGAGAGTAGGCCTGATTTGTTCTTGAGATATAGTCTCAGGTACCCCTCTGATTCTGATATTGTTCCTGCGTCCTCGATTGTCTAAGTCTTCGATTTGCCAGTTCATATCGATCAGGTGTTGAGAATGCGTGGTTGCGATGTCGTCCAATCTAATCAGGGCTCTGTCTCTCCTTTTCCCCGCACGGTCTGATATTGGCAGTTGTTCCGTTAGGCGCAGAATTTCCGTTTTGATGTCAGTGATCGCTGCAGCGAAGGAGCTTTTAATGTCAGCCGCGATGTCTGTCATGGCCGCATAGGTAAGCAGATGTTCATTCTTATTAGCGCCAGTATTTGAGTCTTCAGAGGCTGGTAGCGAGACCTCGTCATCCTCCATGTCTTCTATAATACTGTTACTCTGTGTAGGTGCTTTATTGGCGTTTCTACCGCCGCCAGAGTATTTAAATTTGCTTAGATTTGCAGATGATGTTTTGCTCTGTGGGGTCCCCAAAGAGCGCAGGGTATGGTTGTGTGTACTTCTCCGTGAGTGCGCTGACATAGTCAGTATGATCCGTTTTCACGTCTCAGGTCCCCAGGTCACCAAGGTTTTGTTACAGCATCACCTTAAAGGCTATACACCAGGCCACTGCCCCTATTGCAAATTCCTGATAGTAAGTGGCAGGCCAATGACTAAGTGGGGTGTATCTTAAGCACTGTAGTTGTTGTGGTCCTATTGTGCTCAGGGCAGCTGGACCTCTGGGTAGGCTCGTGAGGGGGTAAAGTAAGCTGGGTGTAGCAAGATGGCCGTTGGCTTCTTATCTGTAGGCCTGCTGGCTCATATAGTCCCACAGCCTGCTTCTGACCCCTAAATGTCCCGGGTCTTGTCGGGTGAGGTGTCAGGGGGAGCTCCCCAAACTCTATGTCTCTGCAGGGTTCAGGATCCCAAGCAGCGGCAGGTACAAAGGGGGGGGCGGGCTTTGCAGTACTCACTGTGTGCTGTAGGCCTAAGATGTGGCCTGTACTCCTGTGGAGCCTAGCTGCAGTTTGGGGCTCGCCGATGGCGTTCCGTGGCTTCCCTGGGCCTGCCCGGATGCTGCAGTGCTCGGCCCCGGGTGATGTACTCCCGGGATGCTGCGTCTCAGGCGGCGGTGCGTGACGTGGATCGGCTCGTCAGTAGGCCCCAAGATGGCGCCCGCTATTGTTTACAGCCTCGCGGCGGCCCGCGGCTTCAGCACTGTCCCCGCCGCACAAATAACACCCCGATGTGCAGCCCAGAGTTCGCGGCAGCTGTCCCGTGCAGGATGGGTGGTCGTCTGTGTGGAAATAGCTCTGGATGGCAATGGATTGCGATCGCCCTCCTGGAGCTCAGCTTCCACACGTCTGCTCTCCTCCTTGGTTGGACACGCCCCCGATTCCCTTCTTATGCTACATAAAGCAGCAGGTTATATGGCAGATGCCTCTGCGGAGTCGGTCAAATTGTCAGCCAGGACCGCTGCCCTCATATACGCATCTCGCAGGGCACTTTGGTTGAAGGCTTGGTCAGGAGACTCAGCCTCAAAAGTGAGGTTATGTGGCATCTCCTTTGAGGGAGACCTCTTGTTCGGGCAGGATCTTGAGAAGGTCCTGGACTGTACTGCGGACAAGAAGAAGGCCTTTCCTGTTAAAACCAAAAAGACTACAGGTAAATGCTTTTTTCATCCCCAAAGGCAGGGACAGTAACAAGGACAGACATCTAAGGAGTCAACCCCTAAAAAACAGTGGATGGGAGGAAAACAGAAAAGTAATATTTTTTCCTCTTCTAAAAAAAAAAAACACCAACTCCCAGTGACTTGGTTCCTGTGGGGGGAAGACTGGGGCAGTTCCTCCCACAGTGGGAAAAGACTACCCCAAATACTTTTATTCTGAGGATCATCAGGGAGGGTTACAAAATACAGGTCGAACACACCCCACCTACAAGGATGTGTCTGACCAAGCCTCCCAAGGATCCTCAGAAAGCAACAGCTTTGCTGTCGCAAATTGGCGATTTAATAGGCCAGAGGGTTCTAGTGCCAGTTCCATCACAGGAAATAAACCACGGTTTCTACTTGCATGTGTTTGTAGTGAGGAAACCGTCAGGCAAATTCCGGTTAATTTTGAACCTAAAGTTACTAAACAAGTGGGTAACTTACAAAAAATTCCAGATGGAAACAATTTTTGCAGTGAGGTCAATACTCCCTCCAAATTGTTTCATGGCCTCTCCTGATCTGAGGGACGTGTACCTACCCATCCCCATTTGCGAGAACTCTCAAAAGTATTTGAGGATAGCGATTCTATGGTGAAGGCAGATCCGATACTTCCAATTCAGGGCTCTGCCATTCGGTCTATCCTCCTCCCCCAGGATATTCACCAAGGTCCTGGCAGAAGCATTGGCTCCCATGAGACTGAAAGGGGTCGCCCCCTCAAAGCTCCCACTGCAGGGAGATCTGAGGGTAGCCATCGGTGTGACAGAAAGTCTTCCTCACAGAGGAAAAAGTAGAAAAGGTGAAGGCTATGGTAACCTTTTTTCAGACCAATCAGGCAATTTCCCTCCGCTCAGCTATGGCAGGGTTAGGCCTTTTAGTGGCAACAATCCCTGCAGTTCCTTGGGCAAGGGCTCATTTCAGGTGCCTTCAGGCCAATATTCTGAGCAGCTGGGATGGAGCACAAGAATCCCTGGATGGGATTATCCATCTATCCTCAAAGACCTGAAGGTCTCTATGGTGGTGGAGGAGAGAGGAGAACCTAGTACGGGATCTATGGTGGTCTCCTCCAGTGTCTGTCCGCATCACTACGGAAGCCAGTGCTTGGGGCTGGGGGGCCCATTTGGGGTCGAAAGTAGCCCAAGGGTGCTGGGGGAAGACACAGATCCAGAGGTCGGCCAATTGGAGAGAGTTGCAGGCAATCTGAGAAGCCTTAAGGGCGTTTGCCAGGGATCTGAAGGACCACCATGTACAGGTCCTCTCGGACAGCATGGTGGCGGTTTCCTATCTAAACAAACAGGGAGGAACGAGATGCCCGTCCTTGATCAAACTAACAAGTACGATCCTGCACTGGGCCAAGGAAAACCTAGAGTCTGTTTCAGCGGTCCATCTAAAGGGGATGGACAACCACCTGGCGGATTTTCTGAGTCAACACCGGGTGTACGAATCAGAATTGTCCCTGAACATGGAGAGTTTTCAGCTGATAGTGTGGAAATGGGGTCTCCCGGAGGTGGACTTGTTCGCCAGGAAAGCAAACACCCAGGTCCCAGTATGCCTCTCCCTAGAGAGGGAGGCAGGGGCAAAAGGGATAGACGCGTTGGCACAAAACTGGGCGTTTCACACTTGCTACGCCTTCCCCCCATTCAAGCTAATTCCTCAGGAAATTTCTGCAGGAAAGGACCACATTAATACTGGTGGTTCCGTATTGGCTGAAGATACCGTGGTTCTCAATGCTGCTGGATCTGACAGACGAGCCTTCCCTCATGCTGCCCGAGAGGGAGGATCTGCTGTTCCAGGGTCCAGTTCTGTTGCCAGAGATACAGACCCTGAAGTTATCGGCCTGGCGTCTGAAGAAAGCCTCTTGAAGTCTAAGGGGCTCTTAAATAGGGTGATTAGAACACTCCTTTCTAGTAGAAAGAAGGTAACCCAAGCAATTTATGTTAAGTTTTGGAAGGTTTTTTGTTCATGGTTAGACACTAAAAAGGTGTCTGTAAGTATCCCAACAGTCTTGGAGTTTTTACTAGACGGTGCGGATAAAGGACTGGCCATTAGTACCTTAAAAGTACAAGTTGCGGCCCTGTCTGTTTTTTTGGAGAAACCTCTGGCGGCAGACCCTCTAGTTAGCAGGTTCTTTAAGGGATTGACCAGGATTAACCACTTTCAGACCAGACCATTTTGTTGGTCAATGACCAGAGGTCTTTTTACAATTTTGCACTGTGCTGCTTTAACTGGTAATTGCGCGGTCATGCAATGTTGTACCCAACCAAAATTTGCGTCCTTTTTTTCCCACAAATAGAGCTTTCTTTTAAAGGTATTTGACTGACTCTGCGGTTTTTATTTTTTGCGATATAAACGTAAAAAAGACCGAAAATTTTGAAAAAAAAATGATATTTTCTACTTTTTGTTATTAGAAAAATCCAATAAACTCAATTTTAGTCACACATTTAGGCCACAATGTATTCAGCCACATTGCCATGCGTTCAACGAAAATACTTAGTGAAATGCTTGGACTTTTGCCTTAAGAACAGCTATTTTTGGTACGATCGCGAATATTACTATCAAAAAACTGGAGTTGCGATGGGAGCTAAGTTTGCGCCCAGTGTAGCTTGCCTTTTTATGTCTCAATGGGAAGAGGATGTGGTACTACCTGGCAAACCTGAAGAGCTAATGCTGTATAAGAGGTACATAGATGACATCCTCATATTTTGGAAAGGTGATATAGATAGTTTAACCGCATTCCTGAATCGCAACGACAGGAATATCAAACTATCATGGGTAGTTAATAGTGAATCCATCTCTTTTCTTGATTTAGAAATCCTACAAGAAAATGAAACCCTACGCACAAGAACGCACTTTAAAAATGTTGACAAGAACAGCTACCTGCCAGTTATGAGCTGCCATCATAAAAACTGGTTGTGCAATATCCCAAAAGGGCAGCTGATGCGATTGCGCAGAAATTGCACAAAAATTTAAGAATATCTTACACAAGCAGAGAAGATTGGCCAAAGGTTCACAAATAAAGGATATAAGGATGAAGAAATTAGAATGAAGATCCTAGAAGTCAAAAACATGGATCGTATGGAGATGATTAAAGACAAACAAACTCCTAAGCTGGAAGCTGGCAAAGTACCAATCATACTGAATTATAATGCCCAATATAAGAAAATAGAGGCGATCATTAAAAAATACTGGTATATTTTACGCTCAGACGTGCACTTAAAAGATCTTCTACCCCAATATCCAAAGTTCGTGTATAAAAGGGCACCTACATTGAGGGATAAGATCGTCAGGAACGTCCCCGACCCACCATACAATGGTGTGACCTTTTTCACGGGAAAAGGCTTCTTTCCGTGCAAGCGATGCTTTGCGTGTACAAAAACAAAACGCCCACCTGAAAAAAGACTCAAATTTAGCTCCACAAGCACTGGGAACTCCTATGACATTAAAGAGTTTATTTGCTGCAACACTGAAGGGGCCGTGTATGTCCTACAATGCAGTTGTGGCCTACAGTATGTAGGCCGCACCAAGAGACCCCTGAGGGTTCGCATAAAGGAACATGCCAAAAACATAATCAATGGATTTGACAAACATAGTGTGTCAAAACATTTCCTGACACACCACAATAAAGATCCCACCCATCTCACATTTTGGGGGATTGAGCCCTACAGGAAGCATTGGAGGGGGGGTCATAAAGTGAGAACACTTAGCCAACTAGAATCAAAATGGATTTTCACTTTAGATACTTTCACACCCCAAGGGCTCAACATAGAGTTTGATCTTAACTGCTTTATCAGCAACTTTTAGATACTTTTTATTATGGGTTGGAATTTTATATATTTGAAGTGCTACGACATATAAATTCTGTTTTTTTCGGTTTACTGTGCTTAGGATGATACACTGAAATGGAAATATGGGAACTCTGGACTTCATTTCCGGTATCCATCCTCCAAATCGCATATATATGCGAGTTTCCTGATATCTGGATGATCGCTAAATAAACTGTCGGGGGCACTTTATCTCTACACTAGAAAATACAATGCTACATTGTTTTAGATATAATACGCTTTTACCCATAAATTAAAGAGAGTACTAATATTTTAATATTTTATTAACTACCTCCTGTCTTAAGCCATTTTTTATGAATTTTTTATCATAACACCCTCTATCTTAAATTATTCGCTTACGAATGTTTTTTCGGTCCCGTCGTTTTAATAGTAAGTTAATGTGTTTAATCTTCTATTAACACCAAGAATGCTATTTGGAGTCATATAGGTGGAGAAATCCCGTGTCGTTGCCCGAATAAGTGCAACTACCGGGTGTCTGAATTGAACCTAGTCCGTGTAAGCGGACATAGATCTATCTAAACGATGAAAAAATTGGCTTAGAACCTATAAGAAAAAACGACCGGGAAGCGTTCGGTACTATAGCCTATTAGAAAATGGCCGTGCAACTAGATTCGTGACCGCGAATAGGAACAGATAGGACTGACTACAGGAAAATGGCCGCGAATTAGAGATACTATTTAAACGCTCGTCCACCTCCTATGCATTAGTCCCTGATGAAGTCACGTGATCAATGACGATACGCGTAGGATTGGCCTAGGAGGACACCGGAAGTGACGTCCGGGGTACGAACGAGGAAGCCATTCGTTGTTTTTAGTTGTAAATGTTTGAATTTTATTACATAAATGTGAGTACCCAGGACTTGGTCCTTTTTATAATAAAGTATTTGTGTGACTTACTTCACTATTGGAGCCCCTTTTTCTCTTTCTTGGGTCTGACTTGTGATCCTTTGCGGAGTATCTGGAGGAAAAGTTTTGGGGGCGCTTACACTGCACTTAGGATATACACCGCAAATCATTGGAGTGTACCTATACCTACTGAGGACATACATCCCAATCGAGGATATACCCTATATATTGGAGCATATTGCTGTCTAACTGACAGCAGTGAGGTAAGGTACCCACTGCACTCAGTGTGTGAGCACCCACGTTTGAGGAGCTGCAAGATCACCGGTGGAACTATCCCGGGGTTGTTCACAGGATTAACCCTTCACATAGCACAGCGTGGATTCACTTTATTTTTTGCATGAACTGAATTACTAGTCTTTTATGCTAACTAAGAGACACTTTTAGGAACCCCCCTTTTTTTGGATTGTTGTCTTTTTACTTTTTGATATATTTCTCGCATATCTTTTTATATTCTTTTATTGTGTATTTATTTGTTGGTTCCTTTTCCCTTACACAAGTTTTCTGTATACACGTTGGCACTTGGATGCACTTTCATGGACTGAGACACATTTGTTTGATTTCACGATTCTTTTGAAGTGTTATTATCAGGATTTGCGCTTTTATCTGTATTACTTCACTTGCACTTTACTATGATTGTATAGATCATTTAGATTTCTCTTTTATGAATAACACTAGGAACAAGTGCATATTCTGAACACCCTATTAATCACTTGGTATAAATTTTAGCACAAAAGTTTGTAGATATAATTTAAAGTAATTTTAATTGCATAAGTGCGTCTTTTAGATTTTATGCGATTATTTATCAAGTTTGTTATTAGATTTAACTAATTTTGTGTGGAGCGCAACACCATTTTTTGTTCACTTACTATCACTTGAGGGGAGGGTTTGCACCTCTGCCGGTGTTTTTGCTGCAACCATACCAGTTTTCTTGAATTTACCATTGTAGCGCGAGGATAACCCATTATTACTTATTCAGCCACATGTCTTTGGTAAAAAAAAAGTCAATAAGTGTATATTTATTGGTTTGCGCAAAAGTCACGTCTACAAACTAAGGTACATTTTCTGGAATTTACGTAGCTTTTAGTCTCATTTCTTGAGGTGCTAAAATGGCAGGGCCGTACAACCCCCCCCCAAATGACCCCATTTTGGAAAGTAGACACCCTAAGGAAATTGATAAGAGGCATGTTGAGCCCATTGAATATTTTATTTTTTTGCCTCAAGCGATTGCATAATGACAAAAAAAATTTTATTTTTTTTTTTACACAAAGTTGTCACTAAATTATATATTGCTCACACATGCCATGGTTATATGTGGAATTGTACCCAAAAATACATTCTGCTGCTTCTCCTGAGTACGGGGATACCACATGTGGTCGACTTTTTGGAAGCCTAGCCGCGTACGGGGCCCCGAAAGCCAAGCACCGCCTTCAGGATATCTAAGGGCATACATTTGTAATTTCACTCCTCACTACCTATCACAGTTTTGAAGGCCATAAAATGCCAAGATGGCACAAAACCCCTACAAATGACCCCATTTTAGAAAGTAGACACCCCAAGCTATTTGCTGAGAGGCATGTTGAGTCCATGGAATATTTTATATTTTGCCACAAGTTGCGGGAAAATTACAAACTTTATTTATTTTTATTTATTTTTCACAAAGTTGTCACTAAATGATATATTGCTCACACATGCTATGGGCATATGTGAAATTACACCCCAAAATAAATTCTGCTGCTTCTCCTGAGTACGGGGATACCACATGTGTGGGACTTTTTGGGAGCCTAGCCGCGTACGGGGCCCCGAAAACCAAGCACCGCCTTCAGGCTTTCTAAGGGCGTACATTTTTGATTTCACTCCTCACCACCTATTACAGTTTTGAAGGCCATAAAATGCCAAGATGGCACAAAACCCCCCCAAATTACCCCATTTTAGAAAGTAGACACCCCAAGCTATTTGCTGAGAGGCATGTTGAGTCCATGGAATATTTTATATTTTGCCACAAGTTGCGGGAATACGACAAACTTTTTATTATTTTTTTGCCCAAAGTTGTCACTAAATTATAGATTGCTCAAACATGCCATGGGCATATGTGGAATCATACCCCAAAATAAATTCTGCTGCTTCTCCTGAGTACGGGGATACCACATGTGTGGGACTTTTTGGGAGCCTAGCCGCGTACGGGGCCCCGAAATCCAAGCACCACCTTCAGGATTTCTAAGGGCGTAAATTTTTGATTTCACACCTCACTACCTGCCACAGTTTTGAAGGCCATAAAATGCCAAGATGGCACAAACCCCCCCAAATGACCCTATTTTGAAAAGTAGACACCCCAAGCTATTTGCCGAGAGGCATGGTGAGTATTTTGCAGCTCTCATTTGTTTTTTAAAATTAAGAAAAAAAAGAAAAATTTCTTTTTTTTCTTTTTTTCAATTTTCAAAACTTTGTGACAAAAATCAAGGTCTGCAAAATACTCACCATACCTCTCGGCAAATAGCTTGGGGTGTCTCCTTTCCAAAATGGGGTCACTTGGGGGGATTTTGTGCTATCTGGGCATTCCATGGCCTCCGAAACTGTGATAGGCAGTGAGGAATGAAATCAAAAATTTACACCCTTAGAAAGCCTGAAGGTGGTGCTTGGATTTTGGGGTACCGTACGCGGTTAGGCTCCCAAAAGGTCTCACACTTGTGGTATCCCCGTACTCAGGAGAAGCAACAGAATGTATTTTGGGGTGTAATTTCACATATAACCATGGCATGTTTGAGCAATATATCATTTAATGACAACTTTGTGCAAAAAAAAAAAAAAAAAATAATAATAATAATGTCTTGTTTCTGCAAATTATGTCAAAATATAAAATATTCCATGGATTCGACATGCCTCTCAGCAAATAGCTTGGGGTGTCTACTTTCTAAAATGGGGTCATTTGGGGGGGTTTTGAACTGTTCTGGCATTTTATGCGCAACATTTAGAAGCTTATGTCACACATCACCCACTCTTCTAACCATTTGAAGGCAAAGCCGTATCTGACACTTTTTGTTTACATGAAAAAATATTTTTTTTTGCAAGAAAATTACTTTGAACCCCCAAACATTAAGTATTTTTTTTAAAGCAAAGGCCCTACAGATTAAAATGGTGGGTGTTTCATTTTTTTTTCACACGGTATTTGCGCAGCGATTTTTCAAACGCATTTTTTGGGGAAAAAACACCCTTTTTTTTATTTTAATGCACTAAAAATCACTATATTGCCAAAATGTTTGATGAAATAAAAAATATGATCTTAGGCTGAATACGTGGATACCAAACACGACACGCTTTAAAATTGCGCAGAAACGTGCAGCGGCGATAAACTACATACATTTTTAAAAGCCTTTAAATGCCTTTACAGGTGACCACTTTAGATTTACGGAGGAGGTCTACTGCTAAAATTAGTTCCCTTGATCTGACCTTCGCGGTGATACCTCACATGCATGGTGCAATTGGTTTTACATATGAAGCTAGACCGACACTTGTGTTCGACGTTGCGCCTTAGCAGGGGGGGACAGGGATGTTTTTTTTTGTTTTTTGTTTTTATTATTTATTTTGCTTTTTTTTATTATTTTTAAACTGTTCCTTTCATTTATATATATTTTTTTTTTATCATTTTTATTGTTATCTCAGGGAATGTAAATATCCCCTATGATTGCAATAGGCAGTGACAGGTACTCTTTTTTGAAAAAATTAGGGTCTATCAGACCCTAGATCTCTCCTCTGTCCTCAAAGCATCTGGCCACACCAAGATCGGTGTGATAAAATGCTTTCCCAATTTCCCAATGGCGCTGTTTACATCCCGCAAAATCTAAGTCATGAAATGCTCGTAGCTTCTGGTTTCTTAGGCCATAGAGATGATTGGAGCCATTCTGGTCTCTGATCAGCTCTATGGTCAGCTGGCGGAACCACCGGCTGCATTCTCAGGTTCCCTGTTGGGACAGGAGAGCCTAAGAAAACCATGGAAGATGGGGGGGGGGGACATTCCCTCCCACTGCTTGTAAAAGTATAAGCACTCAAAGTCCAGCAACATACCAGTACGTTGCTGGAACTGGTTGGGCATATATTGTAATTTTTTTTCATGCAGCCTGTGGGCTGAACGAAAAAAAAATATTGATCGGTAGGTATGCCCACCATTAGAATACCTCCCTTCATCCACCCACTTCTAATGGTGGGCATACATGCACCATTTATATATGCCGAAGCATGGGGGCATCCTCCTGCAAAAGTTAGGAAGTTAGCAAATTGCTCCTCCACCCCTTCTGCCCCCATGCTTTGGCATATATGATCTTTTTTTAACTGTGGTGGTGAAATCACCTCCGACAGTGCTGGAGTCACGGCTTTATGTATCATGGGAGAAAGACGCTGTTGCTGTCAAGATAAATAAATCCGCGCTGCAGCAGAATGGCGTACCTGCTAAGCAAATGATGGTTAACCACTACAATACAGGGCACTTTCACCCCCTTCCTTCCCAGCCTAATTTTCAGCTTTCAGCGCTCTAGCGCTTTCAGTGACAATTGTGCGGTCATGCTACACTGTACCCAAATGAAATTGTTATCATTTTGTTCGCACAAATAGAGCTTTATTTTGGTGTTATTTATTCACGACTCCGTTTTTTTTTTTTTGCGATATAAGCGCAAAAAAAGCGGAAATTTGGAAAAAAAACAATATTTTCTTTTTTCTATTTGAAAAGAAATCCAATAAAATCAAATTTTGTCATAAATTTAAGCCAAAATGTATTCTGCTACATGTTTTTGGTAAAAAAAAATTCCGTTAAGTGTATAATAATTGGTTTGTGTGATCACGGACATATGTACGCAAATGATCATGTACATATGTGTGCAGGTGATCACGTACATATGTGTGCAGATAATCATTGGGACATGTGATTTTAGTGGGACATATGTGGGGGACATGTTTTTATTATTAGGGACATGTGTTTTTATTATTTGGGGACATGTATGTTTTGGGGACATGTGTGTTTTGGGGACATATGTGGGGACTGTGTTTGTACTGTGTGGTGTGTTGTGTGTTTACACTACACTGATGATCAGTGAGTAAAAAGCTGTAAAAAGCAGCCCATACTCACTGATCATCAGCCGGCTGCAGCGTTCTGCTCTCCTCTCCTCAGCGGTGACTTCCGTGTGAGGAGAGGAGAGCCGATTGCCTAGCAACCGGCTGTTTGTTTACATCACATGACGGCCGTGATTGGACACGGCCGTCATGTGATCAGGAGGGCCAATCACAGAGCCCTCCTGCCGATCTGAGATGTGCCGTGTCCGGGTGACACGAGCACATCGGGATCGCGCCGCTGCGCGGGCACGCGCGCGCGCGATCCCGCTACTCCTGAATGACGTTCCTGAACGTCCTATCAGGAGTAGACGGCTCCCACCCGGCCGTATATATGCATTGGCCGGGTGGGAAGTGGTTAACAATAAAACAAAGTAACATTACAGTATAACAGTAGGACTTACCATACCTGCAAAGCAAATACAAAAAAAAATAGCAAAAAATAACACAATCTGTGCCTAAAATATATATCCTGACGCATGGGGGCATCCTCCCGCAAAAGGTAGGAGCAAATCGCTCCTCCACCCCTTCTGCCCCCATGCTTTGGCATATATGCTCTTTTTTAACTGTGGTGGTGAAATCGCCTCTGACAGTGCTGGAGTCGCGGCTTTATGTATCGTGGGAGCAAGCGCTGTTGCTGTCAAGATAAATAAATCCGCGCTGCAGCTGAATGGCGTACCTGCTAAGCAAATGATGGTTAACAATAAAACAAAGTAACATTACAGTATAACAGCAGGACTTACCATACCTGCAAAGCAAATACAAAAAAAAAATAGCAAAAAATAACACATTTAACGCAACCTGTGCCTAAAATATATATATGCCGAAACATGGTGGCATCCTCCCGCAAAAGGTAGGAGCAAATCGCTCCTCCACCCCTGCTGCCCCCATGCTTCGGCATATATGCTCTTTTTTTTAACTGTGGTGGTGAAATCACCTCCAACAGCGCTGGAGTCAAGGCTTTATGTATCGTGGGAGCAAACGCTGTTGCTGTCAAGATAAATAAATCCACGCTACAGCTGAATGGCATACCTGAAAACAAAAAATGGTTAACAATAAAACATTGCAGAATAGAAAACAGTACAAAGGAGCAGAACAATAGAGAGAGAATAGAGAGAGAGAACAATAAAACGACAACTATTTTTGTTTTTTTTATTTTATATGTTTTTAGTTTTTTTACTTTTTTTTTATACACTTTTTTTATGTAACTTTAACAGTTCAGTTGTAACGGTTCCAGCGGTTTGGGTCTCTCAAAATGTGATGGCATCTTGGGAGACCCTGTGAACGTGTGCCTAGCCTGTGCAATGCTATACCCTACTCTAAAACTCAACTAGTTCATGGTAGCGTTCAAAACATTCACCAATGCAAAGACCAGGATTGTCAGGACAGAGGGGACAATAATGACGGGTGTCACGCCTATATCTGCGCTTTCTGCAGACACAACATTTTCTTTGGGGGGCTCGTTGGGTAGGGGTACGCGGGAGGACATAAGGATAATGCCTCTCATGCAGCCGGCTTACTGCATTTGGTTGGGGAAGGTGAGGTGGAGCACCGTCTGGATACAGAAGGGCTCTGACGATATCCTCCTGGAATTTAAAGCGGAGGTCCACCCTAAAGTGGACTGCACTTATGGGACTCGCCACTTCACCACGTGCTAGTGTAGTGCTGGATGTACGTCTAGGGTGTACTAGGCCGCTGGTGCTTGCCAGTTCACCAGAAGGATGAGCGGCTCTAGTACGTCTCTGCTTCATACGAGGGACCTGCGGTTCCTGCACCTCAACAACAGAAGAAGTTTGGGTACGCCTGTCCTTAACAGGGACCTCATCTCCGTCGTCAGAGCTATCTGTCATGGAGCCGCTGTCCTCTACAGGATCGTATTCTTAGCCTGACTCTGACAGATGAGTGACTTCCTCTTCACTATCTGTCATGCTCAGAAACGTGTAGGCCTCTTCACTAGTGTACCTTCGCTTTGCCATTTTGGGCTCTAAATTTAGGGGTACACTAGTGAGACTCACAGGTAAAAAAGCACCTAGGCTGTCAGCGACTGTATCAAAACACTACAAAAAAAACTGTTAGAGATCGCAGGGATCAAGCCTGACTCTGTGAACGCTGCAGTTATGTGTGTTGTGTTTTGTAAGTGACAGTGATCGATCGATACTGCACTTGGGTGGGCTGGGCTGGGCTTGGCGGAGGGGCTAAACACAGGTGCTAGCAGGTATCTGGCCTGATCCCGCTAACAATGCGTTTTTGGGAAACCTAAACTGCTAGCAACGCTAATATAGATCTGATCAGATCAGATATTGATCTGTTCAGATACTATATTACTAAGGGAGGTGTATGCTTTGCGCGTGGGTGTTAGCGGTACTGGCACTAACCTGACACTGCCTGGGGCGACGCAGACCCTATCTGATCCTCAAACTTATATCACCCGCCGGGTGATCAGGGGGTTAAACCTTTATTAGGTAATAAATGGCGGGTGCCCTGAAACTATAAAAAAATAACTAACCAACCAGCGTCACCTGTAACAGTTATATGGTGATCACTGGTGAAAGGGTTAACTAGGGGGCAATCAGAGGGCTTTATGCGGTAGTATATGGGGGTCCCTGACGCTATAAAAAGCTGCGGCGAACCTAAATATCTACCTGCCTAACTAGCGTCACCTGTGACATTAATACAGCGATCAGAAAAATGATTGCTTATTAGTGACACTGGCGACGGGGGGTGATCACGAGGTTCATCCTTTATTGGGGGGGTTAGGGGGGTACCCTAGACCTAAAGGGGGCTTATCCTAACTGCCCTAACAGTTATTGCAGTCACAAATGACACCAATGCAATAATAAAAAAAAATGCAATTGGTATCACTGTGACTGGGGGTGCAGGGGTGATCGGGGGGTGAAGGGGGGGTGAAAGTGTGCCTGGCATGTTCTACTGTTAGTGTAGTGTGTTGGTGCAACTCACTGATCCTCTCTCCTCGGTGCCGGAACGAAAAAGACTGACACGAGGAGAGATTACATCGCTTCCTCTGCCTACCCCCCACCCGCGGGATGGCATGGACGTACCTGTACGCCAATATGCCTGCCCGTGCCATTCTGCCAACGTACATCGGCGTACGGCGGTCGGCAACTGGTTAAACCTGTTCCTTTCAAAATGTTACCTAAATGGGACCTGTCAATTGTTTTACAGGGCAATATCGACCTCTTGGGCAGTGCGAGCTGGAGCGACACCAGAACAAATTTGTCGAGCAGCAACTTGGTCAAGCTACTCGACGTTTATGAAGCATTACAGATTGGACCTTATCTCAGCGCAAGACCAGGCGTTTGGGAGAAAGGTCCTTCAAGCGGTAGTCCCCCCTAATCTGATAAGTTCTCGTTGATCCTCTCTAGTGCTGTCCTGGACAGACGACTAGAGAAAACAAGAATTAGACTTACCGGTAACTCTGTTTCTAAGAGTCCCTCCCTATATGCTGTTATAATGCTGGACAAGTGTTTTTATTGTTACAGAAGCCGTTTTGGGGAAGTTCTCAGTTACAAGACTGAAGGGGAAGGGACAGAGGCCGCCCTTTAAAGATCTGGATTGTGTTTCCTGCCTCTGGAGGTGAAGCCTATCTCTCTCTAGTGCTGTCCTGGATGACTGCTAGAAACAGTGTTACCGGTAAGTCTAACTCTCGTTTTTTTGTTGCCACAGCATGGGGTGTAGAGAAATACCCAGTGCATATGGGTATAGGGCAGAGGTCTTTAAACTTCCTAAACAAATGGAAGGTTTAATGTCCTTCAGGCGTCTCCTCTCCACAGCCCTAGATTTCCGCACTTTGGGTGGGGACCTAGCTGGGCCAGGTCGGTCCTTCTCCTCCCTCGTCAGTTGCTCTCCAGAATCAGCCGGGGTCCAACGGATGGCAGGATATTGATGCTCTTAACTTTATAGCGCTCTGTCGCCATGTTTTCTAATGTATTATATAGTTGTAGGTTAGGGTCCGGGGTGGGCCCAATGTGCTCTCACCCATCTCATAGAGGTAGTTTTCTCCTCTCTGACATGGGCCTTTGGACGATCCGTGGGATCGCCCAAAGCATTTTTGGTGGGGGTCGGTGGGCTCGGTCGCACCGACCCTACGCCAGTCTTCGTAGAAGACATGTTTCTGTGTTTTTTGTCTCCCTTCCCTCCCAACCCTCATGTTCTCTCCTTCTCTTCCCCCAAGCGTGTCCGCAGACGAATAGAGTGATTGGCTCTGGGGTCATCCGTGCTTTCGGAATCGATCTAGGGACTTCGACTCGGAGGGTCACCACCCAAAAGGTTAGTGGATGTATTTGGTTGATCATCTCCCCTCTCTGTTCTCATGGCTGATACTCCCTATCTCAACAGGGATTTGAGATTGGTCTCACACAATGTCCAAGGGCTTAATTCCCCCAAGAAGAGGAGAATAGCATTCGATCGATATAGAGCCCTTAAAATTGATGTCGTCCTGCTACAGTAAACGCACTTTCCTACGCGATATAGACCTAACTTTATTCACTCTTCCTACCCCACGTTCTTCCTGGCTAATGCCCCTACAAAAACCAAGGGGGTCGCGATCCTCTTCTCTAGACACTGCAACTATACACACATTTCAGAGTATAGGGACCCAGAAGGCAGATTCATTCTAGTGAAGGGTACGTTTGAAGGAATACTATATTCCATAGTCTCATACTATGCTCCCAATAAGGGTCAAGCCAAATTTTTCAATTCTCTCTATTCGACATTGGGGCCAATGTTGGAAGGTAAAATCATTATGGGGGGAGACTCCAACGTAGCCTTTGACCAGGGTCTTGATAAGACTAAACCCATTAAAGAGCAAGCGATCAGACCCTCGAAAATGAGCAGTAAAATCGCAAAATTCCTCCACTCTAAAAGCCTAGTAGATATTTGGAGGGAATTAAACCCTAAGAGTAAGGACTACACACATTATTCTCCCCCGCATCAGTCCTATGCCAGGATCGATCATATTTTGATCCCCCCGACACTAGTTCCTTTGGCCATGAAAGCATCCATTATTGATTCCTCATGGTCGGACCACTCGCTGGTCTTTCTGTCCATCCGCAATGTCTTTTCCAACAAAGGAGGAACACACTGGCGCCTAAACGAGTCTATCCTCAGTAATCCTATTCACGCCAAATGCATAGCCGATTCCATCAAGGAATACTTTTCCACCAACGCTACGGAAGGCATCTCCCCAGAAATTCTTTGGGCGGCCCATAAAGTTGCTATCAGAGGCGAACTGATTAAACTATCCTCCTGTCTCAAGAAGGAACGGCTCGTAGAAATCCGTGCTCTAGAATCCAAATTTGCGAACCTAAAAAGGGCACATAAGCAACATCCCTCTAAGGCCTCGGCGGACCAACTAGATAAAGTTAGATTAGAACTTAACTTAAAATTAACCGCATCAGCAGAGAAACATATTAGATGGAGTGGGGCCAAATACTACATGCATAAAGACAAAATAGGAACCATGCTTGCACGTAACCTTACCCCTAAATTCAAATCGCTTGCGTTCCCCAGACTCAGAGTGAACGGCCAACCCCCTACTTCTAACCCATCTAAGATCCTGAAGGCTTTTCAAGACTATTACGCCAAACTATATAGCCAAGACACCACAGGAAAGGCCCCAACTATCCCCACCTTTTTTCAAGGCATTAACCTGCCGTCCTTGTCTTCAGCACATAAAGACATTATGGAAGATTCCTTTTCGGAGGAAGAAGTCCTGGCAGTCATTAAAGCCTTGAAACCTGGCTCCGCCCCCGGCCCTGACGGACTATCTACCCCATACTATAAGACCTTCGGAGACATCTTAGCTCCGCACATGGCAAAATTCTTTAACTCTAAAACGGAAGGATCCCCATTAGACCCACACCTCAACACCGCCTTTATCACGGTAATTCCTAAGCCCAACAAAAATCATGAAGAAGTTGAAAATTATCGCCCTATCTCCCTCATTAATAATGACCTCAAAATTCTAACCAAAATATTAGCCAACCGCCTCTCTTCTTTCATTAAATATTACATCCACAAAGACCAAGTAGGCTTCATACCGGGCAGACAGGGACCTGATCAGATTAGAAGAGCAGTTGACATTGTCTCCCTACTCCAATCGGGCTGGAACGGTAAACAAGCTCAAGAAGGGATGATTCTATCCCTAGACCTACACAAGGCCTTTGACGCAATAGACTGGACATATATTTTCCTTCTCCTAGACAGATGGGGATTTGGTCCCCGCTTCAAAGGAATCCTGGGTTCGTTGTACTCGACTCCGACAGCCCTGATTCGTATACAGGGTCAGCACTCAGAACCACTGAAAATAGCGAGGGGCACTCGGCAGGGCTGTCCGCTCTCCCCCCTAATTTTCGCTATGGCGATCGAGACCTTGGCTATTGCAATCCGCTCAAATCCAGATATTCAAGGTGTCTCAGACGGGACAAGGGTTCACAAATGCGGTCTCTTTGCAGATGACTTACTTCTCTTCCTTACCTCACCGACAGTCTCCCTCCCCAATTTATGTAAACTCCTCCAGGATTTCTCAGACGTCTCGGGTCTCAAGGTAAACTACACTAAATCACATGCCCTGAATATCTCTCTTAGACACGAAACCAGATTAGCCTTACAGAGCTCGTTCAATTTTAAATGGAATGACTCCTCTATAGAATATCTGGGCATCAACCTGACGGCCAGAATAGAACAGTTGTGCGACGCTAACTTCCCCCCCATATATATCGAAAACTCGAGGATGATCTGAGACAATGGGAGAAGGGAGGGCTATCATGGTTAGGTAGAATACATTCAATTAAAATGACTTTGCTTCCAAGATTGTTATACCTCTTCAGGGCTTTACCCATCAATATCAAATTGGATCATCTAAGGTCTTTCCAAGCTAAAATAAACAAATTCATTTGGGGGGGTAGAGGCTATAGGATCCCCCAGCAAACTTTGTACGTCCTCAAATCACAAGGTGGCTTGGGGTTGCCAAGATTGCTCTGGTATTTTCAGGCTGCCAGAATTGCTCAGCTCTCAATAATTTATAATAGCTCTGAAAAACCTGACTGGGTATCCCTTGAAAATCAAGCTGCCCCAGACTACTCCATTGAGTCGCTACTTTGGTCTCCCCCTAGGCTCCGGCCCCCCATTCTTTCCCCGATCCTCTCACAATCTCTCCTCCTGTGGGATAAGCTGAAGAAATCCCCCCACCTCATCTCTCACCTAAAACCACTAGCTCAGATATTCAACAACCCAGATTTCCCCCCGGGCCTGGTCCCCTCGGCTTTTAAATGGTGGAGGGATAAGGGTCTATATCGCATAGGTCACTTTCTGGACGCTCGGGGCCCTATTACCCTGGGACATTGTGTGAACCAACTAGAGATGCCTCCCTCAGAACGCTTTAGGTTCTACCAAATCCGCCATTTCCTTCTACAGCTTTGGACGGGTAAGCAAGCCGCCTCAGGCTGCACTCCGTACGAATCATGACAAGCCTCGGAACAGAGAGGGGCAGTCTCAGTGGTATACAAAGCCCTCGCCCATCAACCTAATAGATCCTCTTACATGACGGCTTGGGAGACCGAACTGGCATTTGGCATGACAGTAGAGCAGTGGCAGACTTCCTTCTCCAGAGCCTTTAAAGGCATTAGAAATGTTTCACTAATCGAGGCCGATGTCAAGGTCCTCACCAGGTGGTATCTAACCCCCTCAAGACTCTCCTTGATGTTTCCCTCAGCTGACCCCTGCTGCTTCCGGGGGTGCCATCTGACAGCGACCATGGCCCACATTTGGTGGGAATGCCCCAGAATTAGGCCTTTCTGGAACAAAATCCTAACCTTAATAAAGAACGTCACTAATCATGTTGTACCGAGAAGTCCTGCCATTGCTCTACTCAATGCTAATCTCCCTGGGATTCCGAAATACTCTCGTAAACTAATTCACTTTATATTACTGGGAGCCAAAATGACAATAGCCAAAGCTTGGAAACTCCCTAAAGTTTCCTTTGCAGCAGCCGTCAAAAAAATCTCTTGGATTATGGTGCAAGAGAAACTTTCCGGCATTCTACTAGACAATACGGCTCAGTTTGAAGCTACGTGGGAGCCTTGGGCTCACCATGTGGGCATTTCGCTCATTCCGGGTGTCCCACCCTAGCTCCCTGGATTACCCTCGATTGTGAGGGACGCTCAACTGCGGACACGCTCCCCTTCCCCCCCCTTTTTACCATGCTCCTCACCCCTCCCACCCCCTGTTTACAGGTACAGAAGCCTGTTGTGTTTTGCTAAGTGGGGTTTCAGTGGGTTGCCTCAATCCCCAAGACCTGCTCGGCTCTCCTCTTTTATGCCTTAAGTGTTATATATTACTGTAGAGTCGAGGTGTGGGCAATGCACTCACACCACTAAAATGATTCCTCTCCACTTGGCTCCGGGAGGTCTCCCCACTTCTGGCGGTTAACGTCGGTTTCCGAGCATCCCCTCCACCGCACAGTGTGCTCCCAGACGGGGTGCGGGGGAGGGCTAGTTGGTGATTTCCAGATTAGACCCCGCTTTGCCGTAAGCAAGCAAGAGTTCGGCTTCTATGGAGTGTGTTTATGCTTTACCTCACTGTTGGTATTCTAGGTCACCCCTGAAACATCTTATTTCAAAGCCTGTTACCTGTGACGAGTTTGTACGTTCAATTGTTTTGTAATGTTCTGTTTTGATTCTCATGTCTGTCAAAACCAATAAAAAATTTTGAAAGTAATGTCCTTCAGGCTTTAGGGAGGCCGGAATGGGACCTGTGCATGCAGTTATGTTCTCGTTCGTTTACATTCTCATGCAGGTATGTTCTCGTTTCGTTTTTCGTTCTCATTCGATTTGACATTCTCATGCTTGTTGGTTTCAAGCACGTTGCTTACGGTTCTTACGCAATTTTGTTTTCATGCGATTTGGGTCTCTCACGTGATTTACTTTTCTTATGAAGTTGTTGTTTCTCATACATTGATGATTTTCCATGCAATTTTACGGTTTCTCATGCAATTGCGTTTCTCGGGCGTTTCGCAGGCAGTTGGCGTATTTAAACGATGTACAGTTCTTACGCATTTATGGTTCTCATGAATTTATGGTTCTCAGGCATGTTAAATTTTTCATGCAATTTACGTATCATATGTAATTTATGTGACTCACGCAACTTCTTGCGTTTCCTATGTTTCTGACGTTTCCCCATGTTTTCATGGCGTTTTCTGACGTATTCCCGTGGTACAGTTGACGGCTCATGCAACCACGGTTTCTCGTGCTTTTTTATGTTTTCTCTCGCTTTCCAGGTTTTCTCTCACTTTCCAGGTTTCTCTATCGCGTTCCAGCGTTTGCGTTTCATGCGTTTTACATTTCATGTTTTGCGTTCTCATGCACTCATGTCCTTGTTTCAGTTTACGTTCTCATGCACTCATGTCCTCGTTTCAGTTTACGTTCTCATGCACTCATGTCCTCGTTTCAGTTTACGTTCTCATGCACTCATGTTCTCGTTTCGTTTCAACGTTCTCATGCACTCATGTTCTCATTTCGTTTTACGTTCTCATGCGATTATGTTCTCATTCTTATGCTTTGTTTTCACGCGCGGTTCTCACTCGTTTTACGGTTTTACATGCAATTGCCGTTTCTCATGCAATTCAGTTTATGCAATTCACGGTTTCCATGCAGTTGGTGTTTCATGAAGTTACGGTTCTTACGCAATTTTGGTTTTTCATGCAATTTAGGTCTCTCATGTGATTTACATATGAAGTTGGTGTTTCTCATACATTTGATGGTTTTCCATGCAATTTTACGGTTTCTCATACAATTGCGTTCTCGTGTGTTTTGCTGGCAGTTGATGGTTTTTAAACGACTTACAGTTCTTACGCTTTTATAGTTCTCATGAATTTATCATGTTTCCTTACGTGTTGTCGGATGTAATGTTCGTGGCTGTTATTTACGTAATGCAACTTCTTGTGTTTCCCTTGTTTCTGACATTTTTTCCCATGTTTTTCTAGCATTTTCTGACGTATTTCCATGGTTTTGACGTTTTCACATGTTTTCCTTCCGTATTTCCCATATGCCATACGTTTCTTATCTTATGCCTTTCATGTCATTACCCTTGTGTTATTTCATGATTCTCAGGCTTTTTTACGTTCCTCATGCTTGTTAGTGTCGGATGTATTGTACGTGTCTGACGCTATTTACGTGTCTCATGCATCTTCTCGCGTTTCCCATGTTTCTTTTGTTTCTCGTGTTTTCCTTGCCTTTTCTCGTGTTTCTTACATATTCCTATATGCCGCACGTTTCGTGTCTTATGCTTTTCTTTTCTCTTGGGTACCGCCCAGGGTTTTCTCTTGGGTACCGCCCAGGGTTTTCTCTTGGGTACCGCCCAGGGTTTTCTCTTGGGTACCGCCCAGGGTTTTCTCTTGTGTTTTCCATCGATTTGCATTTCTTGTGCAACCTGCATTTCCTAGGCAGGTCGTGTTTTCCAGCAGCCACGGTTCTTAAGCCGCTCACGGTGATCAGATCACGCTACTCATGTTTTCGTTCAGTCACGTTTCCTTATCGCAGGTATTTTTTGTCTGATCACGATTCTCTCGCTAGTTGTGTTCCTGATCAGTTGGGTGCCATTCCTCACTATTTATTTTAATTTCCTAGCTGTGTCCGGCCAGGAGTTGCCCTGGGGCATGGAAGTTTGGTTAGTCAGTTTTTCACTGATCCACAGTTTCTACTGGCTCAGGGACTTTCGTGGATCACGGGGCCCGGGCCAGTATCTGTAGGCTCGGGTCTCAGAAGCGGGTTCCAGTTACGCACTTTCTTTTCAGTTCCAGTTGTGGTAGATTGGTTTTCCATTTGGTTGGCATTGCAGCCTTGATCATTGGGTTTTGTTTTAAATTCTAGGAAGGCCCATGACACTGCTTGGCATGTTTCCAGGTTAGGTTTCCAGTCCTGATGATGAAACATCTAGTTCCTTTTGCTTTTCTGTTTTGTTTAGTTTTCCTTTTTTGCCTCCTCCAGCTTGTATCAGCCTTCAGCACTTTCTGGGCGTATCCAGTTAAGTCCCAGCATTTCATGCTGAATGATCGGTCAGGTTGTTTTATTTTCTGCTTTTCCGTTTGAGGCCATCCAGGTCTCCAGCGGTGGGGACTCCCTGCTGTGCTTAGCTGACTTTCCATTGTGGGTTTCATTTTATGACGTTCACGTACTCTCAGGTTTATCTTGCGTTGGTCGCTGGGTTGGGCTCAAGGGGTTGCTATAGCTGGCCTTGTGGTTCCTGAAGCCGGGGGAGGGGCTACTGCCTTTCTTAGCGTTTCCTTCTCTGCGGCAAAGGCATAACTCATTTGCCGCCACTTCAGGTTAGACGTTATTCACTGGGTCATCTGGTTGTTGAGCTTTCTTCCTACTGTGTTATTTTTTTGCCCCCTTTTAGGCATACTGACCACGTGACCTTTGGCACACTTCAGGTCTTTGTTTCCTTGTTACTCTTTGTTCCTTTCCTCACCATCCACAGAGTGACTCTGAGTACAAGTGTAAAGGCTGACCGCAGGGTAAGCCTGTATTTGTAGGAGGAGTCAGGCTGCATAAAGCCTGCCCTCCTCTGCCTCCTTCTCGTTGGACGTCGGGTCCCGTGTCCCACCCACCCATTCCCTTTTTCTTTTAATTTCATTCTTTACATTTCATACTTGGGTATGCCCCCTTTTAGGCATACTGACCACGTGACCTTTGGCACACTTCAGGTCTTTGTTTCCTTGTTACTCTTTGTTCCTTTCCTCACCATCCACAGAGTGACTCTGAGTACAACTACAAGCTACGTGCGGAGGTGAAGTGTCTGAGAAGGCAGCGTGAGGGCTTACACAGCCAGAAACGTGGATCCATGGATCCGGAGATACAATTGGCTAAAGTCCTTGTGGACCACCAGGAGACCATTGTGGCTATGATGGAAGGCAGAGATGGGCCCTTCAAGGAGACGTTTGGAAATGACAGGCGGTTTGGAAGGATGACAAGGATGGAGGTGGAGGAGGAGACCCCCAATTCCGCCCCCCCTGGGAGAGGTAAGCAGCCCCGTGCCTTCCCAGGACTCAGGAGGCATGCTGAGGGCCATCCAGGTAATGGAGTCTCCTATGCAGGGGGATCAGTTGGTGTTTAATGAGGAGGACATTTCAGATAATGTACCTGATAAAGTGAAGCCAGCAAAGCCCCATGTTGTGGATAAGACTGTGTTTGTGCCTTTCACAGATAATGACAATGTGCCTGACGACAGTCAGACTGCTAATCCTATGTGCAGCCATGTTGTGCCTGATGATGTTGCAATGCAGCAAGACTTACCTGTAGTTCATCCACAGAAATGACACTTTTTAAATGTGTCAGCAGAGCCCATTAACCCTTCTTTAGCAGAGTCCAAAGCTGTTTGCCCCACTGCTGCTGAGGACGCTACAGCACAGCATCAGGAGACAGCTGGTACTGCAGCAGTAACTGTGACCATTCCCGATGGGAGAGTGAACGTTTCTGTGACTGATAACAATTACCCCAGCACCAGTGTGATGGACAATCGTCCTGCTACGGATTCTGCTAATTCAGTTCAGACAGTTGATAATGCTAATAATAATAATGTACAGACTAATATGACTTCAGTGTGGGGCCTTGGCCCTGATAAACCTACATTTGCTCAGGTGGTACGCTCTGCTCCTGGTAGCTCCGCTCCCAAGCGGGGTTTTCACCTACAGCCTACCACTTTGGGCACCCTGGGATTTGGTCTTGGGTCTCTGGCTTCTGCTGGGGGTCCCAGACGTAATGTAGTGATTCTGAAATGGGAAGGTGGTGCAGTCCCTCCAGCACGGCGTGCGGTGGTGGATCTCATTTTAGAAATGGGTGTTGGGGCCAATGACTTGTATGTCTTTATACATGTAGCTGGGACAAGGGATTATACGGTTAGCTTCACCAGGCCAGAGGGTCTTGACCTGTTCTGGGAGTGACATGAGGATCAAGATCCGAATGGGAAGGTCTGGCCCCAATTGCGATCTCTCAGAGGTCAACAGTAAAAAAAATCACTATCATTCTGACTAATGAGAGTGTCCCCGCTCGGGATTTAGAGGTTTGGTTGCGGAACTATGGGGAGGTTTTGATTAAGCCCAGAAAAATCCTTGATTAGCGTAATATCTGGACTGGGGGTTGGTCAGTAACAGTCAGGTTGGCCAGGGATGGGAATGTTGTCCGTCACCTGCCCTCCTCAGCTTTTATAGGGAGGGACAGGATGACTATTTTCTACCCTGGTCAGCTGAAGCTGTGTCACTGCTGTGGAGAAAAGGGCATTTGAGCTCCTCCTGTTCAGCCTTGATATGTTCAGTGTGTCGGGGTAAGGGTCATATGGCCAAGGACTGCACCGATATGATCAGGTGCAACCTGTGCCTGCGCCTTGGCCATCCCTACAGCAGATGTCCTGAAGCCTGGCACAATATGGAGAAGGAGGTAATGGATGATTTGTCTAGGCTGGACAGGATTGAGGGTGAGGCTCCTGGTGTACCATCCTCCTCTGTGGTGACTGACTCCCCTGGTCCTGCTCAGGATCCCTCTCCAATCCCTATGGCCACCCCTCCTGTGTCTGTAAGTATTCCTTCTGTATCTGTCTCTGTGTCCCCCCAGCCTACTGTATCCTCTCCTCTTGTGTCAGAACCTTCCAAGTCTGTGCCCCCTGGGTCAGTTACCCCCCAGGTGTCTACCCTTTCTAAGTCTGTCTCAAATGGAACACCACCCCCACCAGGAGTGGTAGCAGGTGCTAAAAAGGTTGCTTCTTCCTCTGTAAAGGAGTCTTCTGTGAAGACTCCAAAGAAAAAAACAAGAGACAATGGCATCTCTGAAGCTAACCTGCAGTACCTGGAGGAGAGAAGGAACGTTGGGAAGCGGAAGCAGGTGGTAAAGACAGAACGGGCTCCAGTGCTTGTCTCCAACCGTAATAGGACCTCTGAATGGTATTTTTCTTCATCTGGAGCCATTTTGGAGCGAAGTTCCGATTCTGAAATGGAGTTTGAGGCTGCCTCAAGAAAGAGAGAGGCTTCTGGTGATGAGCAGCAGAGGGGAGCTAAGAAGCAATCCACCCAATAACCCAAATGGCGGTTCCCCCTTTGTTAATGCTGGCGACATTTATTGTCACCACTTTTAAGTCAGTAAGAGCTCATTCCATGGCCTTCTTTTTGTTCAGCCAATTAGATGCTGCAATTTTATTTTTGCAAGAGACTAGTCTCACCTCCTTGGCAGATATTCATATGGCCAAGAGAGAGTGGAGGTATGGTCCATCTTACTGGTCTCTTGCGCCCGAGCCTTACGGCGGTGTGGCAGTGTTATTTAAAACCGGCATGGTAAATGTCCGGCGGGTTATTGAGGTGGAGATTGGGAGATGTGTGGTCTTAGACATCCTTGTGAGGGGGCAGGACCTGCGCCTAATTAATGTTTATGGGCCGCACACAAAGTGGGACAGGAAATGCCTTTTTACAAGGATCAAGCCATTTCTTTTTAAATCCTGGCAAGTGGTCTTTGGAGGTGACTTTAATACAGTAACTAGGCCCAAGGACAGGAAGGACTTCAAGGACAGGCTGGGATATGATAGCGTTTTTTAAATGGTATGGTTAGGTATGCTGGTCTTGTGGATGTGCACATTAAGCACCTCCCGGATGACACCGGGTTCACCTTTCATTGAGGTAGTAGTCAGAATAGGATAGATAGTTTTTTTTTGAAGGAGACCTCTGCTTTCTCACCCCCTGTGGTGCAGGCAGTAGAGTTCTCTGATCACTGTATGCTATCTGTGGTCCTGAATGCTTCAGACGCCCCTCAGAGGGGCAAGGGCATCTGGAGATTGAATTTAACTCTACTCAAGGAAGAACATGCTAGACAATCCTTTGAGTAATTCTTTCAGGCTCAGGTAACCATCCTGGACTTTTGTAGCAGCAAGGCCGAATGGTGGGAGCTGACCAAAAAGAGGATCGCTGGATTCTTCAGGGGCCTAGCCAATAGAAAGCAGTTTAATAAATACATGACTTACCAACGTTTACGGAGGAAGCTGGATATTCTTGTCTCGATAGGAGGAGATCCTGGGGCAATCTCCGAAGTGAAACTCCTTCTCAGGAAGTGTCAATATGACCGGCATGCCTCTTTGGTTCTAGAGAGGGACTATGGGAAGTACTACTCCTCGCCTGACCCTTACCAGAACTGCAAACAAGGTGTAGCTGTTAAAATGGTTGTTGGCCTTAAGGACGGTACAGGTTCCTTGACAAAGTCCAGGTCAGGGATCCTGGAGGTCGTGAGGTCCTTTTTATGCTGACCTTCTTGGGAGGAAAGAGCTTGACTGTGACAAGATGGACAGCTTTTTGGACTCTACTCCAGGCCTAAATGGTGGAGATGTTCCGTTGATGAATTTGACAGAGGAGATCACAGTTGATGAGGGCAATTGAACAGCTTGCCATCAAAAAGTCACCTGGACCGGATGGCTTGACGGCTGAGTTTTACAAAGCCTTTAAGTCTATTTTGGCCCCACATTTGGTAGAGGTTTTTAACAGTTGCCTTGCTGAAGGGGGTGCTTTCCCCTTCCATGAGGCACTCGGCTGTGATTCTTCTTTCAAAGGGTAAAGATCCTTTGATGATTGAGAATTGGCACCCCATCAGCCTTCTTAATGTTGATAGAAAGATACTGGAAAATATTATTTTCTGGCGCTTATCGTCGGTAGCAGAGTCTTTGCTTTCTCGCCATCAGCACTGTTCGGTCCAGGATAGAAGCACCTTCACAGCGGTTTTAGCTGTCTGGGAGGCCTTGGAGCGGTGCAGGGCTGCAGGCTGGGGAAAATATTTGCTAACATTGGATCAGGCAAAAGCTTTTGATCGTGTTAACCATGAGTACCTGTGGTTGCTCCTTAGTAAGTACAGTCTGCCGGGTGGTTTTGTCGATTGGTTAAAAGCCTTGTATAAGGGGGCAGAAAGCTTTCCTCTTGTTAATGGTTGGGTTGGGCAGTCCTTTGAGGTTGGCTCCGGGCTGTGCCAGGGTTGTCCTCTGAGTCCCCTTCTCTATGCGTTTGCAATCGACCCCTTCATCAGGAGGCTATAGAGCGGCATGTTGTGTGTGGTGCCAGTGGGGCTCCCGGGCAAGCCGTCTTTGAGGGTTGTTGCCTATGCGGACGATGTGTCGGTGATTTTCACTGGGGCAGCAGAAGCAGAGGAGGTGGTCTCTCTGACATCACAGTATTCTGAAGCATCAGGCTCCAAGATCAATCAGGAAAAGAGTGAAGTTTTTTGGATGGGAATGGAAGGTGAGAGGTTTGATCTCCCAGACACCTTTCCAGTGCCCCAGGAAAGAATTAAGATTCTAGGCATTGAATTTGGACCCGGCGATTATGGCCTCAAAAACTGGGAAGGCAGACTGGAAATTGCCAATACTAAGGTGGTCAGCTGGAAGAGATGGAAGTTATCTCTGAGGGAAAGGGTTGATCTGATTAAGACTTACCTGATTCTGATCTTCTTGTATGTCAGCTTCGTCTGCATCTTGCCAGTGTCTCTCTATGCTAGGGTCAGTAGTGTGTTCTTCCAGATGCTGTGGGGGAACAGACTGAACCCCATCAAGAGGAATGTCACCTATCTATTCAGGAGGGAGGGTGGCTTAGGTATGGTCAACACAGTTTTTTTCTTTTCACTGCTATTTCTCAAATTTAACATTGGTAATATGCTTGCAGTGGAACCTCCTGGATGGGTAGGCATATTTCGATCTTGGTTTAGGCCTTTTCTACGACTTTGGTAGGAAGGTGGCCAAGTGAAGAATCTCTCAGGGGTCATCGTGTTCAGCTACCAGCCTATGTTGCAGCCGTACCTGAAGTTACTGCGGCAGTGACGATTGTCGGCTGAAGATTTCAGATTGGTTCAGAGGAAAGTCCTTATGAGTCGAGTCTTGTGCGAAGTCTTTCATGACCCACTGGCCTTAAGGGATTGCCCAGGCCCAGTTTTGAGGGTGGGGTTAAGATTGATTAATTTGGACAGAGTACCCCCTAAATTTAGGGATCTGGCCTGGTTGTGCTTCCATGGGAGGCTCTATGTTCGGGGCAATTTGAAATTCCGCAGTGGGGTGGATCGTAGCTGTCCTCGGGAGGAGTGTGCAGAGGAGGAGGAGACTATGGACCATTTTCTGCTTCATTGCCTCTTTAAAGTGGTTGTAAACCCTTACAACACACTTTGACCTACAGGTAAGCCTAGATTAAGGCTTACCTGTAGGTCCAAGAAATATCTCCTAAACCTACACGGTTTAGGAGATATTTGCCAAAAGACAGGCACCGCTGTCTATGGCGCATGTGCCGTAGACAGCGGCGCGCAGGCGCACTGGGCGCGCCACGGGTCAATGGTGATATGCCTCGAGTGGCGGCTCCCATGCGCATGCGCGGGAGTGACGTCATCGCGGCTTCGCCGAATGACAGTGGCAGAGCAGTGAGACCCACCGAGAAGATGGATGCGCCGTACTTCAGGGGACAGCGGTGACTTCGCTGGCTCCTGTGTCAGGTAAGTGACACATAATGGACTACTATGCATTATGCTTTACCTTTGCAGGGAATGAAAGAGGAAGTAAACTCATCAGGGTTTACTTCCTCTTAAACATAGAGGTGTACAAACAGGTGGGGCGGGCCCTCTGTGTTCCTTTCCTCTCCAGGCTGGGTTATGCTGAGTGGGTGTACGGAGCATTCAATACTGGTGGGGCTTTTTGTTTGGATACACTTTTTTTGGTTAGCCTAGTAGTCCGTTATTTCACATGGAATGCACAGTTTCAGGTCAGCATTCGTCATAAAATCCTTCCTGTTGAGGTGGTGGTGTATGACATTCTGCATGAGGTGGAGAAGATTCGGGTGCTTGAGAGAGACAAGCGGAGTCAGGGGGCTTGGTTAAAGGCGTGGAGGGGTTTCAAGCCTCCCTGACTGCCAGGAGTCTCTTTCCCGGGTGTGGCTCTTATCACCCTAGATTTTATAACTTATGATTCATTTTTGATAAATGGCTGCGTACATAGGTGATGGGTTGTCTCTGCTGCTTTATTGAAATAGTTTTCTAAACATGTTTTGCTAATGGACTATGTATATATTGTATATATTCTGGATGTGTATTCCTTTGTTTTCTGTTGAAGTTTTATAATATGGTTTTGTTTTTTACTTTTGTATAAAATTGGTCGCTTGATTCTTTTTAATAAAAGATCAATAGTGCCCCATCATTGGCTTCAGTGGGAGGGATAGTGCCCCATCATTGGCATCAGTGGGAGGAATAGTGCCCCATCATTGGTATCAGTGGAAGGAATAGTTCCCATCATTGGTATCAGTGGAAAGAATAGTTCCCATCATTGGTATCAGTTGAAGGAATAGTGTCCCATCATTGGTATCAGTGGAAGGAATAGTGCCCCATCATTGGTTATCAGTGAGAGGAATAGTGCCCCATCATGGGTGTCAGTGGGAGGAATAGTGCCCCATCATGGGTGTCAGTGGGAGGAATAGTGCCCCATCATGGGTGTCAGTGGGAGGAATAGTGCCCCATCATTGGCGTCAGTGGGAGGAAAAGTGCCCATAAGACAAGTATTTGGCGCAAATCAAAGATATTAGATTCCCACTACAGAACAGAGTCTATAAAAGTACATAAAATAGTGAGTGCAAAAAATGCACTGCTTTGTCAAGTCCAAGAAAAAGAGAATTGGATGCTGAGGGGAGGGGGGGAGAGAGATGAGGAGGGGTGAGGAATCCGCATACAGGGCTGCCACCTTGGGAGAGCTGAAACTTAAGCTCCTGGATTGCTGTAGATAAAAAAGAAAAAAAGAGAGAGGGGCGCCTCTGGGTGCAGATTTTTCAAAAGGTTTTAATTACAATGTAATAGTCATAAAATGTTGCACTCACATTTAGTAGGCAAAAAATAGGCATTGAACACAAGGGGTCATCTGGTGTATCTGATTTAAAACGTCAGCCAGTGATCCGGTCCACATCTGTCATCTTGTTATTCCTGTTCCTCTCAATATGGTCCAGGTGTTTAGGAAGCAGCCGGCTTATGGAGGACGCAAGATGTGTAGTTTTGAAACGAGGCTTGGGAGGCAGAGATGACCAGGGCGCGGACCTGTGACGTCATAGAACATGCGACGCGTTTCTTGAGCGTGTGGGTCAAGATTGTTGGACGACCGCGCTCTTTCATCAGGCAAATCAGAGTAAAGTGAAGGGGACCAGGAATTTTAAATAGGGGCAGGTTAAGAACAGTAAGTGTGGCTAGCGGCGGACTAGGGACGAGTGAAGGGGCGTGGCTAGAGCCGAGTGTGGGGAAGGAATCGATGGGTAATGAGAGGGGGAGGGAGGTAGGAGAGAGCAGTAGCGGCATGATATAGAGAAGGGGAGGGGAAGATGAGACCTATCGAATGATACTGCAGCAAAAAACGTCTATGGGAAAATCTTATGTGCATGTAGGCAAATACGTCTATGGGGAAATCTTATGTGCATGTAGGCAAATATATAGATAGATGGGAAAAAAAGGGGGGGGGGGGGAACTTGTACAGTTAGCAGGGGCCGGGGTTATATAAAGAGGGAAAGTAAGGGAAATGTGTAAAACTATAAGAAAGATTAAAGATAATGGAAAATAATGATGGGAGAAGGTAATTCACTGGTAAGAAATATGTATGCGGAAACAAATTGAGAGAGGTATATATATATATATATATATATATATATATATATATATATATATATATATATATATATATATATATATATATATATTGGTACACATATATACATATATATCAAGAAAAAATGATATGAATAGAGTGTGAAAGAATATGTATGGTAAAAGAGGTATATATAATGAATCGGGAGGGCGAGTATGAAAAGGGGGGGGGAGAGGGGGGTATATGGGTTCTGGAGATTTAAAAAGGGTAGAAAATGAATAAAAATTAGTAAAAAAAGCTTAAAAAAAAAGGGAGTAAAAAATAATAGAGGAGGTAAAAAAAGAGCAAAAAGCATACATGAAATATGTAGATGTAACTGTATTGGAGATAGGATGTGTAGGACATGTGTGTATGAGGGGATAATAAAAATAAAAATAGTGTATATGTGTACACACATACACACGTAAATACATACGCGTGCATGTGTAAAATGGAAAAAACTTAAAAACTAGATATATAAATATAAATAAAAACGTACGCACGCACACATATATCTACACACATACATATGTGTACGTGTGCACGCACATGCATGCGTATAGGGCACGGGGGAAGGAGAAAAACTTACACATGCACACATACACCCATACACACATATATGTGTATATGTGTGTACGCACATGCATGCGCATAGGGCACAGGGGAAGGAGAAGAGTGCGAGGAAGTAGAATACGGGGGGGGGGGACGAAAAAAACTAAGGGGGGGGGGAGGAGAGGAGTAGGAATTTTTCACTCATACAGGATAATAAGAATTTTTTTCTAAACGTGCATAGGTACATATACAAGCCAGTATCAATACATGATCATTTAAAGGAAAAAAAGAACATAATCATTTGGGAAATACAGTAATGATAAAAACATGAGACAGTATATATAATAATATATATAACATATATATTAATTACTAGAAAGAACGGATAGATTGAGATGATATATATAGATGAGGGGGTGTTTTTATTGTAAAGTCATGTTGTGTGATTGGGAGAACACCATGGGTGAGGTGTATCTAATATGAGGCAGTTTAAGTTCTGCAAAAATTAGCAGGTGGGCTATTGGGCAGTGGTACATCAAAGAATGGTGGCAATTTCGATACATTCGTTGATTCCCCCTGGGGATAGTGCGTCGAGGGTATAGATCCAGAAGGTTTCGCGAGAGCATAATTTTTTTAATCTTTCAGCTGGGGGAAGATGGTTAGGGATCTGCTCGATAACCCAGACCTTGAGGCCTAATGTGGACCCCTTATGAGAGAGGGCGAAGTGTCTAGGCACGCTATGTGGATCTGTGCCTCCTTCTATTAGTCTACGATGCTCACCGAAACGCTGTCTAAGTGTCCTAATGGTTCTCCCTACATATATGAGACCACAGGGACAACTTAGTCCATATATTACGAAATCAGATGAGCAATTAAAAAATTCCTTTAATACGTAGGTTTTGCCCTTGGTGGTGAATTCTTTTTGTCCGTGATTGACAAATTTACAGGTTTTACAGAGTGCTTTGTGACATTGATACATCCCAATTAGGGGTATCAGTTGGAGGGTTTTAGGGGAATTGGGTTGGGTTTTTAATTTGCTGGGTGCGATTTTGTTTCTCAAGTTTGGTGCCCTATGGTAAGTAACAGATGGTCGGACTGGGAGTTCGGTTCTCAGGTGGGGGTCCTGCTGTAGGATACTCCAGTGTTTTTTTAAAATTCTTTCCATAGTTTTATGTTCATTATGGAAGGTGTATGTATGCTTTTTGCTCTTTTTTTTACCTCCTCTATTATTTTTTACTCCCTTTTTTTAAGCTTTTTTAAGCTTTTTTTACTCATTTTTTTACTAATTTTTATTCCTTTTCTACCCTTTTTAAATCTCCAGAACCCATATACCCCCCTCTCCCCCCCCCCTTTTCATACTCACCCTCCCCATTCATTATATATACCTCTTTTACCATACATATTCTTTCACACTCTATTCATATCATTTTTTCTTGATATATTTGTATATATGTGTACCAATATAGGTATATATATATATATATATATATATATATATATATATATATATATATATATATACCTCTCTCAATTTGTTTCCCCATACATATTTCTTACCAGTAAATTACCTTCTCCCATCATTATTTTCCATTATCTTTAATCTTTCTTATAGTTTTACACATTTCCCTTACTTTCCCTCTTTATATAACCCCGGCCCCTGCTAACTGTACAAGTTCCCCCCCCCTTTTTTTCCCATCTATCTATATATTTGCCTACATGCACATAAGATTTCCCCATAGACGTATTTGCCTACATGCACATAAGATTTTCCCATAGACGTTTTTTGCTGCAGTATCATTCGATAGGTCTCATCTTCCCCTCCCCTTCTCTATATCATGCCGCTACTGCTCTCTCCTACCTCCCTCCCCCTCTCATTACCCATCGATTCCTTCCCCACACTCGGCTCTAGCCACGCCCCTTCACTCGTCCCTAGTCCGCCGCTAGCCACGCCTACTGTTCTTAACCTGCCCCTATTTAAATTCCTGGTCCCCTTCACTTTACTCTGATTTGCCTGATGAAAGAGCGCGGTCGTCCGACAATCTCGACCCGCACGCTCAAGAAACGCGTTGCATGTTCTATGACGTCACAGCTCCGCGCCCTGGTCATCTCTGCCTCCCAAGCCTCGTTTCAAAACTACACATCTTGCGTCCACCATAAGCCGGCTGCTTCCTAAACACCTGTAGTGGACCATATTGAGAGGAACAGGAATAACAAGATGACAGATGTGGACCGGATCACTGGCTGACGTTTTAAATCAGATACACCAGATGACCCCTTGTGTTCAATGCCTATTTTTTGCCTACTAAATGTGAGTGCAAAATTTTATGACTATTACATTGTAATTAAAACCTTTTGAAAAATCTGCACCCAGAGGCGCCCCTCTCTCTTTTTTTCTTTTTTATCTGGAGGAAAAGTGCCCCATCATTGGCGTCAGTGGGAGAAATAGTGCCCCATGATTGGCGTCAGTGGGAGGAATAGTGCCCCATGATTGGCGTCAGTGGGAGGAATAGTGCCCCATGATTGGCGTCAGTGGGAGGAATAGTGCCCCATCATTGGCGTCAGTGGGAGGAATAGTGCCCCATCATTGGCGTCAGTGGAAGGAATAGATAGGGTTGCCAAGTCATTCCTTTAAAACTGAACACCTATTGACTACACAGATTCTGTGGCCGATTAAGGTGGTAAGTAAACTCACTTGGTGCCTTACCTGCATTTATTTAGCCTCAGAACCCGTGTAATTCAAATGTGTTTGAGTTTAAAGGGATCAGGTGGCAACCCTAGGAATAGTGCCCCATCACTGTCAGTGGGAGGAATAGTGCCCCATCATTGGTGTCAGTGAGGAGGAATGGCGCCTCATCATTGGTGTCAGTGAGGAGGAATGACGCCTCATCATTGGTGTCAGTGAGGAGGAATGGCGCCTCATCATTGGTGTCAGTGAGGAGGAATGGCGCCTCATCATTGGTGTCAGTGAGGAGGAATGGCGCCCCATCATTGGTGTCAGTGAGGAGGAATGGCGCCCCATCATTGGTATCAGTGAGGAGGAATGGCGCCCCATCATTGGTATCAGTGAGGAGGAATGGCGCCCCATCATTGGTGTCAGTGAGGAGGAATGGCGTCCCATCATCGGTGTCAGTGAGGAGGAAATGGCGCCCCATCATTGGTGTCAGTGAGGAGTAATGGCGCCCCGTCATTGATGTCAGTGAGGAGGAATGGCGCCCCGTCATTGGTGTCAGTGAGGAGGAAATTGGGCCCCATCATTGGTGTCAGTGAGGAGGAAATTGCACCCCATCATTGGTTTCAGTGAGGAGGAAATTGGGCCCCATCATTGGTGTCAGTGAGGAGGAAATTGGGCCCCATCATTGGTGTCAGTGAGGAGGAATGGCGCCCCATCATTGGTGTCAGTGAGGAGGAATGGCGCCCCATCATTGGTGTCAGTGAGGAGGAATGGCGCCCCATCATTGGTGTCAGTGAGGAGGAATGGCGCCCCATCATTGGTATGAGTGGAAGGAATATTGCCCCATCATTGGTGTCAGTGGGGAGGAGTGGTGCCCCATCATTGGTGTCAGTGGGAGGAATGGTGCCCCATCATTGATGTCAGTGGGAGGAATGGTGCCCCATCAATGGTGTCAGTGGGAGGAACAGTGCCCCATAATTGGTATCAGTGGGGAGGAATGGTGCCCCATCGTCATTGGTGTCAGTGGGGAGGAATGGTGCCCTGTCATTGGTGTCAGTGGGGAGGAATGGTGCCCCATCATTGTCAGTGAGGAGAAATAGTGCCCCATCAATAATGTCAATGGGGAGGAATAGTGCCCCATCTCAGTGTAGCCGCTTCAACCCGAGGACGTACCGTGAAACAACCTCATAGTAAGGTAGCAGTGTTCGTTCCAGACTAGCCATTGTCAACCATGGTACCTTTCTGTATGCCCTTATCAAGGCCTGGGACCAGGTGGGGCTGCGTTCATGTGAGAGTCAACATTATGGCGTTACCTCAGCTTAGAGATGAGCCGTACCCTGTGTGCAGTAGTTAAATGTACAGAGTCCCTCTGTAAAATGTGCTGTCCCGTATTACTACACACCTTGCCCGATGTATGTTGCATTTAGGAGGGACACTGCTGGGCCCCTACCCTCTCCACCAGACTAGTCTAACTCCACCACGTCACTCCTAGTGACAGAATGGGGTCCCGCTGAGCACTAGTGCAGACCTAATGCGTGCTCAAAATGTACTCCTCTCTCCTGTACCATGTGGCCAGGTACATGTGGTCTCTGTACCACGAGTTTGGCCCCAGATACTTTTTGGGGGAACTGACTGCTAAGGAGAAAATAAACCCCCTCACTGCAGAAGAACCTTTCACCTCGACAGGTACCACGCTAATAGACCAGTGGGTCCTTCTACTGTACACTTCTCCCCCAGTTCATGGTTACACATGGCAACTGCTCTCCAACTTTCCTGTTGAGTTGAACCTTCATAGTGGCCTTGTGTTCATGCCCTATGTGTGCTTTACAGGCCCTGTTCTTCTGGTACACCAAGTACCACCATGCACCCCTTTGAATAACTGCAGACCAGGCTCACAAACCGCTTGAAAACTTTACTGAAGCACTTCAGCAATTAAATGTATCCTAGTCCATTTCCTAACTATTTTGTGGCTGCCCAGGCATACTTGAAAAGACAAGAGTCCCAAAACTGGTGAATCCCTTAGGGTGGCAGATGAGTTACATTCTTCCCAGTGACATGGACCTCCTGGCTCCCATGCGGCCCCGCTCATAACAAGCGCCCTGAGCCCGGTCTTTCCCTTGTATATACTGTATATCAACTGGGAAGGCAGGCGGGACCCAAAAAGCCCAAAAAAACGGTGGCAAAACACTTCCCTGGACTTGGCAGCCTAAGCTAACTTTCTGTAACAGTACATTCCTCTTTTAGAGCAGCATTCTTCCCAAGGGCCACCATTGTAAGTGCATTCTTCCTACTGGCCTCCTGCATAAGGAGCATTCTTTCCACTGGTCACAAGTATAAAGGGCATTCTTCCCACTACCCACCATTATAAGGGACATCCTTCCCACTGACCACCAGCATAAGGGACATCCTTCCCACTGACCACCAGCATAAGGGACATCCTTCCCACTGACCACCAGCGTAAGGGACATCCTTCCCACTGACCACCAGCGTAAGGGACATCCTTCCCACTGACCACCAGCATAAGGGACATCCTTCCCACTGACCACCAGCGTAAGGGACATCCTTTCCACTGACCACCAGCGTAAGGGACATCCTTCCCACTGACCACCAGCGTAAGGGACACCCTTCCCACCTGACCACCAGCGTAAGGGACACCCTTCCCACCTGACCACCAGCGTAAGGGACACCCTTCCCACCTGACCACCAGCGTAAGGGACACCCTTCCCACCTGACCACCAGCGTAAGGGACACCCTTCCCACCTGACCACCAGCGTAAGGGACATCCTTCCCACCTGACCACCAGCGTAAGGGACATCCTTGCCACCTGACCACCAGCGTAAGGGACATCCTTCCCACCTGACCACCAGCGTAAGGGACATCTTTCCCACCTGACCACCAGCGTAAGGGACATCCTTCCCACCTGACCACCAGCGTAAGGGACATCCTTCCCACCTGACCACCAGCGTAAGGGACATTCTTGACCACTGACCACCAGCGTAAGGGACATTCTTCCCAATTTTTCTTTATTAAAAGTCTTACAATCAATAAGCATAAAATCACTATATATAAATATACATAAATATATACGAAAATAAATATAGCAAATCTGCTCTCAAACAAAAAAGGCTTTACAGCAAAAACATAAATCCTATTACGACTCACACCACTACACCAGACATCAAACTTGTGAGGTCAAGAAACAAACCGTACCCATTATGCATGCAGCCCTTCTTCAAAAAGAAGATACTTACCAACAAAAGCTAAGGAAGTGAAAAAAAACAGAATAAGAAAAGAGCTCCTCACCCAGAGATGGCCCTTATCCAGACTGCCCGAGACTCCCTGCCCCTCTCAAGACCCCAAATTTTCCCAACCTCACCCAGAATATCATGCACCACCACCTCAACAGAGAGGACTTTCTTCCGCAGGGTAATCTGGCACCGTGCATTCCATGTGAAGTAATTTACAACTATACTAACTAAAAACAGTGTATCTAAATCAAAATCCCAGCAAGTCGGGAATGCCCCATACACCCACTCCGCATAACTCATGCGATAGAAAAAAGGGAATGCATAGAGCCCTCCCCACCCTTTTATACACCTCTATGTTAAAGGGACACTGCAGCAAAAATGGTCCATAGACTCCACTTTACCAACACACTCCGCTCTATGACAATCCCGATCATCCACAGGGCGATGCTTCAAGTTCCCTCTCACAATAGCGCCTTCCATGGAAAGCGAGCCAGGCTTGATCCCTAAACTTCAAGGGGATTCTTTCTAAATTGATTAAATGCAACCCCTCCCTTATTACAGAGCCTAGGCAATCCCTTAAGGCCAGTGACACACTGAAAGCAGAGCTCAAAATCCTCTTCTCCAGAAGCTTCCTGGGGAGGGACTTGATATCCTTCACTGTCACCTGCCACTGCCGAAGTATTTTCAGACACGGGGCAACATAAGCCGGAAACTTGCCATGTTGGACTGCTCAGACTTTTCACTGGCCCGCCATCTTCCCAGCATCGCAGAAAAGGCCTAAAACAAGATTGAAAAATACACACCCATCCTGGCGGGTTCTTTGCTAGCATGTTACCAAGATTGTACTTTAAAAAAAGCAGAGAAAAGAAAACTATTGGGTTGACAATTCCTAGGCCACCCTCTCGCCTAGACAGGTAAGTTACATTGCGTTTGATCAGGTTCAGCCTACTTCCCCATAACAGTTGGAAAAAACAGCTGTACACCATTGTATAGGGAGATACTGGCAAGATACAGACGAAGCTCACATATAAAAAACTGGGACCAGGTACGTTTTGATCAAGTCAACCCTCTCCCTCAAGGAAAGCTTCCATTTCTACCAGCTTGCTACTTTGGCATTGGCACGCACCAACCTGCTTTCCCAATTTCGATGACCATAGTCACAAGGACCAAATTTGATGCCCAACACTTTAATTTCCTGCTGGGGCTCTGGGAAGGCATCCGGAAGTTCGAAGCTTTCACCCTCCTCACCCATCCAGAAAACTTCACTCTTTTCATGGTTGACTTTAGAACCAGAAGCCTCCGTGTACTGCTCTATCATAGAGAACACCTCCTGCGCCTCCTCCGTCCCAGAGACAATAACAGACACATCATCGGCATAGGCCACGACCTTCAAAGGCGGCACACCAGCAATGCCCAAAGGCACCCCGCACAAAGATCCACTCTCTAGCCTTCTTATGAAGGGGTCGATTGCGAATACATATAGCAGGGGGCTCAGAGGACATCCCTGGCACATACCAGAGCCAACCTCAAAAGGCCGTCCAACCCAACCATTAACCAGTGGGACGCTCTCAGCCCCTCTATATAATGTCTTCAGCCAATCTATAAACCTCCCCTGCAGGCCGTATCTACCAAGTAGTAACAGTACTCGTGATTGACTCTATCAAAAGCCTTCGCCTGATTCAATGCCAGTAAGTACTTTCTCCATCCAGCAGCCCTGCATTGTTCCAAAGCCTCCCGGACAGCTAAAACCGCTGGAAAGGTACTTCTACCTTGGACCGAGCAGTGCTGATGACTGGACAACAAAACACCTGCCACAAGCGCCAAAAAAGAATCTTTGCCAAGATCTTTCTATCAACATTGAGAAGACTGATGGGGCGCCAGTTCTCTCAATCATTGAAGGGTCTTTACCTTTTGACAGGAGAATCACAGCGGATTGCCTCATGGAGGGAGGGAGCGAACCCTCTTCTAGACAGCTGTTATAAACCTCTGCTAAAAAGGGAGCCAGAATGGACTTAAAACACTTGTAGAATTCCGCTGTCAACCCATCTGGCCCAGGCGTTTTTATTTTGTTTTTTTTTGGTAGCCAGCTTCTCTATAGCATGAACTACCTCATCCACTGAAATTGGTTCTGTCAAATCCATCAAAGACAACGTACCATTTCGCAATCCTGGAGTAGAATCCAGAAAGCTTTCCATCTTGTCCCGACAAAGGTCCTTTCTTCCTAGAAGGTCTGCGTAATATGATCTGAAGATCTCCAGGATCCCTGATCTGGACTTCACCAGGGAACCCGTACTATCCCTCAGGCCTATGACCGTCTTAACTGCTATGCCTTGCTTACAGTTCTGGTAAGGATCAGGCGAGTGATATTTTCCATAATCCCTCTCCAGAACCACGGAGGCATGCCGGTCATATTGACACTTTCTAAGAAGAAACTTCACCTCAGAGATGTCCCCTGGATCTCCTCTATACGAGACAAGACAATCAAGGTTCCTCCGCAAATGCTGGTAGGCAATGAACATACCAAGCTGCTTCTTCTTACTTATGGCCTTGAAAAGTCCAATCGCCCTTTGTTTCACAAGTTCCCACCACTCTGACTTACTGCTGCAAAAGTCCAGAATAGAAACCTGTGTCTGAAAAAAATCCTCAAAGGATTGTCTTACCTCTACATCTTCCAGGAGAGCCAAATTCCATTTCCCTTCCCCTCGGTGGGGTGTCCCAGGCATTCAGAGTCACAGACAGCATACAGCCCTCAACTCAGGAGCCGAGAAAGCAGAGTTCTCCTTTAAAAAAAAAAAATATCTATCCTACTCTGACTATTCCCTCTCTGAAATGTGAATCCCGTGCTGCCAGGGCAGTGCTTAATATGCACATCTACCAGGCCTGCTTGTCTCACCATATCTCTAAGAAAAACGCTATCGTAACCCAGCCTGTCTATGGAGCCTCTCCTGTCTTCAGGCCTAATTATGGTGTTAAAATCACCTCCAAAGACAACCTGCTGGGACGTAAAAAGGAAGGGCTTGATCTCTGTGAGGAGGCATTTCCTGCCCCATTTTGACTGCGGTCCATAGATATTAATCAGGTGCAGGTCCTGCCCTCTAACAGAGACGTCCAAGACCATGCATCTCCCAAACTCTACCTCAATTACCCACCGTCATGTTACCATAATCGGTTTTAAAAAGGACCGCAACTCCACTGCAGGGCTCAGCCACAAGAGACCAAAAGGAGGGACCGCATCTCCACTCCCTTTTTGCTAGATGGACATCGGCCAAAGTATTGAGCCAGGTCTCTTGCAAAAATAAAATCTTGCCATCAAACTCGCTGAGCAAAAATAAGGCAATATCACAAGCTCTTGCAGATTTAATGCTGGCGACATTAATGGTCGCCACCTTTATCGGAGTGGGAACTGCCATCAGGATGATTGGGGTAGTCGTTTCTTAACCTTTGCCACACTCTCATCACCAGAAACAGCTATCTTCAGACTATGTGACTATGTGATAAAGAGAGGGATATATCAGATATCCCATCACCTGACAAAACTGAAAAAGTATTACCAAGAGGAATCCCTCCTGGGTCCGACTCTGGGGAAGAAATAACCACTTTATTTGTCTTCCTCTTCTTCTTTTTCTTCCTCCTAAACTTCTCCCACCCCTCATCATCGGAATCCCCCTCAGAAGGTGAGACATGGGATATGGATACCTTTCCATCAGCCCCATCCCGCACCCCCACACTCCCTTGACCACGTTTGTGCTGCTGAGGGACAGGGACTGGAGGCTGAGTGGGAAGATCCGCTAAACTTGCCCCCCCAGCAGCTTCTGCTAGTCTGGAGGATCTATGTGCGGCAGGACCAGGGACCACTACAGGAGGGACAGACTCAGGGACCACATCACTAGGTGAAACAGAATCCGAAACAACAGATATAAAAGACACAGGAGGGACAACAGTTTCAGCGGCCTCATCCTCCTTATCTAGCCTCTGCAGCTCAGCCTTCAATCCTGGCAAGTTATGTAATGCCTCCGGGCACTGACTATAAGGATGGCCGAACTTTTGGCACAAATTGCACCGAATTTCGGTACAATCCTTAGCCAAATGGTCCAGATCCTGGCATAGTGAACACTTCTTATGCGTACAGGTAGATGCAAAATTGACTTTTTCACCACATTACAGACTTTGGGCTGACCCTGGTAGAATATTGTCAGCCGATCTCTCCCCAGAAAGGCTGAACAGGGCAGATGATGAACTACATTTCCCAACATTCCCAATTTTAGTGACACTGTCCAGGCCCCTGTCCATATCCCATGTTCATCTATCACCTTCCACAGTGGACTGAGGACCTCACCATATTGGCGTAGCCATACTATTAAATCAGCCTCTGGTATGGATTCGTTACACACCAGGATCGCCACCGATTTTATCAGAGGCAAATCACCTTTGTCACCAAACCACTTCACTGTGGAAGGCCCTTGCACCCCCTATATCGCTCCCAGAATAAATCCAAGCCCTCAGGCTTTACAAAGGACAAATCCAACTCATAACTCCCCACTGGGAAAATCAAAGCAAATATATCCAAGGCTCTTAGGCTGCATTCACACCTAAGCATAGCGTTTTCAAGCAGAAAATCGAGCGAATTTACAGTGATTTTGCGGCGTTTTTATCTGCATTTTTTACAGCGATTTCGTGATGTTTTTTGCCGCCGTTTTGTGCAGAGCAAAAGGTCACCAATGTAAAAAGAAGAAAAATGCCCAAATCTGCTCGATTCGAGCGACAAAAAAGGGTCTGGAACTTGTTTGAGCTTCAGGCGTTTGGCTTCAGGCGACATGGAGTGGAGATGTGAACCATCTCCATTGAGAATAATAGATTTTTTCCCCTCTAGCGTTTTGTAGCTTCAGGCTTCAAGCTATAAAACGCTCAGGTGTGAATGGGGCCTATACCCCATTTCCAAAACCAACTCAGCCACCCTCCCCCATACTGGTGGGGTCCCCTCCCCCTTCAACTGATCCACATTTCTTCTCCTGTACTCACTAACCATCCCACCACCAAACCTCCCCAAATTGTGACCACTAATATTTGTAACATTCCCCCCACCCTGCTTGGTGCGACTCCCCAAAACTGACGCTTAACTCCCCACATTTTTCCCAGCAGAAAAAACATTTGTGTGTTTTGAACCATCTGACATATTTCTAGCAAATATCGATTGTACAGATTTGGTCTGAACAATCGAGTCTTTTCTCTGCTGAGCAGAGGGAGGAATGTCATTTTTATTTTGCCCAGCAATATTAACCCCTTCACCACCACCCACCACATTCATAGCTTTATCAATATTATTGTTGTCATTATTTTCTGGCACATTCATACCTGGCACTGGGATCCCTCCACCAGTGCTGGCTCTGCCGGTCTGTAACCCCTCTGCACATCCTCAGGGACCTCCGATGGTTCACCAACAGACCTGTCTGCCCTTAGGGGTGACTCCATCTGTTGGATGAACTGGGTGCCATGTTCACTCTCAACCCCCTGGCTGGTTGCCGTTGGTGAGTCCCCAGCCTGACATGGGGGGGGAGAGGTGCAGAGGCAGATGAAGCAAGGTTGTCTGTTACCTGTGGCTGCTGATCCACAGAACTCAGCGATGTCTGGTTGGCAAATCTTCTATCATTTTTTAATTTTTCTACAAAAGCTCCACTTCTTTCTTTCAATTTCTCCAAAAATAAAGAATGTTTCTTTACCTTCTCCTCCAGCTGCTGTAACTCTGGCTTCATGGCCAAACGGTTCTTACTCCAGGCCTGGAAATACTTGGTCCTGAAATTTTTATGTTCAGCTTTTAAACATTTAAGTTTCTCCTCAGCCCTTCCAATTGCCCAAAAACTATCAATCTTTTGTCTGTAGACATCCACATTCTCAGCAGGGCCTGGACCCACAGTCAGATACTCCACCACCTCCTCCTCCTCCTCACTAGACCCCATATCATCAGGGGAATCCCTCCCAGGGCCTCCCCCAGGATCAGGCATTATTCCTGGGCCGAGCTAACAGGCAAGGCCCAGGCTTGAAAAAGGGCTGGTTCTCAGAGAGCTCCTTGGGTGTGTCCTCCTCCTTCCCACTGACCACCAGCGTAAGGGACATTCTTCCCACTGACCACCAGCGTAAGGGACATTCTTCCCACTGACCACCAGCGTAAGGGACATTCTTCCCACTGACCACCAGCGTAAGGGACATTCTTCCCACTGACCACCAGCGTAAGGGACATTCTTCCCACTGACCATCAGCGTAAGGGACATCCTTCCCATTGACCACCAGTGTAAGGAGCATTCTTTCCACTGGTCACTAATGTAAGGGGCATTCTTTCCACTGGTCACTGGTATAAAGGGCATTCTTTCCACTGGTCACTGGTATAAAGGGCATTCTTTCCACTGGTCACCGGTATAAAGGGCATTCTTTCCACTGGTCACCGGTATAAAGGGCATTCTTTCCACTGTATAAAAGGCATTCTTTCCACTGATCACCGGTATAAGGGGCATGCTTCCTAATGACCACCAGTATAAGCGTTATTCTTCCCACTGACGACCAGTATAAGGGTTATTCTTCCCACTGACCAACAGTATAAGGTGCATTATTCCCACTGACTACCAGCATAAGGTGCATTATTCCCACTGACCACCAATATAAGGAGCATTCTTCCCACTGACCACCAGTATAAGGGGCATTCTTCCCACTGACCACCAGTATAAGGGGCATTCTTCCCACTGACCACCAGTATAAGGGGAATTCTTCCCACTGACCACCAGTATAAGGGGCATTATTCCCACTGACCACCAGTATAAGGGTATTTTTCCTCCTGACCCTTCCAAAGACTTGGTCTTGGCAGGGGTTCTCTGAGAACTAAAAAACTTATTCCAAGAGTTCCTCTGGGGTAAGAAAACCGAGGAAGGCCATTCTAGGTGGATGCCAATATTCAGCCTTAATCACCAGTTTCATTTAGTTTGATTTTTCCTTTTTTTTTATCACCACTTAAATCACTCCAGTGTATTATTACCTTGAAAAAGACCAATTTTACCTAAATAAATTTTTATTCTTTTGTAGCCAATATAATTAAAAACATGTCAAACGTTCACAAAATGCCTCCGACATAAAACCACAATTAACATTAAAGCAACGGATTTTCTTTCTTTTATTAGACCTTTGTTATATTTTGTTGCATAAACGGAGATTGCGGGAGGCATTTTCCAAGTCGATGTTTACTTGAGAGCACATTATATTAATTCTGCATCGCAGATACGTACTCCACAGATGCTAATAAGCACCGGGCCTGCCCTTTAATAAATGTCATTGAACAAGCCGCTATTGTTTACTTTTCTCTAACAAAGTTTCAGGTAAGACGCATTATTTTCAAAGACTGACCTGTCAGCATTGCTTACCGGAATAACATGTAAAAAGTCGGAGGTTTGAGCCTGCAGGGAGCTTTACCTGCACATCAAAAGGAATTAATAAGCAAGGTGTACACTAGGGTGGACTCAGCTGTGATTTCTGTATCGTATATGAAATCCAGGCATGGATTAATCACAAGCTGGAACATCTTCAGTCCCTCAAATCGTATCTTCGCCACCATACTCATCTTCATTTTATATCAATTTAGCAGAACAATGGCAATGAATTCATAATATGAGTGTTCTGATTTTATTGCCGCTTATCCATTGACCTACTGTACCTCCTTAGACCCAGTCTGTCCAGACAGTATGGTCACCTGTTGACTTACCACCATCCACAGGCAGCTTAACTCTTCAGTAAGACACAGAACCTGAATTCAAAGCAATTTTACCAGGTGCAGCCCCCGTCTATTGTGGGCGCACGGGTGCCGCTTCCCCTCTCCGCAGCCGCCACCCCCCCACCCTATCTATGCGCCTGGCCCCTTTCAGGACGCGGGGCGCATGAATTCCTATGGTGGGGGTGTGTTTTTTGAAGCACCCGATTAGAGCCAGAGGCTCTAATAGGCTTCAAAATAGGGTGGGCTTGGGGCACAGAGCATTGAGTCTGGAGCCCACCTAGTTGTATTGCAACCCTGATATTCCTCTCGGCCAATGGGGAAGCGAGTCTGATACCCATCATCTGATTGGCTGAAAGGACAGGCGATCCTATTGGATGCCCAGGAGGAGGCGCACAAGGGAAAGCGAGGAGGATAAGACACAGGAACCGATGCCCTGATTCCTGCCACTGCCCGATGTGCCCGCTGATGCCCGATCTCCTGCCGCTGCCCAATGTGCCCGCCGATGCCTGATCCCTGCCCCATCCTGATGTGCCTGCCAATGCCGGATCCCCGCCCCTGCCAGATATGCCCGCCAATGCCCAATCCTCACTGCTGCCTGATTTGCCCGCCGATGTCCGATCCCCGCCCCTGCCTGATGTGCCCGCCGATGCCGGATTCTGGCCTGATATGCCCGCTGATGCCTGATCCCTGCCCGATGTGCCTGCTGCTGTCCGATCCCCGCCGCTGAACAATATCCCCAGCAATGCCGATCTCCACTGCTGCCTGATTTGACCGCCGATGCCTGATCCCCACCCCTGCCCGATGTGCCCGCCACCTAGATCAGGAAAGTGCCAATGGATCGGCAGACAGCGAGGGTGGAGGGGGGGTTTGAGGAGACTTTCCTAAAGCCTATATCTGTGAATAAGGAACAATGACTGAGGGAACATGGAAGAAGTAGGGAGGGTCTAGCTATGACTAAACTTACTAGCACTAAACAGGAGGGGAGGACAGGGGTAAGTTTGCCACCTGTCCCGGATTCACCCGGACAGTCCATCTGAAACTCGGATACATTATTCAGCCACGATTGTGACTTTCCATGCTCCCGGGGGGCCTGTGCAGCCTCCCTGTCATACTCAGACGGACCGGGGGGGGGGGGGCCTGTAATAGAACCAATTGGCTGTATTTTCCTCCAGCAGCTACTCAACGCCAGCTTCTTGTCCTCTCCCTCCCACCAGCATTCAGCAGCTGCAGGAGGAAAATACGGTTGATCGGTTATAACAAATGCCACCCCTGCCGTCCAGGTTTCCTTTTTTTACTGGTGCCGGCTCCCCCCCTGTGTGTGCTCCCATGTCCCCCCCCCCCCGCAATGCTGCTGGCTTCCCTCTCCAGCTTTCCAACTTTCTGCTGCAGGGGATGTTTTTTAGGATGAAGAGCGGGGAAGGGGCTGGTAACTATGTCATTTACCGGTCCCTTACTTTTCTGAATGAACACAGTGATCTATACTGATCTGTTTAGATCCCTGATATTTCACCAAAGCCCCCACAGGGCTGTTTAACAAAATTGTAAAAAATATAAAAAAAGGGAAAATAATGAAAAGTAAAAATCTGCAGACGCCGTCCGCTTCTCTGCAGACGCCGTCCGCTTCCCTGCAGACGCCGTCCGCTTCCCTGCAGACGCCGTCCGCTTCCCTGCAGACGCCGTCCGCTTCCCTGCAGACGCCGTCCACTGCTCTACTAATATCATACACTGCTCTACTGACACCGTCCACTGCTCTACTAATATCATACACTGCTCTACTGACACCGTCCACTGCTCTACTAATATCATACACTGCTCTACTGACACCGTCCACTGCTCTACTAATATCATACACTGCTCTACTGACACCGTCCACTGCTCTACTAATATCATACACTGCGCTACTGACACCGTCCACTGCTCTACTGACACGTCCACTGCTCTACTGACACCGTCCACTGCTCTACTGACACCGTCCACCGCTCTACTGACACTAGGGTTGCCACCTTTTCTTCAAGCCAAACCCGAACACTTTAGCGCCGCATGGCAAACACACACATACAATAGTGTATGAATAGTGGTGTAAATCCATTTCAAAATGTGTTGTGCTAATATCCAATTTATAACCACCTTTTGAGTTAGATATGTTGGATATTAGCACAGCACCTTGTGGAATGGATTTACACCACTATTCATACACTATTGTATGTGTGAAATTGAACAATATGTATGTTTAAATAAGATTGGAGTGTATTAATACTTGGATTATCCTCGGGGGTTTCCACCATCATTCACAATTCATTTTTTTCACATTTGAATTAATATAATTATATGTGGAGGTTGCACTGCGTGTTTAAAAAAAAATAAAAAATAAATAGGCTTTATTTTATTTTATTATTTTAAATCAGAGTCCCCTATATCAGATTCTCATTAGAAACCCGTCTCTAAGGGGGGGGGGGGGGCTTGTTGATGTAAGGGGACTGTGAAATAATGGGTGTGTCTAAAGAGAGGGGTGATATAAGGAAACACTGATCCTTATATCATAATGTGGGTTTCCAAAGGGGGTGCTTATATAAAGAGAGTTTCCCTTATCTAATAGAGGTCTCTAAGTAGGGGGGTGCTGATACAATGGGGGTCTCTAAGTGGTCAACAGCAGTCAGAACCCCCCTCCCCACAGACTCCATTAGTTCACATTCTCCTTCCCTTATATTGCCCCCCCCCCACACTTGATTAGATCAGGGACCCTTCATCAGTGTCCCCTGACCTGAAAGACCCCTAATAGACTGCCTTACCAAGAGCTGCTTTGAGCCAGGGAGTGTGGGAGTCGGAGCATTCACTCACAGGGCTGCTGTTAGAAATGATTGGGCCCCAAATCACCTGAGGAGGGAAAGAGGGGTTGGGAGGGGGGTGAAAGAGAGACAGGAGACGGGGGGGGGGGGGGGTCTGACAGAGAGAGAGGGGAAGGGAGAGAGGGAGAAAGGTCTGAGAGAGACAGAGAGAGAAACAGAGAGAGAGACAGAGAGAGAGACAGGAAGAGAGAGACAGACAGAGATGGGGGCTGACAGAGAGAGAGAGAGAGAGGGGGGGTCTGAGAGAGAGAGAGAGAGAGAGAGTGAGAGGGGGGTCTGACAGATAGAGACAGAGAGAGAGGGGTCTGACAGAGAGAGACAGAGAGAAAGAGAGAGACAGAGAGGGGGGTTGACAGAGAGAGAGAGAGAAAGAGAGAGGGGGTCAGAGAGAGAGAGGGAGAGGGGGTCTGAGAGAGAGGGGGGTCTGACAGAGAGAAAGAGAGAGAAGGGGGGTCTGATAGAGAGAGAGAGAGAGAGGGGGGGTCTGATAGAGAGAAAGAGAGAGAAGGGGGTCTGACAGATAGAGAGAGAGAGAAGGGGGTCTGACAGAGAGAGAGAGAGAGAGAGAAGGGGGTCTGGCAGAGAGAAAGAGAGAGAGAGGGGGGTCTGACAGAGAGAAAGAGAGAGGGGGGGGTCTGGCAGAGAGAAAGAGAGAGAGAGGGGGGGTCTGACAGAGAGAAAGAGAGAGAGGGGGGTCTGACAGAGAGAAAGAGAGAGAGAAGGGGGTCTGACAGAGAGAGAGAGAGAGAGAGAGAAGGGGGTCTGACAGATAGAGAGAGAGAGAAGGGGGTCTGACAGATAGAGAGAGAGAGAGAAGGGGGTCTGACAGATAGAGAGAGAGAGAAGGGGGTCTGACAGATAGAGAGAGAGAGAAGGGGGTCTGACAGAGAGAGAGAGAGAGAGAGAGAGAAGGGGGTCTGACAGAGAGAAAGAGAGAGAGAAGGGGGTCTGACAGAGAGAAAGAGAGAGGGGGGGTCTGGCAGAGAGAAAGAGAGAGAGAGGGGGGGTCTGACAGAGAGAAAGAGAGAGAGGGGGGTCTGACAGAGAGAAAGAGAGAGCGAGAGGGGGGTCTGACAGAGAGAGAGAGAGAGAGAAGGGGGTCTGAGAGAGAAAGAGAGAGGGGTCTGACAGCGAGAGAGAGAGAGAGAGAGAGAGAGAAGGGGGTCTGAGAGAGAAAGAGAGAGTGGCCTGACAGCGAGAGAGAGAGGGGTCTGACAAAGAGAGAGAGAGAGGGGGCCTGACAGAGAGAGAGAGGGGGCCTGACAGAGAGAGAGAGGGGGGTCTGACAGAGAGAGAGGGGGGGTGTCTGACAGAGAGAGAGAGGGGTCTGAAAGAGAGAGGGGGGTCTGACAGAGAGAGAGAGGGGGGGGGGGTCTGACAGAGAGAGAGAGGGGGGTCTGACAGAGAGAGAGAGGGGGGTCTGACAGAGAGAGAGAGGGGTCTGACAGAGAGAGGGGGTCTGACAGAGAGAGAGAGGGGGGTTTGACAGAGAGAAAGAGAGGGGGGTCTGACAGAGAGAAAGAGGGGGGGTCTGACAGAGAGAGGGAGAGAGGGGTCTGACAGAGAGAGAGAGGGGGGGTCTGACAGAGAGAGAGAGAGGGGGGGTCTGACAGAGAGAGAGGGGGTCTGACACAGAGAGAGAGGGGGTCTGACACAGAGAGAGAGGGGGTCTGACACAGAGAGAGAGAGGGGGTCTGACACAGAGAGAGAGGGGGGGTCTGACACAGAGAGAGAGGGGGGGTCTGACACAGAGAGAGAGGGGGGGTCTGACAGAGAGATAGGAGGTCTGACAGAGAGAGAGGGGTCTGGCACAGAGAGCGAGAGAGAAGAAGGGGGTCTGACAGATGAGAAGGGGGGGTCTGACAGAGGAGAAGGGGGGGGGTCTGACAGAGAGGAGAATAGGGGGTATGACAGAGAGGAGACGGGGGGGGGTCTGACAGAGAGGAGAAGGGGGGTCTGATAGAGAAGAGGGGGGCGTTTCACAGGAGGAGAAGGGGGGGTCTGACAGAGAGGAGAAGGGGGGTCTGATAGAGAAGAGGGGGGCGTTTCACAGGAGGAGAAGGGAGGGTCTGACAGAGAGGAGAAGGGGGGGTCTGATAGAGAAGAGGGGGCGTTTCACAGGAGGAGAAGGGGGGGTCTGACAGAGAGGAGAAGGGGGGGTCTGATAGAGAAGAGGGGGCGTTTCACAGGAGGAGAAGGGGGGGTCTGGCAGAGAGGAGAAGGGGGGGTCTGATAGAGAAGAGGGAGTGTTTCACAGGAGGAGAGAGGGGGGTCTGACAGAGAGAAAGAGAGAGAAGGGGGTCTGACAGAGAGAGAGAGATAGAGAGAGAAGGGGGTCTGACAGAGAGAGATAGAGAGAGAGAGAAGGGGGGCTGACAGAGAGAAAGAGAGAGAGAGAGAGAGAGAGAGAGAGGGGGGTCTGACAGAGAGAAAGAGAGAGGGGGGTCTGACAGAGAGAAAGAGAGAGAGAGAGGGGGTCTGACAGAGAGAAAGAGAGAGAGAGGGGGGTCTGACAGAGAGAGAGCGAGAGAGAGAGAGAGAAGGGGGTTTGAGAGAGAAAGAGAGAGGGGTCTGACAACGAGAGAGAGAGAGAAGGGGGTCTGAGAGAGAAAGAGAGAGGGGCCTGACAGGGAAAGAGAGAGGGGCCTGACATCGAGAGAGAGAGGGGTCTGACAAAGAGAAAGAGAGGGGGTTCTGACAGAGAGAGAGAGAGAGAGAGAGAGAGGGGGCCTGACAGAGAGAGAGAGGGGGCCTGACAGAGAGAGAAGAAGGGGGTCTGACAGAGAGAGAGAGAGAGGGGGGTGTCTGACAGAGAGAGAGAGGGGTCTGACAGAGAGAGAGGGGGGGGTCTGACAGAGAGAGAGGGGGGGGTCTGACAGAGAGAGAGAGGGGGGATTGACAGAGAGAAAGAGAGGGGGGTCTGACAGAGAGAGAGAGGGGGCCTGACAGAGAGAGAAGAAGGGGGTCTGACAGAGAGAGAGAGAGAGAGGGGGGTTTCTGACAGAGAGAGAGAGGGGTCTGACAGAGAGAGAGGGGGGGTCTGACAGAGAGAGAGAGAGGGGGGTTTGACAGAGAGAGAGAGAGGTGGTTTGACAGAGAGAAAGAGAGGGGGGTCTGACAGAGAGAGAGAGAGGGGGGTCTGACAGAGAGAGAGAGAGAAAGAGAGGAGTCTCACAGAGAGAGAGAGAGGGGGGTCTGACAGAGATAGAGAGAGGGGGGGTCTGACAGAGAGAGGGGGGTCTGACAGAGAGAGAGGGGGTCTGACACAGAGAGAGACGGGGTCTGACACAGAGAGAGAGGGGGTCTGACACAGAGAGAGAGGGGGTCTGACAGAGAGAGAGAGGGGGGGGTCTGACACAGAGAGAGGGGGGGTCTGACACAGAGAGAGAGGGGGTCTGACAGAGAGAGAGGGGGGGGGGTCTGACAGAGAGAGAGAGAGAGAGAGGGGGTCTGACAGAGAGAGAGAGAGAGGGGGGTCTGACAGAGAGAGAGAGAGAGAGAGAGAGGGGTCTGACAGAGATAGAGAGAGGGGGGGTCTGACAGAGAGGGGGGGGTCTGACAGAGAGAGAGGGGGTCTGACAGAGAGAGAGGGGGTCTGACACAGAGAGAGAGACGGGGTCTGACAGAGAGAGGGGAGTCTGACAGAGAGAGAGGCGGGGTCTGACACAGAGAGAGAGGCGGGGTCTGACACAGAGAGAGAGGGGGTCTGACACAGAGAGAGAGGGGGGGGGTCTGACAGAGATAGAGAGAGAGAGGGGGTCTGACAGAGAGAGAGAGAGAGAGAGAGGGGTCTGACAGAGAGAGAGAGGGGGGGTCTGACAGAGAGGAGAAGGGGGAGTCTGATAGAGAAGAGGGAGCGTTTCACAGGAGGAGAAGGGGGGGTCTGGCAGAGAGGAGAAGGGGGAGTCTGATAGAGAAGAGGGAGCGTTTCACAGGAGGAGAAGGGGGGGTCTGGCAGAGAGGAGAAGGGGGAGTCTGATAGAGAAGAGGGAGCGTTTCACAGGAGGAGAAGGGGGGGGGGTCTGACAGAGAGGAGAAGGGTGGCCGGCTGACAGAGCAGATGAGAGAGAGAGACGGACCTCAGGTGTGTGACACACAGCGCGAGTTAGTACTCCGGAGCATGCAGGGCTAGCGCGTTTTGTCCAGACACAGTGCAGCCCTGCATGCACATATGACCAGCAGCTACGGCTCTCAGGCAAATTTTTCACTGACCTTCATGTCCACCATCCATCCCGTCCGTCCCGCACATGACCTGTCACCTGTGACCTGCAGCCTGCTCGGCCAATCACAGAGCACATGCCGCTGCCCTTTGCTGCACCGATGTTTAGACACTAGGCAGTGTGTGAAGTTGTAAATATTGATAGCAGACATGGGACAGGATGATTATGCACCCTAAATGTTTGTTGTGGCTGGAGCCAGAGATCCGGCTGCCACAGGATGGTTGATATGTGTGCCCGGGTTTCCGACGGGTGGAAACCCGGGCACATGTGTCCAAACCCCGACTGTCCGGGTCAAAACCGGACAGGTGGCAACCCTAACTGACACCGTCCACCGCTCTACTGACACCGTCCACTGCTCTACCGACACCGTCCACTGCTCTGTTTACCGTGGCATGAGCAGGGCACCACATTGCTTCTCTCATCCAAAGGTGTCTCAGGTCTTTTACAGTGCTTTAGTGCAGAAGTCGTCAACCTTTTTTGGCACTGGGGACCAGCTGCTTGGAAGAAAATTGTGGCAAGGCCAGGGAGCATGCGTGTGTGTGCGTATGTGTGTGTGTGTGTGGGGGGGGGGGGGGGGTACATGAGATTTTTCGCTGGCAATTGTTTGGGGCAATGGCTGGTGTTAGCACTGCAATCATCACGGCACCATGGATGACAGAACAACGATTTTAACAAATCGGTTAAAGTAGACCTAGCATCCAATATATTCTTTCATATTGGGTACGTGCATGCTAATTAATGTGTCATGGTAAGACTTACCTCTCACAGAGATCCCAGTACTCCCCCTGACAATGCCTTCATCTTCTTTTCTCTCTAGAAAGAGGGCACCATCTTTTGGCCAGGCATCATTCAGGGTCATCATCTACTGTACTTGTTGGACTGAGATGCCGGTTCAGCGATAGTTGAGGTAAGTGGAAAAATAGTGATGGGCCGGTAAGGTTGTCTTTCTGGTATTGTTATCTTAAAGTATTGGTGCTGATGTAAACAATCTGGTTACAGACAGGCACTTTCTACACCGAAAAGGATCTTCATTGTCTAATTGGCTTGTACATATGTGAACCTGGCCTCAATGGTAGTTCTTTCAGTGTGAATACAAGGCCAGGTCTGGTCTGATGGCACCGTCATGTTAATCCAGCACAGCCCTTGCTGTGGTCTCTCACCCTTGTGATTTAGTACAAAGTTACAATGTTGCAGTCTGATCACTGGAGGAGGGGGAGACTGAAGCAATGCTTCCTCCTGCCTGCAGCATACTGATGACATCATCCTCGGCCTAGGCAAAGTCACTGATAGGAGCTCAATGATGGCTTTTTGATGTAATACATTTTTTTACATGTTTGCTGTATATTTTCAATGTCAGATTTCTCATGTAGATTTGAAAAGTTACTTTAAAATTAGCAATGTACACAAACTATGTGCAGCTAGCCATCTTTATGTGTACTGCTAACTGATAGAAACTAGGCCAGATCTAGAATGCTCTTTATCATTAATTGTGGTTCCTTTGGTGGTTAATTCCCAATCTGCTTTCTTCTTCAGCAGTAGTTACTTTTCTCTGTTTGATATATGTGGACACTACTGAACTAGAAATAAATATATACCTATTTTAAACACATCTGCCTTGGGAAACCATACCCTTGGCACATACTGTATGCAAATTACAAAGTTTATTGTTATTATTCGGTTCCTCCTCTCACATCTCTACTCCCATAAGCCCTAGCCCATATCCATGTCATCCAACAAAGGAGGAATCAAGTTGTTCCTACAGCCTTGCTTTAGGGCTCATTTACATCCAACCACCTGACCCCCTGTTGATATCCATCCCTCCCTGACCACTAACCCCTTCCGCTGACACCAACCGCTCCCCAACCAGAGCCCCGGAAAACATTTAAATGAATCGTTTCAAAGAATGCTTTAAAATGAATGGTAGTATGGGCTATACCTTTTATACAGTATATGGACAAAGAATATTGCACAAAGAAAAGGAGGGAGGGGGGATGACTGAGTTCATCACATGAGGCATAAATCCTATATAAACATGTATCATCTCAAACACAGTTTAAACTAGTTTTATAGCTGACGGTTGTATATTGTCTGAAAACATAATTCCAAAACCAGTTCTTTCCAGGAGCCACTTAACATAGTTACATAGTTACTAAGGTTGAATAAAGACACCAGTCCATCCAGTTCAACCTGAGTGTCTACAATTGTCCCTATCCCTCTACATTGCACACTCACATTGGTCCCTACCCTCATGGAGCCCACAATCCAAGGTCCCCATTCATATATTAGGGTAAATTTTGGAAAGAAGCCAATTATTATTATTATTATTATACTACAGGTTTTATATAGCGCCAACAGTTTGCTCAGCGCTTTACAACATGAGGGCAGACATTACAGTTACATTACAATTTGGTACGAGAGGAATCAGAGGGCTCTGCTCGTTAGAGCTTACAATCTAAAAAGGAAGGGGCAATTGATACAAAAGGTAATAGCTGTGGGGGGATGAGCTGATGGAGGAAGTAAAACAGTGTTAGTTAGAAGCAGGATAGGCTTCTTTGAAGAGAGGGGTTTTCAGGGATCGTCTAAAGATGGATAAATTAGGGGATAGTCTGACAGATTGGGGTAGGAAAGGATGGGAGAAGCTCTGGAGAAATCCTGGAGGCGAGCATGGGAGGAGATGACAAGAGAGCTATAGAGCAGGAGGTCTTGGGATGACCGACGAGAGCAGCTTGGCTGGTGTTTTGGGACTAGGTTAGTGATGTAACTAGGGGCAGAGTTATGGATGGCTTTGTAAGTTATTGTTAGTACTTTGAATTTTATTCGTTGGGTGAGTGGAAGCCAGTGCAGGGATTAGCAGAGAGGGGTGGAGGACACTGAATGGCTGGTAAGGTGGATGAGTCTGGCAGCGGCATTCATTATGGACCGAAGGGGGGATAGTCTATGTAAAGGTAATCCAACGAGGAGGGAGTTTCAGTAGTCAAGGCGAGAGATGACCAGGGAGTGAATTAGAAGCTTGGTGGTGTCATTAGTTAAAAAGGGGCCTATTCTATTCAATTAACCTACCTGCATGTCTTTGGAGTGTGGGAGGAAACCGGAGTACCCGGAGGAAACCCACGCAGGCACAAGGAGAACATGCAAACTCCAGGCAGGTAGTGTTGTGGTTGGGATTTGAACCAGTGACCCTTTTTACTGCTAGGTGAAAGTGCTAACCACTACACCACTGTGCCGCCCATAACCTGTGACCATCGCGACAAACAAGACCCTAAAATCATAAGCTATTGGTCTGTCAACAATTTATAGAATGTTTAAGTTTTGTTAACTCTTTCTCACCCTTCAATCCACTCTTAAATCACAAAGTGATTTTACAATGGTCACTTAATATTCTCTGTTGGATACTTTCGTTGCGTTGTATAATTACAGATACATTAACCACTTGCTGCCCACCCTATAACAGAAAAACGCGGCAAAGTGGTTTCAAAATCCTGACCGGACGTCATATGACGTGATCAGGATTTTGAGCCGCTGCACGCCCCCAGGTGCTCGCATCGCGGCGATCGTTGTTGCGGGGTGTCAGTCTGACACCCCACAACTATGATCTCGGTAAAGAATCTCAGACGGAGACTCTTTACCATGTGATCAGCCGTGTCCAATCACGGCTGATCACAGTGTAAATAGGAGAGATGGTGATCGGCTTTTCCTCACTCGCGCCTGTCAGACGCGAGTAGAGGAGAGCCGATTGGCTGCTCCTCTGACAGGGGGGTCTGTGCTGATCAATTATCAGTGCAGCCCCCTGAGGATGCCCACACTGGACCACCAGGGACACCACCAGACCACCAGGGATGCCCAGCACAAGGTATGCCACACTTGACCACCAGGCATTCCAGTCAGTGCCCACAATGGATGCCAATCAGTGCCCACCATGGATGCCAATCAGTGCCCACAATGGGCATCACTGATTGGCATGCATTATTGTTTGGCACTGATTGGCATCCATTAGTACAGTATAATACAATACAATGCCGCCTATCAGTGCATATCTGTGCCGCTACCTATCAGTACCTATCCATGCCCATCTGTGCCGCCTATCCATGCCCATCTGTGCCACCTATCCATGCCCATCCATGCTGCCTATCCATTCCAATTTGTGCCACCTATCAGTGCCCATCCGTGTCGCCCATCAGTGCCGCCCATCAGTGCCGCCTATCAGTGCCACCTATCAGTGCCGCCTATCAGTGCCACCTATCAGTGCCACATATCAGTGTCCATCAATGCTACCTCATCAGTGCCACCTCATTGGTGCCCATCAGTGTAGCCCCATCAGTGCCTATCAGTGAAGGAGAAAACGTACTTATTTACAAAATTTTGAAACTGAAACAAAAAATTTTTTTTCTACATCTTCAGTATTTTTTTTATTTGTTTAGCAAAAAATAAAAACCGTAGAGGTGATCAAATACCACCAAAAGAAAGCTCTATTTGTGGGAAAAAAATGATAAAAATTTCATTTGGGTACAGTGTAGCATGACTGCGCAATATTCATTCAAAGTGCGACAGCGCTGAAAGCTCAAAATTGGTTTGGGCAGGGAGGTGTTTAAGTGCCCAGTATTGAAGTGGTTAAATAAGCTTGAAAATTATATATATATATATATATATATATATATATATATATATATATATATATATATATATATATATAAACAAGGATGAAAAACAGGCACATTAAAATTAACATTTCTGCCTGTCGGAACCAAGAGAAAAATTAAACCAAAAAAATCACCGAAACTTCCTAGTCCCTTAAAGGGGTTCCACCCATCTTTGGCAATAGCTCTGGCTTCAGCTTGGAGGTTTGACACCTACTTTCTGTGTTTATCAATTATATCATAATAATCGGGTATTTCAATACTCGTATTATGAATCCACGTGCAGCACTTATAGTCCTCCGTTTCTTCACAGAGTCCAGTCAGAGCAGCACTTATGGATTCGATAGCTACTTTGTGCATATCTAGTTGTTTACATTTAGCTCTTTGTTTAACCACTGGGCACTTAAACACCCTTAATAACCAGACCAATTTTCAGCTTTTGGTGCTCTCACATTTTGAATGACAATTACTCAGTCATGCAACACTGGACCTATATGAAATTTTTGTCCTTTTTTTCACACAAATAGAGCTTTCTTTTGGTGGTATTTAATCACCTCTCAGTTTTTTATTTTTTGTGCTATAAAAGAAAAAAGACCGAAAATTCTGCGAAAAAATTAATTTTTCTTCGTTTCTGTTATAAAATTTAGCAGATTATTAATTTTTTCTTTATAAATTTTGGCCAAAATTTATACTACTACATATCTTTGGTAAAAATAAGTACAAATTGGTGGATATTATTTGGTCTTTGTGAAAGTTATAGAGTCCACAAGCTATGGTGCCGATATCTGAAAATTGATCACACCTGAAGGACTGACGGCCTATTTCAATTCTTGAGACCCTAACATGCCAGAAAAGTACAAATACCCCCCAAATGACCCCTTTTTGGAAAGAAGACATTCCAAGGTATTTAGTAAGAGGCATGATGAGTTTTTTGAAGTTGTCATTTTTTCCCACAATTCTTTGCAAAATCAAGATTTTTTTTCCCCCACAAAATTGTCATATTATCAGGTTATTTCTCACACACAGCATATGCATACCACAAATTACACCCCAAAACACATTCTGCTATTACTCCCGAGTACGGCGATACCACATGTGTGAGACTTTTACACAGCGTGGCCACATACAGAGGCCCAACATGCAGGGAGCGCCATCAGGCGTTCTGGAGCACCCAGGACAATTCTGACATTTCTCTCCTACATGTAAAAATCATCATTTATTTGCTAGAAAATTACAGAGAACCCCAAAACATTATATATTTTTTTTTAGCAAAGACCCTGGAGAATACAATGGTGGTCGTTGCAAATTTTTATCTCACACGGTATTTGCGCAGCAATTTTTCGAACGCGTTTTTTGGGGGGAAAAAACAGTTTTGTGCTTAAAAAAACAAAAAAAAAAAACAGTAAAGTTAGCCCAATTTTTGCATAAAGTGAAAGATGAAGTTATGCTGAGTAAATAGATATTGAACATGTCACTCTTCAAAATTGCACATGTCCGTGGAATGGCGCCAAACGTCGCTACTTAAAAAATCCCCATAGGCGACGCTTTAAATTTTTTTTACTGGTTACATGTTTTGAGTTGCAGAGGAGGTCTAGGGCTAGAATTATTGCTCTTGCTCTAACGTTCGCGGCGATACCTCACATGTGTGGTTTGAACACCGTTTTCGTATGTGGGCGGGGCTTACGTATGCGTTCGCTTCTGCATGCGAGCACATGGGGACAGGGGCGCTTTAAATTTTATTTTATTTTTTTATTGTTCATTTTACTTTATTTATTTTAGTTTGAAATTTTTTTCCCCAAAAATAACATTTTTGATCACTTTTATTCCTATTACAAGGAATGTAAACATCCCTTGTAATAGGAATATGGGAAGACAGGTCCTCTTTACAGTGAAATCTGGGGGTCAATATGACCCCACATCTCACCTCTAGGCTGAGAAGCCTGAAAAAAAAAAAAAAAAAAAAAAAGATTCTGGCTTTGATCGTACTGGTGAGTTGGTAGAAGCACCGGAGGGTGGTGAGGGGTGGGGGGGGGTCTATGGCTGGGTATTGCAAGGTATCACCGAGTATGGCTGGGTATCTCCGAGTATGGCTGGGTATGGCAATTTATGGCAGGGTATTGCAGAGTATTGGGGGGTATTGCAGAGTATTGGGGGGTATTGCAGAGTATTGGGGGCTACTGCAGAGTAATGGCAGGGTACTGCAGAGTAATGGCAGGGTACTGCAGAGTATTGGGGGTACTGCAGAGTAATGGCAGGGTACTGCAGAGTAATGGCAGGGTACTGCAGAGTATTGGGGGGTACTGCAGAGTAATGGCAGGGTACTGTAGAGTATTGGGGGGTACTGCAGAGTAATGGCAGGGTACTGCAGAGTATTGGGGGTACTGCAGAGTAATGGCAGGGTACTGCAGAGTAATGGCGGGGTACTGCAGAGTAATGGGGGGGTACTGCAGAGTAATGGGGGGTACTGCAGAGTAATGGCAGGGTATTGCAGAGTAATGGGGGGTACTGCAGAGTAATGCAGGGTATTGCAGAGTATTGGCAGGGAATTGAGGGGTTAAATTCAGTGAGCAGCGATGTGGGCACTGCAGATGCAGCCCACAGCGCTGCTAACACCGATCTCTTTCCCCTCCGCTGTACCGATCGGTACAGAGAGGGGGAGGGAGGAACCGTTTACAAGTGATCACTCCGTCATTTGACGGAGCGATCACGTGGTAAATAGCCGCGACGAGCGGCCGTTTACCGTGATCCGTGATGCGCCGGGTCCAATGGACCCGGCGGTCACGGATGATCTCGTGTGCGCGCCCCAGGGGGCGCGTGAGAGCAGAATTCTGGGAGGCCGTTAATTAACGGCCTCTCAGAGTTAAACAACCACCCTGAAGCCGTTAATCGGCAATGGGCGGTTGTTAACTGGTTAATACTTAACAGTTTGGTGTCTACAGAGTTCTTTTCTATAATTTCATCTATGATTTTGGAGTAATTCAATCTTTTCATCAGTTCTATTTCACATCCTGTTCATGGGGGAAACCATGCCCAGGCCTGATCCTTTTCAAGAAATAGCTTTCTTTTCTCTGTGTTTAAGGTGGTACCTGGGGTATGCGCTAACTTTCAAAAGATGTTGGTGCTTTCCTTTTTCATCCCCTATGATTCTCATCACTGGAGTCAATGAAGCCAAATAGGGATGAGCCGAACACCCCCCGGTTCGGTTCGCACCAGAACTTTCGAACGGACCCCGCGTTCGAAACGAACGTTAGAACCCCATTGAAGTCTATGGGACTCGAACGTTCGAAATGGAAAGTGCTAATTTTAACGGCTAATATGCAAGATACTATCCTAAAAAGGGTTTGGGGGCCTGACTCCTGCCTCAGGGGACATGGGTCAATGCAAAAAAAGGTTTTAAAAACGGCCGTTTTGGCGGGAGCACTGACGAAGTGAAAAGTGAAATATTCCTTTAAATATGGTGCCTGGGGGGTGTCTGTAGTATGCCTGTGAAGTGCCACGTGTTTCCCGTGTTTAGAACAGTCCCTGCACAAAATGACATTAAATGGAAATAACACCATTTAAAACTGCTTGCGGTTTTAATGTTATATCTGGTTCCTGCAATATGGTTGAAAATCATTCAGAAAAATGGCATGGGTAGCCCTCCCTGCCCATTACCAGCCTATTTGGGTCTTGTACGCATATTAAGGGGAACCCCGTACCCATATTAAAAAAAGGAAATGCGTGTGGCCCCCAGGCCCTATATACTCAGAACAGCAGTATACAGGCGGTGCAAACAAGACAGGGACTGTGTAGGTTTGTTGTGTTAAGTTGAATCTGTTTGTAATTTTCAACTGGTACATTTTTAAAGTGTAGCTCCAGTCAAAAAAAACAATTTTTAAGCTTTTTGGAAAACATAGGGAAGGGTTATCACCCCTGTATAATTTGTTTTGTCGTCCATCTTTTTTCATCTCACTTGCTGCTGTCTGATGTTTGTAAGTTGGATGTTTGAAAGTAGGGGCCTGCCCTATATGCTCTGCAGAAATGGCGGAACAAGGTGTTGGTTTTGCCACAACATTGTAAGCCCTGAAAGTGACTCTTGGTGGGCGCTGGAGCGCCCTGCTGTGAACGATTATATCAAGAATTGTAATTACATGCCATTGTTGAACAGTGGTAGAAAAATTGACCTTTGGTGGTTGTGGTGCTGGTGCCACAACACTATAAGTCCTCACCGTTACTCAGGCACAGGAAGGGGCCCTCCTGTGAAATATTATATCAAGAATTGTAATTACATGTCCCTGTTAAACAGGGGCAGAAAAATTGGGCCTTAGGCACTGGTGCCATCACACTGCAACCTCTGCCATATACTCTAGTTTTATTGCAGGAATTAGCCCTGCTGCAAAGCATTGCATCAAAAATTGTACTTAAACGCCCCTGTTAATCAGGGGCAGAAAAATTGGGCCTTAGGCACTGGTACTGGTGCCACCACACTCCAACCTCTGACATATACTCTAGTTTTATTGCAGGAATTAGCCCTGCTGCAAAGCATTGCATCAAAAATTGTACTTAAACGCCCCTGTTAAACAGGGGCAGAAAAATTGGGCCTTAGGCACTGGTGCTGGTGCCACCACACTCCAACCTCTGCCATATACTCTAGTTTTATTGCAGGAATTAGCCCTGCTGCAAAGCATTGCATCAAAAATTGTAATTAAACGCCCCTGTTAAACAGGGGCAGAAAAATTGGGCTGCTGGCATCACCCAGAACCAAAAATGTTCTTCCAACATATCAGCGGAGGAGGAAGAGGATAGACAATCAACATAACAGGACAGTCACTCAGCATCAGCATAGGCAGTCTTGAAGGGATGTGGTATTTCAAAAAAAATTATTCGGTTACATCAGCTTCAGGTGCTTGGTAGCTGTGGGTGATCCAAGACTGATTCATCTTGATGAAGGTCAGTCGATCAACTGATTCGGTGGACAGGCGCACCCTGTGATCGGTAACAAAGCCACCAGCAGCACTGAAGGTGCGTTCCGAAAGAACGCTGGATGCAGGACAGGCCAGTAGCTCAATTGCATACTGTGCAAGCTCTGGCCAGTGATCCATCCTCAAGACCCAGTAAGCCAGAGGATTTTCAGTGGGAAAGGTGTCCAAGTCTGACCTTGCCCCTAGGTATTTTCTGCACCATGTAAATTAGACGCTGGCGATGGGTGCTGGAACCAATCATACCTTGGGGCTGCGGACTAAAAAATTGTCTGAAAGCATCAGTCAGACGGCCACCTTCTCCACCGCTCCTTCTGACTGATGCCTCAGCAACACGTTGTCCAGGACCAGGAGTTTGTGACCTCCCAGTCTCTGGGAACGCGTTGCACAGAGCTTTCTGCAAGGCCTCCCGGAGATGTCTCATCCTCTGCTCCCTCTGCGATGGCAAGATAAGGTCGGCAACCTTACCCTTGTACCGTGGATCAAGGAGAGTGGCCAGCCAGTAATGGTCCCTCTCCTTGATCCGAAGAATACGAGGATCCTTCCGCAGGCTTTGCAGGATCAGGGAGGCCATGCAGCGTAGGTTAGCTGAGGCATTCGGTCCGGAGTCCTCTGGGTCACTAAGGACAACATGATCCGCAGCTACCTCCTCCCAGCCACGTACAAGTCCACGTGTTTCTTGGGACTGTAAATCATCCCTATAAGACTGCTGCTGCTGATGCTGAGTGCCAGCCTCCACCTCCATGCTGACACAATCATCCTCCTCCTCCTCTTCCTCCTCCTCACCCTCTTCCTGTGTGATGGGTGGCACAGCAGGAACACTGTCTGGATAAAGGGGGCCTTGAGAGGCAAGGAAGTCCTCCTCTTCCTGCCTCTGTTCTGCCTCAAGTGCCCTGTCCATTATTCCACGCAGCGTATGCTCCAAGAGGTGGACAAGAGGTACAGTGTCACTGATGCATGCACTGTCACTGCTCACCATCCTTGTGGCCTCCTCAAACGGTGACAGGACAGTGCATGCATCCCTGATCATGCCCCACTGGCGTGGTGAGAAAAAACCAAGCTCCCCTGACCCTGTCCTGGTGCCGTAGTCGCACAGGTACTCATTGATGGCCCTCTGCTGCGTGTGCAGCCGCTGCAGCATGGCCAATGTTGAGTTCCATCTGGTGGGCATGTCACATATAAGGCGGTTCTTGGGCAGGTTCAACTCCTTTTGGAGCTCAGCCAGCCGAGCACAGGCATTAAATGATCGGCGGAAATGCACACAGACTTTCCTGGCCTGCTTCAGGACATCATGTAAGCCGGGGTATCTGCCCAAGAACCGCTGCACCACCAGGTTAAGGACGTGAGCTACACAGGGCACATGGGTCAGTTGTCCCTGTCGGAGGGCGGAGAGGAGGTTGGTGCCATTGTCGCAAACCACCATTCCTGGCTTAAGCTGGCGTGGCGTCAACCACCTCTCGGCCTGCCCCTGCAGAGCTGACAAAACATCCGCCCCAGTGTGGCTCCTGTCCCCCAAACAAACCAGCGCAAGCACGGCATGGCATCGTTTTGCCTGCGTACCTGCGTAGCCCCTGGAACGCCTACGGAGCACCGCTGGTTCTGAGGACAGAGCACTGGAAGAGGCCATGGAGGAAGAAGAAGAGGAGGGGGTGGAGGAGAGAGGTGTGTCACAACCAATAGTAGCATTTTGGAGGAGTGGTGGCGGAACAACCTCCAACACTACTGCACCTTGTCCTGCATCCTTCCCAGCAGCCAGAAGAGTGACCCAATGGGCCGTGAAAGACAGGTAACGTCCCTGTCCATGCCTGCTGGACCATGAGTCAGCGGTAATATGCACCTTACCGCTGACCGCCCTGTCCAGCGAGGCAAGGACATTGCCTTCCACATGCCGGTAGAGAGCCGGAATCGCCTTCCGTGAGAAAAAGTGGCGTTTGGGGACCTGCCACTGAGGAACCGCACATTGTACAAACTCACGGAAGGGGGCCGAGTCTTCCAACTGAAAAGGCAGCAGTTGAAGTGCTAGCAATTTAGCCAAGCTAGCATTCAACCGCTGGGCATGTGGATGGCTGGGAGTAAACTTCTTCCGCCGGTCCAGCAGCTGGGGCAGGGACATTTGCCTGCTATAATCGGATGTGGATGTACCACTAGCAGAGTTCCCGGAAGCACTTGGCTGTGACACACCTAATTCTACACCTTCATTCCTCTCAGAGCAGGTTTCAGAGAGGACTGAAGGTCTAGTGGGGTTGGAGATGCCAGCTGATGAGGAGCAAGGAGAGGTCCGCTTTGTTCTTTGGTGTGGGTCTTTGAGGTACGCTTGCCAACGAGCTGCATGGCAGGTCAACATATGTCTGGTCAAGCATGTGGTGCCCAAGCGGCTGATGTTTTGGCCATGTGAGATACGCTTGAGACATATGTTGCAAATAGCAGCGGTGCGATCTGATGCACTCGTCTCAAAAAAGGCCCACACCAAAGAACTTTTAGAATAACGCGCAGAGGAAGCGCTCTGCGCAGGCGGAGCTCTGCGGTGTGATTCAGTTGGTGTGCTGCCCCTAAGCTGACCCCCGGAGGGCATCCTGCCTCGTTGGACATGTGCCTCCTCCTCCTCCTCCTCCTCCTCCTCCTCCTCCCTCCTTCCAGGCACCCACGTAGAGTCAGTGCCCTCATCATCCCCTCCCTCTTCATCGCTGTAGCAAACCTGGCAGTATGCTGCAGCTTGTGGAACATGACTGCCAGATTGCTGTCCTTCTTGAGCATTCCCTCTCTCTGCGCTCACGCTACTGCCTTCCTCTAGCTGAGTGTCATCATCAGAGCCCACCAAACACTGGGCATCCTCCTGGAGCATGTACCCAACACTGTGCTCAAAGAGTTCAGGAGACTCCTCAGGAGGACGTGGTGGGTCTAGGGAAGGAGTCACTGATGATGACATTGAGAGGAGGGAAGACGATGTGTTGGCAGCTGCTTTGCTACTACCCTGAGACTGGGTGAGAGAGGATGAGGAGGATGAAGAGGGCTTGGTCATCCACTCTACCAAGTCGTTGGCATGTTGCGGTTCAACATGTCCAGCTGCAGAAAAGAAGGACAAGCATGTCCCATGGCCACGTGCTGATGGCAATGCACCGCGTCCACGACCAGCACTGTTGTCTCTAGACACAGAGCCTGCTTGCCCTCTTTTATCGGCTCGCGCCTGTCTGCCTCTCCTTGCTGGCCTTCCAGACATGGTAATGGCCTGAAGGGAGTTGGGTAAAACAGTAGTTGGGTAGTTTATATTGTGCTGGAGGCACACAACACCCACTAACTCCTGCAGATGCCTTTTTTATAGAACAGCAGAGATAAAGGGGTATATACAGATGTATACTGTGCTGTGCTGGAAGCACACACAACTTCCAATAACTCCTGCAGATGACAATTGGGCCCAAATAGAGAACAGCTATGTAGGTGGATTATAGCGGTATGTACTGGGTACAGAGCACGCAGACAGCACGCACTATCTCCTGACACTACTGACTGCAAGCTCTATTATTAAAGATGGACCACTAGCTATATAGGTGAGGTGAATATCACGGTGTATACTGCGTTCAGGGCACGCAGACAATAACCAGAAAACAGCAGAGTTAAAGGGGTATATACAGATGTATACTGTGCTGTGCTGGAAGCACACACAACTTCCAATAACTCCTGCAGATGACAATTGGGCCCAAATAGAAAACAGCTATGTAGGTGGATTATAGTGGTATGTACTGGGTACAGAGCACGCAGACAGCACGCACTATCTCCTGACACTACTGACTGCAAGCTCTATTATTAAAGATGGACCACTAGCTATATAGGTGAGGTGAATATCACGGTATATACTGCGTTCAGGGCACGCAGACAATAACCAGAAAACAGCAGAGATAAAGGGGTATATACAGATGTATACTGTGCTGTGCTGGAAGCACACACAACTTCCAATAACTCCTGCAGATGACAATTGGGCCCAAATAGAGAACAGCTATGTAGGTGGATTATATCGGTATGTACTGGGTACAGAGCACGCAGACAGCACGCACTATCTCCTAACACTACTGACTGCAAGCTCTATTATTAAAGATAGATCACTAGCTATATAGGTGAGGTGAATATAGTGGTGTATACTGCGGTCAGGGCACAGACAATAACCACTACACAAGAGCAAGATAGGAAATCAGCCAAAAACGATTGGTGTGTAACTGTGTTGAAGGTACACAGAACACCCACTGCTTCAGATGCCAACACACTACACGAGGCCGCCTCAAAGGCGGCCTTATATAGTGTGGGGCGTGCACTACACAGCCTGAGCTATGATTGGCCACAGGCAGGACGCCCGTGGCCAATCATGGCTCTCCTCGCTGCTGGCGCTGCGATTGGCCAAGCATGCGGGGTCACAGTGCATGCTTGGCCAATCATGAGCCAGCAATGCACTGCGCCATCGCAGTGCATTGTGGGCCACACGAATTTTGCCGCGAACGGCCCAAACGTTCGGAATTCGCCGAACGCCCGAACGACCAATGTTCGAGTCGAACGTACGTTCGACTCGAACACGAAGCTCATCCCTAAAGCCAAATAACAGCACCCACGGGTACCAACCGGTATCTAGGATAGCATTCCCTGCCGCAACATACATATACACTATCCCCTAGGAAAAATGATTGTTGGCTTATAGCATCCTGAAAACTTTCAGAAACGGTGGCCATGGTCAACTGGTTCAAAACGAAGTATTTCAATTTGTATTAAGTTCTGGGTTATTGGTGTGAAACATGGAAGACAAATCTGTTTAAAGAGATAATAAATTGTGAGCTTCGGCATATCTTTTGCCCTTTTATTTAAGGAATTTCCTAAGTTAAAACACCAATCTGGAGAGTGGCTTCTACCAATTATCCAGAATATCATTTGCATATATGGCCGATACATTGGTTATAGTTCCAAGAGGAGTACCATTCAAAAACTGAGTTATATTTACAGGGTCAGGGTCTCTCAAAGACTATTGCTTTAATGTGCTTGCACTATACAAGGATGTGGTATTGTCAGAGCCAAAGCAAGAAGAACAGCATCAACAGCACAGCACAGCATCATGGTAGTATGAGCTGTGCCTTTTATACAGGATATGGACAAAGAAAAGGAAAGAGGACAGAGTTCATCACATGAGGCATAAATCCTATATAAACATGTAGCATCTAAGACATAATTTAAACTAGTATTATATCTGACAGTTGATATTGTCTGAAAACATCATTTCTCCCTTCGCCTTTCAGGACAGCACCTTGGAGAGAGCGTAGCTCCACCTCTTCACAGTAAACACTGCGTGACAACGCCCCTTTTAAAAGCCGCTTCTTCCACCATGACGTCAGTTTTAGTGTTTGCGCCGCCATGGAAGCACTGCTGGGGAACCAGAGGGGCTGCGCTCTCTCCAAGGAGAGAGTTTTGTCAGTACCTTCATGATTTTATGCTCAAGGCCAGCCCAGTACCTTCCCGCACATGAGGGGGGTGTTCCGGTGTCCCTTCCTTTGTCGGCTCACAGGAGTAATGGACTGCTGGAGGTCACCCGCCCATGGTGTTCGGGGGGCCGTGGTTGTGCTCAGAACGAGCGTTCCATGCCAGGCCTCGGCATGGCGGTGTTGAATCCTGGACGGCAAGTGAAGTCTGTACTGGTGGGCGGAGACTTCCGGCAGGGCATAGCAGCGATTGGTTCTGGCTGCTGGAATGCAGGAGGAAGGGGCGGGTCCTCTGGCTGGGACTTCCTTTTGTTTGGCACATGGAGGACACCATTCAAAAGCACATAGGCAGTGGCTGCAACATTTGTTATGGAGGAAGAATCAGGCGTCTAGGTTCCCGGCCAGTCCCAGGTAGGAGAGGTACAGCGGTGCCTCTTTCCTTGTATATCACTGGGTGTTTTTCTTTTTTTTATTGAAACAAAAACCTGCAGCTGTCTGCTTTGGTGTAAATTTTCCATTAGCAGTTCAGCAAGGAGTGAGACTTTGGGCACTTAGGGTGTTGGCTGTGGGTGCTATCCGTTCTCCTCCTTTTTAGAGGCTATAGCTAAAGAAGGACCTTGGAGTTCTTTTGTGTTTGTTGTTTCAGAAAGCTACTGCCAAGTCAGAGAGAACATCAGGGAAAAAATGCCCCTCATGCAAAAATCCTTTAAGGAATTCTTGGCCCAAACCCCAGTGCAGATCCTGCATTGCAGATTTAGTAAAAGAAGAGTCCTCACAGGAGTGCAAGGAGCTCTTATCTTCTGTAAAAAAATAAATAGCAGAGGCCCTAGGGACAGTGCATTCCCTTGTGAAAAAGCGTGGCCAGAGTTCCAGCCAAGAACAGAGCTCTCAGTCCAGTCTCCCTCCATCCACTTCCATAGAGGTGAAAAGTGAGTCTGAGGAAGAAAGGGAAAGCATTCCTCCCTCAACCATTGATTCTGAGGAGGAGAAAGAAGAAGCCAGATCATCTAGATACAAACTTTCACTTGAGGAGGTGGATGATCTACTCAAGGCAATTTATACTACCCTGGAGATCCAGGAAGAAAAAACCCAGCTGTCGGTACATGACAAGATGTACCAGGGGCTGGAGGAGATTAAACAAAGAGTCTATCCTGTGCATAAAGTTTGAACAGACACTATTAAAAAGGAGTGGAAGGATCCAGAAAAAAGGGCAGTTCTTCTCTAAAGCCCTTAAAAGGAGGTTTCCGTTTGAGGAAAATTAGGAATTTGTGTGGAATAAAAAAACAAAAATAGATGCTGCCTTTTCACAAGTGTCTAGGAAGACTGATTTAGCCTTTGAGGATATGGGGATTCTCAAAGATGTGATGGACAAGAGGGCAGATGGGCTACTGAAAGCCTGGGATTCATCTTTAGCCAATCTGAAACCCGCAATGGTAGCTACAGTTGTAGCTAGGAATTTGGAGTGTTGGCTAGACCAACTTAAGAGTCATGTGGTAGCAGGTACCTCCAGAAAAATATATTCGAGTCCTTCCCTACATTGCGTAAGGCCGTCAAGTATATGGCAGATGCTTCTGCAGAGTCTATCAGGATATCTGCCAGATCCTCAGTGCTCGTTAACTCAGCGAGAAGGGCCCTCTGGCTAAAGACTTGGTCAGGGGATTCGGCTTCTAAAATAAAACTGTGCGGAATTCCCTTTTCAGGGGACCTGATGTTCGGGCCAGAACTGGAGGCTATCCTTGACAGGACTGCAGACAAAAAGAAAGCTTTCCCACAGAAAAAGAAAGTGGTGCAGCAGGGGAAGAATTTTCGTCCTTTTTGACAAACCGATAAGGAAAAAGACCAGACAAAGAACAGACCCTGGAATCCTCAGAGAGGAAGAGGCAGATGTGGGGTACTGTTTAGAAACCTCAAGCAATCCCCTAAAAAAAAATTATGACCTCCCAGTAGGCGGGAGACTTCAGGATTTATTGCCAGTTTGGGAAGAAACAACAAGCAGTCCATTTGTTCTGGAGTTAATCAAACAGGGTTATCGTCTAGAATTTTCACAAAGTCCCCCAAGTCGGTTTTACATCACAAACCTGCCAAGGGATCAGGAGAAGGCTCTGGCTATGAAATCTCTTCTACAAGAGCTGATGCAACAGAAAGTCATCACCCAGGTTCCAAAAGGTCAAGAGGGGAAAGGGTTTTACTCCCATATTTAACTGGTCAAAAAAACATCTGGAAAGTTCCACCTGATTTTCAATTTGAAAGTTCTGAATCGATCCATAAAATACAAAAAATTCAGGATGGATACGATTCTCGGTGAGGAACTTACTGACCCCCAAGTGTTACATGGCTTCCATCGACTTGAGAGATGTCTATCTCCATATTCCAATAGCACCCCCATCACAAAGTTTCCTGCGTCTTGCAGTCAGTCTAGGGGAAGGGGAGGTTTGGCATCTGCAGTTCCGAGCTCTGCCCTTCGGCCTTTCCTCCTCTCCCAGAGTATTCACGAAGGTGATGGCAGAAGCATTTGAGCCCCTGAGGCTGAAAGGGATTCCAATAGTGCACTATTTGGATGACCTGCTACTGTTTGCCGACTCAATCGGTCAAGTAGAAGTCAATCTTCAAATAACTCAAGCACATCTAAAAAGTTTGGGTTGGCTTCTCAACCTTCAAAAGTCAAACCTAATACCATCTCGGTAGGGTAAGGTTTCTGGGGTACGAAGTAGATTCATTAGAACAGAGAATATTTCTGCCCCAGGAGAAAATAGAGAAGATGCAGTTAGTTCTGAAAGCACTTCAATTCAACTCGGAGATTTCCGTAAGACAAGCCATGTCAGCTCTGGGCCTGTTGACAGCGGCAATTCCCTCGGTACAATGGGCCAGGTTTCATGCTCGTCCACTGCAGGCGGATATTTTGAGGAATTGGTCATATCAGGAACCTCCTGGAGAAGAAGTTCTTCATAGGGGCAAGAGCAAAAAGATCGCTCTGGTGGTGGAGAAACCAAAGAAACATCTCAAAAGGGCTTCTCTGGTCCTTCCCAGTAACCAGAAGACTGACCACAGATGCCAGCGCATGGGGCTGGGGAGCCCACCTAGAAGAACAAATGGTTCAGGGGGTTTGGTCCAAACCAGAGGCAAGAAGGTCGTCGAATTGGAGAGAGTTGAAGGCTATTCACCTAAGCCTTCTCTCCTTCCAGGAAGTTCTAGTGAAACAGCATGTCCAAATATTGTCGGACAATATGACGGCAGTATTATATTTAACAAAGCAAGGGGGCACAAAAAGCAGAATCTTGATGGAGCTAGCTTACCAAATCCTGAGATGGGCATAGGACAAGTTGGCCTCTCTATCCGCAGTCCATTTTAAGGGGACGGAAAACACCTTGGCAGACCTCCTCAGCAGGAGAGAAATAAGGGAAGCAGAGTGGTCTCTAAATCAGGAATTATTTGAGACGATCTCCAGGAGATGGAGTTCCCCTCAGGTGGACCTCTTTGCAAAACAAGAAAATGCAAAAGTACCAGACTTCTTCTCCCTTCAGAGGCAGGATCAAGCTCTTGGAATAGATGCATTGGCCCACAAGTGGGACTTCCAGCCTTCTTGCGCTTTTCCCCCCATTTCAGCTGATTCCAAGGGTGTTAGCTAAATTCAGGATGGAATCCACGGAACTAATCTTAATAGCTCCTTATTGGCCGAAAAGACCATGGTTTTCAATCTTGATGAAACCTCCTTGGAAGTTGCCAAGCAGGACAGATCTGCTGAGTCAGGGCCAGATCCTCCATACAGATCCAGCTTATCTAAATTTAACAGCCTGGTTTCTGAAGAACAGATCTTAAGACAGAAGGGCTTATCAGAGAAACTTATTACTACCCTTGCAAGTAGGAAAAAAGTGACAAGAGACATTTATTTCAAAGTCTGGAAGGTGTATAATACCTGGTGTTCCAGAAAAAAAACTTTAATTTGCTTAGTACAATTTTGGTTTTGGAATTTCTTCAAGAAGGATTGGAGAAGGGGTTAGCAGCAAGTACGCTCAAGACGCAGGTAGCTGCTTTATCAGTTTTTTTGGAAAGGACCCTGTCAGGGGAACCTTTTAATAATCAGATTTTTTAGGGCTCTGGCTAAAGTAAAACCTAGACCTATTGTTAGTTTTCCCAGATGGGATTTATCTTTAGTTCTTCAGGAACTGACAAAGACTCCATTTGAACCTATAGAAGGATCATCGTTAACGTTTTTGACACTGAAAACTGTTTTGTTAGTGGCGGTAACTTCTGCCCGTAGAATCAGTGTGTTACAAGCTCTATCAATTAAAGAACCCTTTATGAGATGTCTACCAGATAGGGTAGTCTTAAGGATGGATCCAGCCTTCCTGCCAAAAGTGGCTTCAGTCTTTCATTGTACACAGGAGATCATTCTCCCTACATTTTGCCCTTTAACTTCGGGGCCAGGGGAAGAAGCCTTCCATGCTCTTGATGTCAGGATGTGTCTTCTTAACTATTTGGAAATAACAAAGGACTTTAGAAAATCATCTTCACTCTTTATTTTAATAGAAGGTACTCACAAGGGATGTAAAGCTTCCAAAAGCACCCTCGGAAGATGGTTAAAACAAGCCATTAAAGAGGCATACACCTCTTTGGGTCTGGAACCTCCAGAAGGGATTTTGCCTCATTCCACTCGAGCAGTAGCAGCATCATGGGCAGAAAGGGCTGAGGCATCTCCTGAGCAAATTTGTAAGGCTGCCACATGGTCCAGTTTTTCAACCTTTATAAGGCACTACCGCTTGGATCTGCTTTCAGCCTCTGACTAATCCTTTGTTAGGAAGGTTTTACAGGCAGTAGTCCCACCCTGAAGTAAGTTTCTAGGTTATCCTCTCCAAGGTGCTGTCCTGAAAGGCGAAGGGAGAAAACCTTAGTTAGACTTACCGGTGACGGTATTTCTACGAGCCTTGCAGGACAGCAGCCTACTTCCATCCCTAGGTGATTATCTATAATGTATAATTATAGGGCTTGGTAACTGTCTGCTTAAATTTTCCAGCATGTTGGAGGATTTCTTGGTAACAACTGACGCCATGGTGGAAGCACCTGCTTTTAAAAGGGGCGCTGTCACGCAGTGTTTCCTGTGAAGAGGTGGAGCTACGCTCTCTCCAAGGTGCTGTCCTGAAAGGCTCGTAGAAATACCGTAAGTCTAACTAAAGCCCCGTACACACGAGCGGACTTAACTCCGAAGGAGTCTCCAACGGAGTTCCGCCGGAGTTCCGCCGGAGTTCCGACAGAGTTCCGACAGAGTTCCGTGGAAACGGACTTGCCTACACACGATCCCACTAAAGTCCGCCCATCTGGTACGCGGTGACGTACACCAGGTCCGACGAGACTATAAAACGGAAGTTCAATACCAAGTGCGCCACCCTTTGGGCTCCTTCTGCTAATTTCGTGTTTATCTCGTGTTAGTAGAAGTTTCGTGAGAGACGATTCGCGTTTTTCAGACTCGTATTTTTCAGAACGTTTTTCACTGCTTTTCAGTTTGTGCTTGTGAGGTTTGTATCTGTTTTTTAGTGCGTGTAGTCAGTTCGTCTCTGTATTTTGCAGTGCGATCTACTGCGCTCGCTGACTTTCAGCTCGCTCTTCACAGGCCTTGCTGTTCTTCAGTGACTTCTGTTAAGTTTGTTCTGACAAGCCGACCGTTTTGAAGCCATGTTGCGTGTACGTACTCGTCGTCGAGTTCGTGCTTTGCTTGTGCTTGGTGTTGTAGTTCATTCTTCAACCCAAGAACAGTCCGTGGATGGGGTGTTGAGGAGTTCATGGACGAAGAATTGGTTGCTCCAGCGTGACCAGTTCTCGCACATGCCTTTGCTTCGTGAGATCCGGGAGAATAATCCTGATGATTTCAGGAATTATCTCCGGATGACGGACCCCGTTTTTCACCGTCTGCTGGCTTTGCTGACCCCTTATATCAGCAGGCAGGATACCTGCATGCGGCAAGCCATCACTCCGGAGCAGAGGCTCATCGCCACTTTGCACTACTTGGCGACAGGGAGAAGCCTTCAGGACCTGAAGTTCTCGACAGGCATCTCCCCCCAGGCTCTGGGGATCATTATTCCAGAGACCTGTTCTGCCATCATACAGGTCCTGCAGGAGGACTATATTAAGGTAAGATTTATCATTTAACATCACATTTTATTGTCTTTAATGTTTGCTAATGCCTTGTATTTCTTTCCTCAATCTCTAATTACCATGATTGCAATATGCTGTGAATGTCCCCTTTGTCCTCATGCATGCTGTAATCTTTTAATGCTCCTTTTTTGTCTTTCATGCATATTTGCCTTCATTAAACCTCACCAACATGCTATGGTAGGCCCATATCCACCTAGTCTAGTCACTTAAAATGTCTTTTGTCAGCTCCATTGTATTGCTTTATCCTAAAACCAAACATTTAAAGATTATTCCAAATGGTCTGTGTCCCCTTAACTGAACCCCCCCCCCCCCTTAATAGTATCCCAAATGGTCTGTGTGTCCTTTAACTGGATCCCCCCCCCCCCTTAAATTAATGTTGAATTATATATTGTATTTTTAACCCACTTCAACCCTGGAATGATTTTCCCCCTTCCTGACCTTCAGCACTTTTTTGGGTGATTTGGCAGTGCGTTGTTTGAATTGACAATTGTGCGTCCTTGTAACATGGCTCCTCCTAGTAAATTATCTTCATTTTATTAGCACAAATAGATGTTTTATTTGGTTGTCTTTGATCACCTCTGCTTTTTGATTTTTGGTGATTAACCACCAACAAAACCAAAATGCATTTTTCAAAATATGCATTATTTTTCACTTTTCGCTCTAAGAAATATAGGCCCAAAAATATATCACCCTGATTTTTTTGGACATCATTTTATGCTGATACGTATTCTTAGTAAACAAATTTGTTCAAATGAATCGCAATAAGCGTTTATTGATTGTTTTGTGCAAAAGTTCTATCGTTTCGTAAATATGGTCTATTTTGCTGGCATTTGTAAAATCTTGCCATTTTTGAAAATAGTAATGGCGGTGCTAACCGTTTTTTTGTTTTTTCTTGTGACTGCCACATTATGGCGGACACATTGGCCAATTTCCATACATTTTTGGGACCATTGTCATTAATACAGTGATCAATGCTGTAAAAAATTGTATTGATTACTGTAAAAATGTCACATGCAGTGAAGGTGTTATTAAGCACAAGGGGGCCGAGGTATGGTTTAAAGTGTGTTCTGGGTGAGTGTTTATTAACTGTCTGGGGGATGGGCTAGCAGTGACCTGACCCTGATCACAGACGATCGGTGTCCTGTGACTAGGCAGAAGCGGGAAATAAAGTTTGTGTTGTAATGTACAATGTTTAATGTGCAAAAGTACTTATTTTTGTTTTTTCTGCTTTGCCTCCCCAGTTTCCTTCATCGCCACAGGAATGGCAGACTGTGGCATCCCATTTTGCCACCTGTTGGGACTTTCCGAACTGCGGTGGTGCGATAGATGGGAAGCACGTCCACATTGTGCCACCACCCCATTCGGGGTCATACTTTTATAACTACAAGGGGTTTCACAGTATTGTGTTAATGGCGGTGGTGTCGGCACAGTATGAATTTCTGTATGTGGACGTGGGGAAGAATGGCCGTATGTCTGATGGAGGAGTCTTCGCCCAGACGGAGTTCTACCGCCGTCTACAGACAGGTGGACTGGGATTGCCACCTGATTCCGAGAATGTTGAAGAACTCCCCTTCGTCTTCATAGCTGATGAAGCTTTCGCTCTGGACGACCATGTCATGAGGCCATTCCCCCAAAGAACCCTCACCCCGGAGAGGAGGGTTTTCAACTACCGGCTGGCCAGAGCGAGAAGAGTTGTGGAAAATGTGTTTGGAATAATGGCCAGCCGGTTCCGTGTTTTTCTGACTCCTATTAACCTAGCCGAATACAAACTGAACCATGTAGTACTTACGTGCTGCATTTTGCACAACTTTTTAAATAAAACAAATTATTTGTCAACAATAGTGCCTGAGGCTGGACTTGTTCCTGAATCTCTGACAGGCCTGGATACTGGCCGTACTGGCTTGGCCCCCCAAAGTGCCCGTGAAGTTCGTCAAAGATATGTCACTTATTTTAACGGTAGGGGGGCCATTGCAATGCCACAGAATCTTTAATTTTTAAAACCAGTAAAATAATAAAAGAACATCAAATCTGAATTTTGTTTTCTTGCTTGCTTTTGGTTTGTGCTGTCTCCTATGTTATCCTAGTGCACTTGTAGTGCCAAGTGTATTTTCATTAATTAAATAAGGCCCATTGTCACTGGATACACAAAATCACTTTTCACAAACAGGTATTGAGCATTGAAAGAATACGCCACACATTGTTGATTGTTCAAAATTTTAATTTGGCCACATTCACATGTGCCATTGAATATTTATATATATATATTTTTTTTTTTTTTGGGTTAATTTAACTTTCTTTGAAAAACATTTTTCTTTTCCTTTTTTTTAGAATTTTTTAAAAACTTTTTTTATTTTTATTTTTTTGTTTTCTTTTTCTTAAAAAAATATGAAAAATGTAACAACAATCAGCCACAATATTGATAATTTAAGAAGTAACAATCTTTTAAGTAAAACAAGGGAAATGAAGAACATTATCGATATTATGGAGAAACGGATTATATTCTCCCCAAAATATCGATCATGTTCTTCATTTCCTGCTGCATATTGTCAATCCGATTCTTCATGAGATCCAGGCTAGTTCGCATGGCATCTATTTCCCCATTCCAGCCCATTATCTGGCCAATCAGCCTTTGTGCGCTGTCACTGGAAAACGGGGCCCTTTCCACAACCAGAACATCACCTACAATAGATGGGAAAAATTGGGTCAAAAAATATGCAGTCATACATGGATTTCAACAAGCTGGGGTGTCAGACACTCACCTGGTGGGGTGCCCATCTCCCCTACTTCCTCGACCTCTCCTTCCTCGACCTCTCCTTCCTCGACCTCTCCTTCCTCGACCTCTCCTTCCTCGACCTCTCCTTCCTCGACCTCTCCTTCCTCGACATCCTCGGGGGGGGGGGCACTGGTGCTTGGAAATGTGTCGCTTTCCACAACCAGAACATCACCTAAAATATATGTAAAAACGTGTGTTTTGAAATATGCAGGTATACATCGATTACCTGAAGCTGTGGTGTCAGACACTCACCTGGTGGGGTGCCCATCTCCTCTCCTTCCTCCACCTCTCCTTCCTCCACATGCACATCCACGGGGGGGGGATGGGGCTAACCTCACATTCATGCTGGCAAGGGTGGCGGTCCCTGGGATCCTGCTTTGTGAGTCTTTTCTCCCCTATGAGAAATTAACAAACAAAAAGGTATACCTTAGCACACAGATATTTAAGGCCAGAACTAGGAAGATGAAACCTTGATTAGAAGTGTTGTACAATCGTCGGTTTATGAAGAGATGCAAAATGTGAAGACATGATAAATCAATTCACTTTGCCAAAAACTACAATAATTTGCTTTTTGGGCCAAGTTTCACACCTGCCCAACCCCCCCCCCCCCCCCCCCAAGTATACCAAGGAACCCCGTGTGGTTTACCCTAATAAATGTTCTCTGGTGTCCCACACTTTTGCTCATGAGTGCAGATGTGTTTTTACCCAGCTGCCAAGTGTCCTCTCCTTCAATTACACTGAATGTTCTTTTCTAGTCATTGTATTTTGAAACACATCTAAACCACAATGTCCTAATCTTTTTTTGGTTCCTAAAAATTACACAGCAAAAAAATGTGGATTAAACCCTGTATCATAAACGAGGTTTGCCACGAACAACTTACGAGGGTTTGTTAATAACGATACGATTATTACTGTATCCAACATGAAATCAGCAATTTTTTACATTGTACAAAGGTAAAGCATATGGATCAGTATGCAATAATCATAAAATAGGAACACACGACAAGTACTTACTTTTTTTAAGAACATTCTTGATCCTTCTGTACTGATCCGGCTCCCTCAATTTAAGGTCGGACCACCGTTTCCTCAATTGGTCTTTTGACCGTCGTACCCCAAAACAATTGTGCAGGGTCTTAACTACTTTGGCCATGATTCTGGCCTTGCGCAAGTTCGGATGGGTGTATGGTCCATGCTTGCCATCATAATCCTTACTTCGCAAGATTGCCACCATCTCTTCAAATGCCATATTTGAGGCCTTAAATCTCCTCTTTCCGGATTGGGACGTTTGTGGCTCCAGGGATTCGTGACTACTGGAGTCGTTAATATCAAGCACCTGTTGTGTTTCCGCCATGTTTCTCCTACTGCGCACCGTAGAGAAAAGGGGGCGGGAAATATTCTTGGAAAAGAACGTCATGGGCGGGCAACGCAGGCGTGGTTCTAAGCGTACGCACTGGATATTACGCCAAAATGCACATGTCGTACGTACGTTATGTGCGCAGAAAAGGGCGGGAAAACAAGAACTTGACTAAAAGAACGTCATGGGTGGGCAACGCAGGCGTAGTTCTACGCGTACGCACTGGATATTACGACAAAATGCACATGTCGTATGTTCTTTCGTACGTTATGTGCGCAGAAAGGGGCGGGAAAACAAAAACTTGACCAAAAGAACGTCATGGGCGGGCAACGCAGGCGTAGTTCTACGCGTGCGCACTGTATATAACGACAAAATGCACATGTCGTATGTTCTTTTGAGAAAATAGGAACAGAAGTTGGGAGCAAAACGAAGGTAAGTTTAAACAAATTCCCCAAATAAGTGGCATATCCTGCTTAGAGATTGGGGTCTATATTGGGCTAAGATTAGGAGAGTCTGAGCTAACATTATTGTTTTTGGCTTGTGTATTGTCTTTTAGAAAAATGAATCAGAAATTTAAGGATCCTGAATTTTTGAGTCTATTTATAGACAAATACAAAGAGCTGACAAATCTGTGGCATGCCAAGCACATTGATTATTATAATAAACCAGTAAGGAGGGCAACACTGGAGAAATTTCTGACATTTGTGCAGACTTGGATCCCAGAGGCAGACGTGGACTTTGTGGAAAAGAAAATTCAAATATTGCGAAATATGTACCGAAAGGAGAATAAGAAAATCCAGAAATCCAAAACATCAGGAGCAGCACCAGGTGCTGTGTATGTACCCAGGCTGTGGTACTTTGACAAACTACGGTTTATTGGCGAGCAGAGTAAAGCCAGGGAGTCGCTTTCAACTCTTCCCTCCACCCTTCCCTGCAGCATTCCCTCCACCTCAGCAGAGGCTGATGAGCAAGCTGAGCCTTCCATCCTGAAAGAAGCGGATGCACCCAGCTGGAGCCAGGTATTTTGTTACAATAAATAGTGATATTCATAATATTAATGATGTTAACTAGATGTTATAATTTAAACGTTATTATTGATGTTAAAAAAAACAAAAAATTTTGACATATCAATTTACAGTAGTAGCCACAAATGTTTGTCACCAGCAGAAACAAGAAATAGTGGTGTCATAATGATACTCTTTTATATGTATTAACAGTCAGGAGCTGAAAAATGTTTATGATTGATGAACAAAAAACTAAAACAATGTCCCTTTTTTATACACAGGATGAGCTCAGCCAGGAGGAAGGTGTGGAAAGTGGCAGGCAGGAGGAGGCTGGGCCCACTGTCAGCCAGGAGGTGGCCGGGCCCACTGTCAGCCAGGAGGTGGCCGGGCCCAGTAGAAGACTGACACAATCACAGGTGCCTCCCCTCTGTCTTCCAGCAAAAAGGCCAAAGAAAATGACAGTAACACAGGAGGAATCCCTGCGCCTCATTCGAGAGGCTACTAATGTGTTAAAGAGCCCCCCTGAAGCTGAAGAGGCCTATGGCTGCTACATCGCCAGCCGTCTGCAGCAATTAGAGATGGGCCAACGCCTCCAGTGTGAGAGACTAATTTTCTTGGCCTTGCAGAAGGGGCTGAGTGGCGAATTAACTGCCACCAGCGATATTGTGGAGCAAGTTTCTCCTGTTCCTCCTCCTCCTCCTGCCACAAGTACACCACCGGAGACACAGCCTCCCAGGAAGGCTACAGGGAAGTCTGCAGGGAAGGGTGCAGTGAAGGGTGGAGCGAAGAGAAGAAGGTGCTGACCTGGCTTCACTCTGGTCTGACCAAAGACGCAGCCTGTTGTACCACAGCCTGGGGACATATATACCATCTGCTGCTGCTCTTGATGTCTGGGATTCTGGGACCATATTGTATTTCTGAATATTTGAATTTTCTTTTCCACAGAGTTTAATGTTTGCCCTGGGGTCAAAAGGCTACACAAATGTCACAACTTTCTCCAGTGTTGCCTTCATTTTTTTTTGTTGAACCAGAATAAATGGATATTTTTTTTTTGAAAATATAATTGCCTATGTGTTTTTTGGTCAAATACATTTCTAAAAGACAATGTGAAATTAACAAGGGACACTAACCTCCTTGAGGTTACAAAAAAAATAAAAAAATGTTATTGTGGTAACTTGTCACCAGAATAAAAATAAAAAGGTTATTGTGGTAATGAAAAACACAAAAAAAAATAAAGGTTTTTGGTGTTAACTTGACAGAATAATTAAATATGGAGATCACAAGAAAAAAATTGGTAAAGAATTATACGAAAAATATGGAGGAAAAAATAAAAAAAAAAAACGACCAAAAAAATAAATAAAGGTTTTTGGTGTTAACTTGACAGAATAATTAAATATGGAGATCACAAGAAAAAATTTGGAAAGAATTATACGAAAAATATGGAGGAAAAAATAAAAAAAAAAACTACCAAAAAAAGAGAAAAAGGTCTTTGGGGTTAACTTGACAGAATAATTAAATATGGAGATCACAAGAAAAAAATTGGTAAAGAATTATACGAAAAATATGGAGGAAAAAAAAAAAAAAAAACCATTATTAACCACTTTCAGACCGGACCATTTTGCTGGTAAATGACCAGAGGTCTTTTTACACTTTGGCACTGCGCTGCTTTAACTGGTAATTGCGCGGTCATGCAATGTTGTACCCAAACAAAATTTGCGTCCTTTTCTTCCCACAAATAGAGCTTTCTTTTGATGGTATTTGATTGCCTCTGCGATTTTTATTTTTTGCGATATAAACGTAAAAAGACCGCAAATTTTGAAAAAAAATGATATTTTCTACTTTTTGTTATTAGAAAAATCCAATAAACTCAATTTTAGTCATACATTTAGGCCAAAATGTATTCAGCCACATGTCTTTGGTAAAAAAAAAGTCAATAATTGTATATTTATTGGTTTGCGCAAAAGTTGTCACATCTACAAACTAAGGTACGTTTTCTGGAATTTACGCAGCTTTTAGTTTACGACTGCCTATCTCATTTCTTGAGGTGCTAAAATGACAGGGCAGTACAAAACCCCCCCAAATGACCCCATTTTGGAAAGTAGACCCCCTAAGGAAATTGATAAGAGGCATGTTGAGCCCATTGAATATTTTATTTTTTTGCCTCAAGCGATTGAATAATGACAAAAAAAAAATTTTTTTTTTTTTTTTACACAAAGTTGTCACTAAATGATATATTGCTCACACATGCTATGGGCGTATGTGAAATGACACCCCAAAATAAATTCTGCTGCTTCTCCTGAGTACGGGGATACCACATATGTGGGACTTTTTGGGAGCCTAGCCGCGTACAGGGCCCCGAAAACCAAGCACCGCCTTCAGGCTTTCTAAGGGCGTAAATTTTTGATTTCACGCCTCACTACCTATTACAGTTTTGAAGGCCATAAAATGCCAAGATGGCACAAAACCCCCACAAATGACCCCATTTTAGAAAGTAGACACCCCAAGCTATTTGCTGAGAGGCATGTTGAGTCCATGGAATATTTTATATTTTGCCACAAGTTGCGGGAAAATTACAAACTTTTTTTTTTTTTTTTTTTTTTTCACAAAGTTGTCACTAAATGATATATTGCTCATGCATGCCATGGGCATATGTGAAATGACACCCCAAAATAAATTCTGCTGCTTCTCCTGAGTACGGGGATACCACATATGTGGGACTTTTTGGGAGCCTAGCCGCGTACGGGGCCCCGAAAACCAAGCACCGCCTTCAGGCTTTCTAAGGGCGTAATTTTTTGAGTTCACTTCTCACTACCTATTACAGTTTTGAAGGCCATAAAATGCCAAGATGGCACAAAACCCCCACAAATGACCCCATTTTAGAAAGTAGACACCCCAAGCTATTTGCTGAGAGGCATGTTGAGTCCATGGAATATTTTATATTTTGCCACAAGTTGCGGGAAAATTACAAACTTTTTTTTTTTTCACAAAGTTGTCACTAAATGATATATTGCTCACGCATGCCATGGGCATATGTGAAATGACACCCCAAAATAAATTCTGCTGCTTCTCCTGAGTACGGGGATACCACATATGTGGGACTTTTTGGGAGCCTAGCCGCGTACGGGGCCCCAAAAACCAAGCACCGCCTTCAGGCTTTCTAAGGGCGTTACAGTTTTGAAGGCCATAAAATGCAAAGATGGCACAAACCCCCCCCCCCAAATGACCCCATTTTAGAAAGTAGACACCCCTAAATTTAGGGGTACACTAGTGAGACTAGGTAATAAATGGCGGGTGCCCTGAAACTATAAAAAAATAACTAACCAACCAGCGTCACCTGTAACAGTTATATGGTGATCACTGGTGAAAGGGTTAACTAGGGGGCAATCAGGGGGCTTTATGCGGTAGTATATGGGGGTCCCTGGCGCTATAAAAAGCTGCGGCGAACCTAAATACCTACCTGCCTAACTAGCGTCACCTGTGACACTAATACAGCGATCAGAAAAACGATCGCTTATTAGGCTGGGTTCACACTGGAGCGATGCGGGAACGCCACGAATGCGCGGCGGGTTCCCGCATCGCATGCCTCCCGGCGGCAGTTCACACTGCCCTATGCGAACTGCTGGGAGTGTCAGTGAAATGTTAATGACACCCCCAGATCAGTTCGCATATCGCAGTGCGATCTGCAAACTTGGATCGCATGGTGTGAACACCCATGCGATCCGATTCTGCTGCGGACCAAAAAAAGGGTCCCGTGCGAGTTTGCGGCGGGTGCGGCGGGTGCGACACGAATTCAGCCATACTATCTGTATAGCTGAACTCGAATCGCACAGAGATCGGATGTGATTTGCACTGCAGTGCGGTGCGAATCACATCCGTTCTCATAAACCGCTGCAATGTGAACCCAGCCTTAGTGACACTGGCGACGGGGGGTGATCACGGGGTTAAACCTTTATTGGGGGGGTTAGGGGGGTACCTTAGAACTAAAGGGGGCTAACCCTAACTGCCCTAACAGTTATTAGTCACAAATGACACCTGCCGGGTGATCAGGGGGTTAAACCTTTATTAGGTAATAAATGGCGGGTGCCCTGAAACTATAAAAAAATAACTAACCAACCAGCGTCACCTGTAACAGTTATATGGTGATCACTGGTGAAAGGGTTAACTAGGGGGCAATCAGGGGGCTTTATGCGGTAGTATATGGGGGTCCCTAGCGCTATAAAAAGCTGCGGCGAACCTAAATACCTACCTGCCTAACTAGCGTCACCTGTGACACTAATACGGCGATCAGAAAAATGATCGCTTATTAGGCTGGGTTCACACTGGAGCGATGCGGAAACGCCGCGAATCCGCGGCGGGTTCCCGCATCGCATGCCTCCCGGCGGCAGTTCACACTGCCCTATGCGAACTGCTGGGAGTGTCAGTGAAATGTTACTGACACCCCCAGATCAGTTCGCATATCGCAGTGCGATCTGCAAACTCGGATCGCATGGTGTGAACACCCATGCGATCCGATTCTGCTGCGGGCCAAAAAAAGGGTCCCGTGCGAATTTGCGGCGGGTGCGGCGGGTGTGGCGGGTGCGGCGGGTGCGGCGAATGGCTGAACTCGAATCGCACAGAGATCGGATGTGATTTGCACTGCAGTGCGGTGCGAATCACATTCGTTCTCATAAACCGCTGCAATGTGAACCCAGCCTTAGTGACACTGGCGACGGGGGGTGATCACGGGGTTAAACCTTTATTGGGGGGGTTAGGGGGGTACATTAGAACTAAAGGGGGCTAACCCTAACTGCCCTAACAGTTATTACAGTCACAAATGACACCAATGCAAAAAAAAAAAAAAAAAAAAAAAAATGACATTGGTGTCACTGTGACTGGGGGGGCAGGGGTAATTGGGGGGGTGATCGGGGGGTAAAGGTGGGGTGTGAGTGTGCCTGGCATGTTCTACTGTGTGTGGGATGTGTTGGTGCAACTCACTGATCCGCTCTCCTCCGTGTCGGAACGAAAAATACCGACACGGAGGAGAGAATACATCACTTCCTCTCCTGTGTTTACATTACAGGAGAGGAAGTGATGTCACCGGGGATTTCCATTCGTCGGGAGTGATCGCGAGGGGGTGGCCATGAATGAATGGCCGTCCCCTCGTCCGGGATCGCTCCCGAACGAAAACCGACCGCCGCAGGCACCGGGCGGGGGCCCGATCGGGCCCCCGACCCGCGGGAGGCAAATCACGTACATGTACGTGCTTATGCCTGCCCGTGCCATTCTGCCGACGTACATCGGCGTGCGGCGGTCGGCAAGTGGTTAATGAGATGGGGCTTTAAAATAAAAACAAGATCATTCATGAGATGAGGAGAAATAAGACAGAAATGTGTTTTGTGAGAACTATGAGTGAATATGAGCAGCAAAGCAACTTCGTTCTTCTAGCATTATAAATAAAGACTTCGTTCTTCTAGCATTATAAAGAAGATGCGCTACATTTAAACGAGCACAGAATTTGCAGCATGACGAATGTGCTACTTCCAATACGAACTGGAGTTTTACAAGACCGAGCACTTCCGTCTCGTACTTGCTTCAGAGCATGCGTCGTTTTAGGTCTGTCGGAACAGCATACAGACGAGCGGACTTCTACATCGGAACTGGGTCCGACGGAGTTCCGTCGGAAAAATTTGAAGCATGTTCCATTTTCTAAAGTCCGTCAGACTTTTGAGAATCAAAAGTCCGTTGCAGCCCACACACGATCGAGTAGTCTGACGGACTCAGTCCGTCGGACTTTGGATGTTGAAAAGTCCGCTCGTGTGTACGGGGCTTAAGGTTTTCAATACCAGTTCTTAACCTATGACCATCGCAACAAACAAGACCCTAAAAACAAAAGATATTTGTCTGTCGGCAATTTATAGAATGTTTCAGTCCTGTTAACTCACCCTTCAAACCACTCACCCCCTTCTAACATCAATCGCTCCCTGACCACCTAATCCCCTCTACTGACATCAATCTGTCCCCGATAAGGATGAGCCGAACACCCCCCCCCCCCCCGGTTTGGTTTGCACCAGAACTGGCGAACAGACAAACAATTAGTGCGAACATGAGAACAGTCTATGGGACACGAACATGAAAAATCAAAAGTGCTCATTTTAACCACTAGAATACTGGGCACTTTCGCCCCTTTCTGCCCAGGACAATTTTCAGCTTTTAGCGCTGTCGCACTTTGAATGACAATTGCGCGGTCATGCTGCACTAAATTTTTATCATTTTCTTCCCACAAATAGAGATTTCAGCGCTGTCGCACTTTGAATGAATATTGCGCGGCCATGCTACACTGTACCCAAATGAAATTTTTATCATTTTTTCCCCACAAATAGAGATTTCTTTTGGTTGTATTTGATCATCACTGGGGTTTTTATTTTTTGCTAAACAAACTAAAAAAGACCAAAAAAAAAGTCTGTTTCGGTTATAAAATGTTGTTTTCTCCTACACTGATGGGCACAGATGAGGCGGCACTGATGGGTACCGATGAGGAGGCACTGATAAGTAGTATTGATGGGCACTGATAGGCTGCACTGATATGCAGCACTGATGGGCACTAAGAGGCGGCACTGATGGGCACTGACAGGCAGCTGTGATGAGCACTGATAGGCGGTACTTATTGGCACTGACAGGTGGCACTGATGGGCAGCACCGATGATGAGGTACTGATGAGATTTTGTCAGGTGTTACTGCACTGATTGGCAATGTGATGGGCACTGACTGTGATGGGCACTGACTGGCACTGTGGTGGACACTAATTGGAACTTTTTTGGGCACTGATAGGTGATCCTGAGGGGGCACTGACTGGGTACCTTTTTTTCCACATCCGATGGGGCTGTGCTGATAATCAATGTGCCCCTCTGACAGGGAGAGCCGGCGATCGGCTCTCCCTGTCAGCACGAACCGAGGAATACTGTTTACTGGCACTTCCTGGTTCTTATCACAATCAGAGATGCAGAGTATCAGACTGACACGCCGCACTCGCGATCGCCACGCTGCGTGCCCTCACAGGCCTGTGACGGCATGTTATCCTGCTGGACATCATATGACGCTCAGTCAGGATAACAAAACCACTTCCCGGACGTCAATGTGCTATTGACCGGGCGGGAAGTGGTTAAAGTCTTATATGCAAGTTATTGCCATAAAAAGTGTTTAGGGAGCTGGGTCCTAATGTATTAATGCAAAAAAATAGTTTTTAACCAGTTAAGGACTTCCACATGTAATTATACGTCGGCACAATGGCATGGACAGGCACAAGCACGTACCTGTACATGCCTGCCTTCCAGCGGGTGGGGGGTCCGATCGGACCCCCTCCCGCTGGCTGCGGCGGTCCGTTTCGCTTCAGGTGCGATCCGGGATGAGGGGAAGGCCATTGGTTTCACAGGCAAACACAGGCAGGAGGTAAACACAGGCAGGAGGAAGTGATGTCACTCTCCTCGTGGCGGTCTTTGTGACCGGACGGCGAGGAGAGAAGACATCATAGTAAGTGCACACTTTCACCCCCAGTCACCCCCTGATCCCCCGTCACAGTGTCACTGATTGCAGTGATCATTTATTTACTGATCACTGCATTTAGTGTCAGTTGTGACTGTAAAAAGTGTCAGGGCAGTTAGTGTTAGGTCCAGGGTAGCCCCCCCCCCCAATAAAGGTTTAACCCCTTGATTGCTCCCCAGGTAACCCTTTTGCCAGTTTCACTAAGCAATAGTTTTTCTGATCGCTGCATTCGTGTCACTGGTGCCGCTAGGTAGCTAGTTATTTTTTAGGTTCACCTCCCAGGTTTTTATAGCATTAAGTACACCCATATAAAACCTAATAAAGGTTTTAACCCCCTGATTGCCCCTAGAGTTAACCCTTTCACCAGTGATCACCGTATAAGTGTCACTGGTGATGCTGGTTAGCCAGTTCATTATTTAGGTTCCCCGTCAGGTTTTTATATAGTGTCAGGGACCCCCATATACTACCTAATAAGGTTTTAACCCCCTGATTGCTCCTAGAGTTAAGCTTTTCGCCAATGATCACCATATAAGTGTTACGGGTGACGCTGTTTAGTTAATTCGCTTTTTATAGCATCAGGGCACCCGCCATTTATTACCCAATAAAGGTTTAGCCCCCTGATCACCCGGTAGGTCATATCAATTAGGTTTTAGGGTCAGATAGGGTCTGCCTCTCCCCAGGCAGCGCTAGGTTAGTGCCAGTACCGCTAACACCCACGCGCAAAGCATACACCTCCCGTAGTGGTATAGTATCTGAACAGATCAATATCTGATCTGATCAGATCTATACTAGCGTCCCCAGCAGTTTAGGGTTCCAAAAAACACATTGTTAGTGGGATCAGTCCAGATACCTGCTAGCACCTGCTTTTTGCCCCTCCGCCCAGCCCACCCAAGTGCAGTATTGATCGATCACTGTCACTTACAAAACACTAAACACACAACTGCAGCATTCACAGAGTCAGGCCTGATCCCTGCGATCGCTAACAGGTTTTTTTTGGTAGCGTTTTATACAGTCGCTGACAGCCTAGGTGCTTTTTTACCTGTGAATCTCACTAGTGTACCACTAAATTTAGAGCCCAAAATGGCAAAGCGAAGGTACACTAGTGAAGAGGCCTACACGTTTCTGAACATGACAGATAGTGAAGGGGAGGTCACTCATCTGTCAGATTCAGGCTCAGTGAAAAAAAATAATGCCCTTAGAAATCCTGAAGGCGGTGCTTGGTTTTTGGGGTCCCGTACACAGCTAGGCTCCCAAAAAGTCCCCCACATGTGGTATCCCCATACTCAGTAGAAGCAGCAGAATGTATTTTGGGGTATAATTTCACATATGCCCATAGCATGTGTGAGCAATTTATCATTTAGTGACAACTTTGTGCAAAAAAAAAAAAAGTTTGTAATATTCCCGCAAAATATAAAATATTCCATGGACTCAACATGCCTCTCAGCAAATAGCTTGGGGTGTGTACTTTCCAAAAATGAGGTCATTTGGGGGGGTTTTGTGCTATTTTGGCATTTTATGGCCTTCAAAACTGTGATAGGTAGTGAGGAGTGAAATCAAAAATTTGCACCCTTAGAAATCCTGAAGGCGGTGATTGGTTTTTGGGGTGCCGTACGCGGCTAGGCTCCCAAAAAGTCCCACACATGTGGTATCCCCGTACTCAGGAGAAGCAGCAGAATATATTTTGGGGTGCAATTCCACATATAACTATGGCATGTGTGAGCAATATATCATTTAGTGACAACTTTTTGTAAACATTTTTTTTTTGTTATTGTCATTATTCAATCACTTGGGACAAAACAAAAATATTCAATGGACTCAACATGCCTCTCAGCAATTTTCTTGGGGTGTCTAGTTTCCAAAATGGGGTATTTTGGGGGGGGGGGGGTTTGTACCGCCCTGCCATTTTAGCACCTCAAGAAATTAGATAGGCAGTCATAAATTAAAAGCTGTGTAAATTCCAGAAAATGTACTCTAGTTTGTAGACACTATAACTTTTGCGCAAACCAATAAATATACGCTTATTGACATTTTTTTTACTAAAGACATGTGGCTGAATACATTTTGGCCTAAATGTATGACTAAAATTGAGTTTATTCGATTTTTCTTATAACAAAAAGTAGAAAATATCTTTTTTTTTTTTCAAAATTTTCGGTCTTTTTCCATTTATATCGTAAAAATAAAAATCAAATACCATCAAATGAAAGCTCTATTTGTGGGAAGAAAAGAACGCACATTTCATTTGGGTACAACATTGCATGACCACGCAATTACCAGTTAAACCAGTGCATTGCCAAATTGTAAAAAGACCTCTGGTCCTTAGGCTGACAATTGGTCCGGGGCTTAAGTGGTTAATGGCCGTTTTTTCAGAAGCAGTGATTTTAAGAATGCTTAAAGTGAAACAATAAAAATGAAATATTCCTTTTAAATATCCTGCCTCGGGGTCCCCTTAGTCTGCCTGTAAAGTAGCACATTTTTCTCATGTTTAGAAAAGTACTGCAGAAAAATGACATTTCTAAAGGAAAAAATGTAATTTAAAATTGCTCACGGCTGTAATGTATTGCCAGATCCCGACAATATACACACAAAAATGATTTGTGTGTGTGTGTATATATATATATATATATATATATATATATATATATATATTTTAATATATTATTCTATCTATCTCAAATATACTGCCTCTCCTGACTGAATATAGAGTTTACAGGCTACGTTGAATGCAGAGTGTGTATGTATGTGCATATATATATATATATATATATATATATATATATATATTTATATTTATTTATTACACACATATATATTACACACTACGCCGCTGAATGCAGAGTGTATATGTATGTATATATATATTACACACACACACACACACACTGTCAGACTAGTGTGTGTATATATATATATATATATATATATATATATATATATATATATATATATATATATATTATATTATGCTACGCTAAATGCAAAAAATATATATCAAACTACACTGCCTGTACTGTCTGAATATAGAGTTTACACTGTATATATAGGTTACAGAGTATGTATTATATATATATATATATATATATATATATATATATATATATATATATATATATATATATATATATATATATATATATATATATATATATATATATACATATACACACACACACACATACACACACACACACACACACACGATCCCACCCCAACCACCTCACCCCTGCTGATATCAATCCCTGCCAAGCCACCTCCCCCACCGCTAACATCAATCCCTCCCGCACCACTCACTCTTTGCTGACATCAATCTCTCCCCAGCCACCTCACCCCCTCTGCTGACAGCAATCCCTCCCTGACCACCTCACCCCCTCTTCTGACATCAATCCCCCCTGGCCACCTCGCCCCCTCTGCTGACATCAATTCCTCCCCATCCACCTCACCCCCTCTGCTGACAGCAATTCCTCCCTGACCACCTCACCCCCTCTTCTGACATCAATCCCCCCTGGCCACCTCGCCCCCTCTGCTGACATCAATTCCTCCCCATCCACCTCACCCCCTCTGCTGACAGCAATCCCTCCCTGACCACCACACCCCCTTTTTCTGTCATCAATCCCCCCTGGCCATCTCGCCCCCTCTGCTGACATCAATCCCTCTCCATCCACCTCCCCTCCTCTGCTGACATCAATCCCTCTCCATGCACCTCACCCCCACTGACATCGATCCCACCCCAACCACCTCACCCCCTCTGCTGACATCAATCCCTCCCCAACCACCTCAAACCTTCTGCTGATATCAATTCCTCCCCGACCACTCACTCCCTGCTGACATCTCTCCCTGGCCACCTCACCCCCTCTTCTGACATCAATCCCTCCCTGGCCACCTCACCCCCTCTTCTGACATCAATTCCTCCCGGCCACTTCAACCCCTCTGTTGAAATCAGTTCCTCCCCAACCACCTCACCCCCTCTCCTGACATCAATCCCTCTCCGACCACTCACTCCCTGCTGACATCTCTCCCTGGCCACCTCACCCCCTCTTATGACAACAATACATTGCCGGCCACCTCATCCCCTGCTGACATCAATATCACCCCAACCACCTCACCTCCTTGCTGATATACATACCGCCCCATGCCTCTAATATACTTTCCTCCCATCTACCTTACTCCAACCCGGCCTACGCTATCATCTATTCCTCCAAAGCCACCTTTCTATCTCCTCACCTCCACCCCAGACACACACCCTGCCCCTGTTACTTCATCGCCCTACTGACATCCATTTACCCCTGACCACCTCGCTGCCCAACTGATGTCCATCCCTTCCCTGGCTACCTCTCCTTCCCGTCACACATTCTTCCTTGTCCCCTCAGAGTCATCACCCCACTGATATACATCTTTTCCTTGGCTGATCTACCAATCCCATAGCCATTCCTCTTTCGGTGCCTCACCCCCCCCCCCCCATCCACTGTTGCTCATCCATCCCCATCTACACATCTACACCACTGTCTTACATCCATCCATCCATCCAGTCTTTGTTGGATGCCCAACATCCCCTGAGCAAGGGTGAATCTCCTCAGTGGGGGTACAAATAAATTTGTTCTATATAAACTCAAAAAAGAAATAACATTTTTTTTTTTTTGGCAGATACACTTCACATTCAGACTGCTTGTGATAGTGACAAATTATTCTCTTAGTCTTCCTAATGATAAAACATTGTCTTCCCACGATATACTACCAAAACCACAATGAAAGGTCCACTTCTCTCATATACACCCAGCATATAAACTAACACAGTGGTTCTGAATATTTTTTGAGACTAGGGCCCGGTAAACTCTTCCAAAACCTTCCATGACCCAATAGTAAAGAATTACATTTATACACAACACGATAAAAGTATGGAAATAAAAAACACCTATTGAAATTCTGGGAGGCTCTGGATGGGACTGGGTGTCAATGTAAGGTCGATGGGGGTTGTGTTGGGTTAAGGCAGGGGCGCCCAACCTTTTGAAGAGTGAGGGCCACTTAAGAGAGTTAGTAACCAGTCACGGGCCACAAATGAGCAGATGACAGTTCTGCGTCCACTCTGCTTATGCAAAGCGGACACAGACACAGCCCACTCTACTCTATGGGCCCTCTCATCTGATCAAATGGAGGGGGACGGATCCACTTTTGTTTTTTTAGAGGATTGGATTGGAAGCAGGCAGGTGTAAATGGACACAAGTCTGTTTAAATCTGCCGCTCCATAGAGGTGAATGGAGGGTCCGGTTGGGTCAGACAGAACATGTTAAAGAGGAAGTAAACCCTGATGGTTTTACTTCCACTTTGTCTCCCTGCAAAGGTAAAGCATAATGGGCTACTATGCATCACTTACCTGACACAGGAGCCAGCGATGTCACCCACCGCTGTCCCCTGTAGTTCCGAGCGTCCATCTTCTTGGTGGGTCTCGCTGCTCCGGGGCTGTGATTCGCCGGAGCATCGATGACATCACTCCCGCACATGCGCATGGGAGCCGACACTCTCGGCATATCGCCGCGATCTGCGGCTTGCCCAGTGCACCTGCGCGCCGCTGTCTTCAGGTAAATTTCTTCTAAACCCTAAAGGTTTAGGAGATATTTCTTGGACCTACAGGTAAGCCTTAATCTAGGCTTACCTGTAGGTCAAAGTGGTTTGTAAGGGTTTACAACCACTTTAAAGGGGCCTAAGGCTACTTTTACACTGATGGTCTGCGGTCTACCCGCACCCGTGGCTTTCCTGCAGGTTAGCTGTACTTTGCCACAGAATTCTATAATATCCTGCAGGTGTGGTGCACTTTCTGAAAGTGCACCCAACCCAAAGGTAAAACCAGAAGTCTATGGCTCAGTGCAGGTAAGCCGCAGGTACACTGCCCTACACCTGTGGATCAGTTTAAAAGCAGCCCAGTAACCACTGCAGAACAGATATGTCCATATATACACTGTGATTTTAGTAATAAACTTGCTGTCCCAGGCAGAGTGCATTTGGTACCACTCCACCTATGACTGGAGCTGGTGCTATACAGTAAGCATTGGCTTATGCGGCTCTGCTCCGCAACTGCTTGCTTTCTCTACTGCTGGCTTCATTCACACTAATGCTCTGGCATGGCGGGTAGGCAACCTGCAGTCTGGGTTTGCCATCCCAGAGCAGGAGGTCGCGGGCCACATCAGAGGGCTCCGCGGGCCACATGTGGCCCCCGGGGCACTGGTTGGGCACCCCTGGGTTAAGGGATACCACAGCTGACTTGGCGACTAGGTTTCTTGAGGGGGGCTGGGGAGCACTGTAGGAGGTTGAGGGACATTATGGTATACTGTTGGAGGTGGATGGCACTATGGAGGGCTGGAAAATCTGCAGAAGGCTGGGGGGCACTATTGGAGTTTGGGGGAAGGGTGAAGGCTGAGGGCATGTGGGCACCATAGGCCACTATGGGAGGATGGGGTACTGGTGGGCACTGTGGAAGGATAAGGTATCTGCACCTAGCTGGAAACCAGGTATAGGGAAGCCAAAACCCGGTGATTGAGAACCACAGAACCAGCACCATGTTGGTAAAGTATATCAATATTTCTTTTTTTTTTTTTTTTTGAGGAGAAAGATATTTTTGTTGCAGAAATACAAGAGCAAATGTTCTCAAATGATGCTCTCCAGACATGATCCTCTGTTCATGGTGAATACTCACACAAAGCCTTCCATATCCAGAGAAACAAATAATTGTATAGAGAAATGGATTCAATTTAAACTGCAGAGGTTCTCGGAGATGCAATGCTCATTGAAAACAATAGCTGACAACATTTTACCAGGAAAAAGAGATATACTGTAGGTTGGAATAATTTATCACCATCAGCTTGTATAAGCTTGTATAAGTAGTTCTAGAGGACTGTAAAGTGCACCTGTGCCTAAACTATAGACAAGCTCAGATTATAAATGTATATGCAGCAGCAAGGTGGGCGGTTTTTAACGCTGAGCTGCAATATATATGCCGAAGACGGTATCACTGTTTTGTGCCGAGATCGCTCTTACTTGATTGATGCTGGCCTTCATTCAACCTGGAAGGGAACCAGTGGCCGGTTGTGGAGTAGAGTTTCTGCTGAGAACAGTACCAGAGACAACGGCCTCAATTCAAGAACTATTACTCCAGAATAAGAAAACTTTTGACAGCTATTTGCAGTTGAGCTCAATGGGCTTTAAAAATTACAGACACATGGCTTAATGATACTTAAAGTGGAAGTCCCATCAAAACTGTGTAAACCTGCTCCCACCCCCATTCTAAGCCCTATACCGGGGATATGCAATTAGCGGACCTCCAGCTGTTGCAGAACTAAAAGTCCCATGAGGCATAGCAAGACTCTGACAGCACAAGCGTGACTCCCAGAGGCAGAGGCATGATGGGAGTTGTAGTTTTGCAACAGCTGGAGGTCTGCTAATTGCATATCCCTGCCCTATACTAACTACCCTGTAAAGGAAAGATGCCTGTGCTTACCTAATCTAAGGACAATCCAGTCCGGTCATGTGATCTCCCCAATGGCCAGCTTCAGGGGAGAGGAGAGAGCAATGGCTGCAAAGCCTGGGTGGTTACGTCACCCATATGTAGGCATGTCGAGGGCAGGGTAGGTCCCCTTTAAAGGTTCCTCCTCCGTCAAGGAGGATGCTTGGAGACCCTAAATAAGCTAGAGAGGAGGGTAGGCCCAGGTGGTCTGGAAAAAGGAGGACAAGAGACAGGCTGCTGCATTCCTGCTCCCCACACTTAGGGGGGGAGCAGGGCTTCTTGGAGATTTCTCGTCCTGGGGAGTCAAGGTATAGCTCCATTCCATCAGAGCTGGGGAAGAGACAGTTGGGATTTGGTCTGCTCCTTTGTTCCCCCGTATCTCAGGGAGGAAGTAGCTGGGAGAGTGCAGGTTAGCTCCGCCAGCAAGCGCTGAAGAGCGCATATCTTCCTAATGAGCAGTTGTTAACTACACTATATTACCAAACGTATTGGGACGTTTGCCTTTACACCCACATGAACTTTAATGGCATCCCAATCTTAGTCTGCGGGGTTCAATATTGTGTTGGCCCACCTTTTACAGCTATAACAGCTTCAACTCTTCTAGCAAGGTTGTCCACAAGGTTTAGGAGTGTGTCTGTGGGAATGTTTGACCATTCCTCCAGAAGCGCAGTTGTGAGGTCAGGCACTGATGTGGACGAAAAAGCCTGGCTCGCAGCCTCTGCTCTAATTCATCCCAAAGGTGTTCTGTCGGGTTGAGCTCATCCATGTCTTTATGGACCTTGCTTGGTGCACTAGACATGGGTGCCGTAAAAAAAATTGTTTCATTACGTTTTGTACGAAAAAAAAAATTGTATTTCGTAATTTGTGTATGAAATTCAATTTGGATTCGTACGAAATATGAATTTGTTAGATTCGTAAACTTTTCGTTAAAATAAAGAAAGTTCGTTATGATGAATTTATCATTACGAGTGGCTCCCACCATCCTTGTGCTATACTGACTTCCTGGGTTTTCAACTTTTAGGTTTAACTTTTCGTAACAATTACGAATATTCGTTATGATGAATTTATCATTATGAGGGGTTCCCACCATCCCTGTGCTGTGATGACTTCCTGGGTTTTTAACTTAGGTTTGTTAACTTTTCATAAAAATTATGAATGTTCTTTATGAATTTGGATCCGAAGTTCGTAAACTAAATTTCGTATTTCGTACGGAATTCGTATGCATAAAAATTTGTATTTCGGATTCGTACGAATTTCCAAAAATTCGTATGAATTTTCGATTCGTACGAAACGAATCACACATGTCTGTTGTGCACTGCGTACCGCAGTCATGTTGGAACAGGAAGGGGCCATCTCCAAACTGTTCCCACAAAGTTGGGAGCATGAAATTGCCAAAAATGTCTTGGTATGCTGACACCTTAGGAGTTCCCTTCACTGGAACTAAGGAGCCAAGCCCTACCCCTGAAAAGCAACCCCACACCTTAATTTCCCCTCCACCAAATGATTTGGCAAAAAAAAAAAAACAGTTAACACCTTCCCTTACACTATACTACTCTAGAACATTTCCTTTTGTTCTACTTTAAAGCTGTGTGTTTTGACCCTATGATGGCTGTTGCTTTTTTTTTTTTCCGTTACCAATAGATTTTATCAGGAAAAATAGACAAAGATATATATACCTCAGGAGATTGGGGACTCTTGATGTAGTCATATTGCATTAAATCAGAACACATATAAGCTTGTAAAGGCAAATTAAATGTCATGAGAAATGTGTCATAATTGAACACAATATCCTGAGACATTAAGGCTGGGTTCACCCTGCAGCGGTTTATGAGATCGGATGTGATTCGTACCGCACTGCAGTGCAAATCACATCCGATCTCTGTGAGATAGTATGGCTGAATTCGCATCGCATCCAGCCCAAACTCGCACAGGACCCTTTTTTTGGTCCGCAGCAGAATCGGATCGCATGGGTGTTCACACCATGCGATCCGATTCCTGTCCGAGTTTGCAGATCGCACTGCGATATGCAAACTGATCTGGTGGTGTCATTAACGTTTCACTGACACTCCCAGCAGTTCGCATAGGGCAGTGTGAACTGCCGCCGGGAGGCATGCGATGCGGGAACCCGCAGCGGATTTGCAGCGTTCCCGCATCGCTGCAATGTGAACCCAGCCTTAAGGACAAGATGCCGTCATTAGAATATCAACATCAACACACCATTGAGCTTAAAGAGGAGGGCCAGCTTTAAAAAATTTTTTTTAAAAGTCAGCAGCTGCAAACACTGTAGCTGCTGACTTTTAATAAGCACTTACCTGTCCAGGGTGCCCGCGATGTCGGCCGCCTGAGGCTGACCCACCCCTCGGCTCTCGGGTCCCGGCGCCGCCATTCTATCTGCGCAAGTCGTGCAGCGCTTTGTGAATGGGGCGCGCTGTGTTCTGGAACACACAGTTCCCAGAACACAGCGTGACCCATTACCCAGAAGACACTGCACGGAGGAGAGAAGACAGAAGATCTCCGCGAAGGAGGAAGAGGCAGATTAGGATGATATGCCTAGCAACAGGCATTTCTGGTAAGTTTAAAAAAAATTTTTTTTCTGATTTTTTGCAAATTTTTTATGTACTTTTGTTTTTCAGGGTGGCCCTCCACTTTAAGGTCCATAGTTGTCCAGTAAAACAGATTTATTTTATTTTTTTAAATAACATTAAAAATATCTGCCATAACCCTATAATAGTCCACAGTGGGAAAAGTTGCTACTTGCAGCAGATTCCTTAAATAAGAATTTTCAGCATTGAAAAAAGAAATGCATGTCTATTAGAGCTGCACGATTCTGGCTAAAACGAGAATCGCAATTTTTTTGCTTAGAAGATAGATCACGATTCTCGCGGCGTAACATCATGTTTCACATTAAACAAAAAAATTAGCTAACTTTACTGTTTTTTTTTTTTTTTTAATTATTGAAGTGTATTTTTTCCCAAACAATTGCATTTGAAAGACTGCTGGGCAAACACAGTGTGACATAAAATATTGCAGCAATTGCCATTTTATTCTTATTTATTATTTATTATTATTATTTATTTATATTATATAATTTTTTTTATTAATGTTTGGTTGTTCCAAGTAATTTTCTAGCAAAAAATATTGATTTTAACTTAAGAAAGAAGTGTCAGAAAAAGATTTAGACTTTAAAGCGGTTCTGCACCTAAAAAAAAATATTAAAAGCCAGCAGCTACTAATAATGCAGCTGCTGACTTTGAATAAAATCACACTTACCTGTCCCAGGGTCCAGCGATGTCGGCGGCAGATGACGAGCAGTTGCTCGTCTCGCTGCTGCCCCCGCCGCCATCCTCTGTCAGGGAATCTGGAAGTGAAGCATTACAGCTTCACTGCCCGGTTCCCTACTGCGCATGCGCGTCTCTTATGGTCCCCCGCTGTGTCTCTGGGAACTGTGTGTTTCCCAGAACACAACGGGGGGGGCGGTCTGCCCAGAAGTGGGTGCAGATACCTGGATTATCCAGGTAACTGCACCCCCCTCCCCCCTGAAAGGTGCCGATTGTGGCACCGGAGGGGGGGAGGGATCAGATTAGCAGAACTTCCCCTTTAGGGTGAAGAACCGCTTTAAGTGGTTAAACTTCCTGCATTTACACGTGGTTGAAAGCTTGGCAGACTGCCCAGATTATTTGTTTACACAAGAAGTTCTATGTCTTTGATCTAAGAAGTTAGTTACAATGTTTCATGCAAATTCTAAACTTGGCAGATTGCCCAGGATGCTTTATTTTGACAGCTGAGTGAGCAGATAATCTCTCCACTTGTTTATATGAAAGAATCGCCTCTTCTCAGTGGGAGAGATCGTCAGAGGAGAGAAGCGAGATTGCGATTTTATAACGATTAATCACGCAGCTCTAATGTCTATACGTTCATGTAGAAATGCCTTGCTTCTCCAAGGCTAAAAATGACTTCTGTACTGCTTTGATTTTTGCCCGTTAGCTCATCCCTCGGCAGGAGCCCAATTTGTAAGCGTTTTTATTGTTGAGCTCAGGTGGAACTGAATAGTTGGTCATGGGGGGACATCATTCACACTCCACAATTCCCGAAAGCCTGCTGTTCTGTTTCCTAAGCCACTTTATGCATTGACAAATGACAATACCTCCTTAGATCCAGTCCGTCCAGAGTATGATCACCTGCTAACTTGGCACAATCCACAGGAAGCTTAAAGCGGGCCACTTTTGCTGGCTTTACTGCAATCTAATTTCCTTATGTTTTAATTACACCACTATTGTGAATTTACATACCTCTCAGTATAGCGTACCACTACTTTTATACCATTTTCTTCCTGGGTTCAGACATTTCCCCTCAGTGAGTGCAGCAGTACCCTAGCCCATTAATATAATATCCTTTCCCATCTTGGCGCAGGAATATATTTTTTCTGATTATTTCCTCACACCTATTCATGTCCATTCTTGCTGCCAACATGGATATTTTCTCTTTCCTCGATAAAAGACAGGTAAATTTAGAAGAGATTTTTAATACATCTACACCCACTAATAAAAATAGTGATTTGGAGAGTCTAATGAGGAAATTAGGTCATAATATGGAAAAGAAAGTAAGCTTGTGGTGGGACATAACCACATTTGAACAATATCTGAAAGATGGGATGGTCCCAAGACGACTTAGATGGGATGTAATACCCAATGATGGCCTAACTGACCAAGGATCAATTGACGACTGGATCAAGTTTTTCAATGGAAAAGGCCTTGAACTTTTAATGTTCCTACTAGAGAGGAAAAGGAAAAGACAAAAAAATGGTAGATGAAATTATAACAGGAGTAAAAAAAGAACTTGAAGTATACAAAGATACAGCAGAATTTACAGCCCTAACCGTGCAATTGAATAAGGATCTCACAAAAAAGGACAAGGAGGTACAACAAAGGAAAAGTAAGAAGTACATTCGAGAATGACTTTAAAACTGACCGAACATTTAAATGGCAGAGTCAATTGGGGCACGCAGACCCAATCTCAACATACTCCACCCCTGAGAAAACAGTGAGTGTACACCCGGAACACATCAATACAGAGATCAGACAAAATATCCAAAGCAGACCACAGGATAATATGACGATAACAGACAAGAGACAACTAGAAATGAAGTAAGATGGGAGAACTACAACCAATACACACCTTATAGGAATGACAGAAGACCAACCCCCCACCGGAATGACAGGCGACCCTATTATCAAGACAGAACACCCCAAAATGGGTGGAAAAAAACATTTTGGAAAAATAATAGGAGAAACAATGGCCATAATAACGGACCAAGACCATACCAGGACATTCGAACATACCAATATCAACAAAGGGAAAATAGAGGCCCAAAAAATGATAATAGAGGACGCCCTTATGAGTCTCATGCACCTAGGGGTAGAAATCCCGATAGACAATATGAGAGAAGAGACGTCGAATACCAGAATCTTCTAGCTCAAGTACCTTACCATCCGTATTATAGAAGTCCGATTCCTACCTATAATTACTATGCACCTTTGGAACAAAGACAAGAAGAAGACAGATCAGACAGACATAGACAATCAGACATGGACTATGAAAGATCTTTTTTAGAGAGGAGTATGGCGAACGATCCATGGAGGAGAAACAAAAACCCAAGATATCACAGAACACCAGAAAGAAGAGAGGATGTAGAGGGGGCAAGAGAAAACAAAAGAAAAAGAGAGTAAAAGGCCAAGGTATCTTCAACCTCAGTGGACAACATCTCTCCCATGAGGAAATAGGGGTTTTAGACAAGGGATTAAAATACGCACCAGTTAAGAACTTAGACAAATTCCAAACATACATAGAAATTCAGAAATTTGTCAGAAAACTCAACATTAAGAAATATTTGCTGGTTAATCCTTGCAGATCAAGCTCTGCAAAACCTACTGAAGACATTGCACACAGCACTTTAAGGAACAAATCTGTGTTTAATCCTGTAACAAAGGACAACAAATATATTGAGGTGTTTAAAAGAATTGTACTCGATGAGCTAAAGGAATTAAAAATCAAGAAATAGGAAGAGCCAAAGTATATAAAAAGTGGAATTCGGAAACTTACCAAAAGAAAGGATCTAGTCATACGTCCAGCAGACAAAGGAGGGGGCATAGTGATCCTCTCTAAAGAGCAATACAATAGAAGTATGAACACCCTTCTACAAGATGAAGAAACATACACCCGCCTGTTAGGCAATCCGATGTTTAAGTGCAGAAAAGCACTCGATCAAATTGTCCATCTGGGCCTAAAAAAAGGACATTTTGAACAAAAAAGAGGCTCAATATTTAACTCCAGAATCATGTCGAACCCCAATTATATACATACTTCCCAAAATCCATAAAGACAAGGAAAACCCACCCACAAGACCAATCGTAAATGGAATCGACTCATTAACAGCAAGAATGGGACAGTACATTGACCATTATCTCCAACCAGCTGTACAAAAAACACCGGCGTATCTACGGGATACAAAACACATATTGCAAATACTAGAAGATATTCCACCGAATGAAGGACCTTGGTGGCTAGCCACAGCGGACGTCGCCTCATTATACACGATAATACCACACTATCGAGCTTGCGAAGCAACAAAATGGGGACTTAGGAAATACACAAGTCTACCATGTACCCAGAGAAAATATATAGTGAAATGCATGGATTTCTGTCTAAAAAATAGCTACTTCTGGTTCAATCCGCACTACTATCATCAAAAAATAGGGGTGGCCATGGGTGCAAAATTTGATTCCAGCGTAGAAGGCCTCTTCATGGCACAGTGGGAGGAAGAAGAAGTCTTCACCAACCCACCAAGTGAACTAGTCATTTACAAAAGATACACTGACAATATTATAATATTATGGAAAGGCGAACAAACAAATCTTATATACTTCTTAGAAAATTTGAATAAAAACAACCGGAACATCAAGCTGACATGGGAAACTAGCAATAAGGCAATTACCTTCCTTGACCTCGAAATAATATAAGAGCAGGGGATTTTCTCCTCCAAAACACATTTCAAAAGTGTAGATCGCAACAGCTATCTGCCACTAGGAAGCTGCCATCATAGAAATTGGCTGTATAATATACCTAAAGGCCAATTAATGTGCCTGAAACGCAACTGCACCCAGAAGAGACAGTTTCAAGATCAGGCGAACAGTATGAAGAAAACATTCATAGAAAAAGGCTATAGTGAAGATTTCATCAATAAAAAAATAGCTGAAGTAACAGTTATAAACTGGAAAGATTTACTCAAAGACAAACCTCATATTAAGCCACCACAAGACCTAGTGCCGATCATTCTAGACTACAATATACAACATAAGCAGATTGAATGGATAATTAAACGGAATTGGAACATACTGCAAGCAGATACATGTCTGAATTAAGTCCCCCCTGCGTGTCCGAAATTTGTATACCGAAGAGCTCCTACCATCAGAGATAAAATCGTAAAAAATATTCCAGACCCCCCAGGTAGAGGGCTAACGTTTTTTACAGGTAAAGGTTTTTACCCCTGTAAAAGGTGCTATGCTTGCACCAAAACGAATGAAAAGAAAAAGGAATTCAGGTCAACAAGTACTGGAAATATCTACGAAATCAACAAATTAATTTGCTGTGATAGAGTTGGGGCTGTATATGCCTTGGAGTGCAGTTGCGGGCTCCAGTATATAGGCCGTACTAAGAGACCACTTAAGGTCTGGTTGAAAGAACATGTACAAAATATACTAAAAGGTTTCGACAAACACAACGTATCAAGGCATTTTGCCCTTCATCATAATAAAGACCCATTGCAATTATAATTTTGGGGGATCGAGCCCTATATAAAACACTGGCGAGGAGGGCACAAAGTAAGGACTCTAAGTCAACTCGAGTCAAAATGGATTTTTACCCTGGACACACTTACGCCAAAAGGCTTGAACACTGAATTCGATCTCAATTGTTTTATTAGCGATTTTTAATCCCCTCTCTACTATTACTATATTTTGAATTACTAGATCCCTTAGGTAACCCCTGTTAGAAAAGTTTTAAATGTTTATTGTGTGACTATTAGAAAAACAATATTCCTGAGACTGATTTTTAAAAGCTTACTTCTGAGCACATTATTGTATTAACTTGTATTGTTTTGTCTTAATTAACTCCATAGTAAGTTGTAGGATGATTAGATTTAACTAAATATGATAGCCTAAGAATGTACGGGAACATGAATATCAAAATAAAGTACCATCGCGTACCATGACAACGTTATTTATGTTTCCTCAGCCAATAGAAGCATAGAGGTGGTATTCTTGTAGGAATGAGGAGGGGGGACACATTCTTTTTGGTAGACATTTTTCTGCAGCTTGTCCTGTAAGCATGTCTCTCTGTTGTGGGCCACATCAGAAATAAATTGTCTGCTTCTCAATACATCTGGAGTTTTGACTGATCACAAGAGAAGATTCCTAACATTTTTGGTCCTTCGCAGCCGTAAACAACACGCTGGTTTTCAGATCAGACGGCCCCGACAAAACTTCGGTGAGTATTGGACTTTGAAGCTCACTGAACAATTACAGTCCCCCCATTCAATGTTATTTGGTGAAAAAAGGGGCGGGGGCCTAAGATCTGAATTCCACTGTCTGTTTCCGAACTTAGTGTGATCCAGTCCAGGTGTTTGAGAGGTAAGATAATTTAAATTATTCTTAATTCTTTCTAAGAGTCTTTTCTTCTCTTTCTCTTTGATTCTGGTTTAATGTGTTGTAATTGCCGACATTGGTATTGATCATATAATATCTAGCTTATTCCAGTGCTCGTAGACAGAGACAATTGGGGACGTTGTCTAAGGTAAAAAATTACGTCGCCCGCTGTCCGGACAGATAACAAAAAGATTTGAGGTATACCGAACGTCAGAGGTTGGTTGCCTGACGCTGTTGGCGGTTGAATGCCCGACTACGAAGCGCTGTTTAGTTAAGTGATCTAAAAAGGATCGCAAGGCTAACTTTCTTCTGTGTGCGTTTACTTTATCTTTGTTCATGTTTAACCTTTTTTGATTCTCTCTATAGTGTGGGGAGTGCTGATATTTTTACTCTTGTATTGTTACCCCACGGTACAACAGTCTTTGTTCGTTTACATGAAATCATTCTTCACGTTCTCATGATCTGTGTGTCTGTAAAAAAAAAGGAACGCACTGAACTCACTCTCCCCCTCCCCCTCCCCTCATGTAAGGAATGAGGATTGCTCCTGTCAGAAGTTGTAAAAGCTAACCTTTGATTAGCTATGACAATACAGAAGGGTTATATTGTAAATATTGAAACTTAGCATAAAAGAAAAAAAAAAAAAAAAGGTACACTGATAACACCAGGTTGCTTTATTATTTTAGCATGCCATGGTGTTACAGGAAGCAAGTGGCAGAAATTGTTTATAGTTTGGGTAGATGGGACACGTGAAGGTGGATTGCACTGTGGAGTCAATAGAATGTTGTAGAATTATTATCAGGTGGCTTGATGAATGTGAAAAGAAAAGAGAAAAAAAAAAGGCTGAGGATGTTTTCATTACTATGATGGTCAAGAAGCTGTTTCTCAGAAACAAGAAAATGCAGATTGCCTGACAGAGGTCAATTTGTGCATCTGTGAAAATATTAGGACTTTTGGTGGGAAAGAATGTCTGAATAATAGTCTTAAAGTAAATATTTATATTGGATGAGTTTTTTTTAGAATTCACAGACTTTCAACTGTGAAGTGTTAATGATACAATGCTGTTTATACAGTGGTGTGAAAAAGTGTTTGCCCCCTTCCTCATTTCCTGTTCCTTTGCATGTTTGTCACACTTAAGTGTTTCGGAACATCAAACCAATTTAAACAATAGTCAAGGACAACACAAGTAAACACAAAATGCAATTTGTAAATGAAGGTGTTTATTATTAAAGGTGAAAAAAAATCCAAACCATCATGGCCCTGTGTGAAAAAGTGATTGCCCCCTAAACCTAATAACTGGTTGGGCCACCCTTAGCAGCAACAACTGCAACCAAGCGTTTGCGATAACGTGCAATGAGGTTTTTACAGCGTCCTGGAGGAATTTTGGCCCACTCATCTTTGCAGAATTGTCCTAATTCAGTTACATTAGAGGGTTTTCGAGCATGAACGGCCTTTTTAAGGTCATACCACAACATCTCAATAGGATTCAGGTCAGGACTTTGGCTAGGCCACTCCAAAGTCTTCATTTTGTTTTTCTTCAGCCATTCGGTGGTGGACTTGCTGGTGTGTTTAGGATCATTGTCCTGCTGCAGAACCCAAGTTCGTTTCAGCTTGAGTACACGAACAGATGGTCGGACATTCTCCTTCAGGATCTCTTGGTAGACAGCAGAATTCATAGTTCCTTTTATCACGGCAAGTCCTCCAGGTCCTGAAGCAGCAAAACAGCCCCAGACCATCACACTACCACCACCATATTTTACTGTTGGTATAATGTTCTTTTTATGAAATGCAGTGTTCCTTCTACGCCAGATATACTTGGACACACACCTTCCAAAGAGTTCCACTTTTGTCTCATCGGTCCACAGAATGTTGTCCCAAAAGTCTTGGGGATCATCAAGATGTGTTGTGGAGAAATTGAGACGAGCTTTGATGTTCTTTTTGCTCAGCAGTGGTTTTCTCCTTGGAACTCTGCCATGCAGGCCATTTTTGCCCAGTCTTTTCCTGATGGTGGAGGCATGAACGCTGACCTTAACTGAGGCAAGTGAGGCCTGCAGTTCCTTGGACGTTGTTGTGGGGTCTTTTGTGACCTCTTGGATGAGTCGTCGCTGCGCTCTTGGGGTAATTTTGGGCGGCCGGCTACTCCTGAGAAGGTTCACCACTGTTCCATGTCTTTGCCATTTGTGGATAATGGCTCTCACTGTGGTTCGCTGGATATCCAAAGCTTTGGAAATGGCTTTATAACCCTTTCCAGACTGATAGATCTCAATTGCTTTCTTTCTCAATTGTTCCTGAATTTCTTTGGGTCTCGGCATGATGTGTAGCTTTTAAGGATCTTCTGGTGGACCTTACTGTGTCAAGCAGCTTCTATTTAAGTGATGCCTTGATTGTGAACAGGTGTGGCAATAATCAGGCCTGGGTGTGGCTATAGAAATTGAACTCAGGTGTGGACAACCACAGTTATAGTATGTTTTAACAAGGGGGGCAATCACTTTTTCACACAGGACCATGATGGTTTGGACTTTTTTTCACCTTTAATAATAAACACCTTCATTTACAAATTGCATTTTGTGTTTACTTGTGTTGTCCTTGACTATTGTTTAAATTGGTTTGATGTTCCGAAACACTTAAGTGTGACAAACATGCAAAGGAACAGGAAATGAGGAAGGGGGCAAACACTTTTTCACACCACTGTATGTTGCAATTGTATAATAAGAGCTATAAACCTGAAACAAATTCTACTTGTCACACATTGAGTTTGTTGTTTCCCCCAGTACAGAGACCTCAGATACCTCCAGTGGTTACCGCTTATCCGGGCAACTTTACTTGTTTTGCACTCCCAGGGAACCGTAGCGCGGTGGATCTTGGGTCACTACCTGATGACTACTGTGTGGAGAGGATTAACACGGACAACGGTGACTGGGTTGGACATGACATTCAGAGAGCTGATGTCTGGTGGATGTGTGGGGATAAGAAACTGCGAGCTAGACTACCGGCCAATGCCCAAGGGGATTGCGCTATGGTCCAGCTGGCTATGCCCCTAAGAATCCTGTAAGAATACCCGTGGACTAAGAGTCACCGACAGTATCGGAGGGACACCTCTCCCTTGGGGGTCATTTGACTCTCAGATCTACATAGATGAGATTGGGGTTCTTCGCGGGGTGCCGGATGAGTTTAAAGCCAGGAATCAGGTGACATCTGGGTTTGCGTCTCTTCTCTGGTGGGTGACTATAAATAAAAATGTTGACTGGATTAATTATATATATATATATATATATATATATATATATATATATATATATATATATATATATATATATAATTATAACCAGCAACGATTTGTAAACTATACTAGGGATGCTGTGAAGGGCGTAGCAGAATAGTTGGCCCCCACATCTCTAATGGCCTGGCAGAACCGAATGGCTTTAGATATGGTCCTAGCTGAAAGAGGAGGGGTATGCAAAATGTTTGGTAGCATGTGTTGTACCTTTATCCCTAACAATACAGCTCCTGGAGGGACAGTGACCAGAGCCTTGGAAGGACTGACAGCGCTATCGAATGAATTGGCGGAAAACTCAGGTATTAATTATCCATTCACAACTTGGCTTAAAGAATGGTTCGGTAAATGGACTGGATTTATCACATCATGTTTGATCTCAATCGCTGTGGCTTTGGCCGTTTTGGTCACTTGCGGATGCTGCTGCATTCCCTGTATTTGAGGACTTTCACAAAAACTGATTGAAACTGCAGTCTCAAGAACAATGTATCAAACCCTCTCTACCTCTGAGGAGACCTATGTGGACATTGAAGCTCAACTTAATGACATACAGTCCGAAAGTGTATAACACAGGGACTATCATCGAAATGTGTTGAGATAAAATAGTCACACAAAGAGGAGGGAATGTTAGAAAAGTTTTAAATGTTTATTGTGTGACTATTAGAAAAACAATATTCCTGATTTGAGACTGATTTTTAAAAGCTTACTTCTGAGCACATTATTGTATTAACTTGTTGTATTGTTTTGTCTTAATTAACTCCATAGTAAGTTGTAAGATGATTAGATTTAACTAAATATGATAGCCTAAGAATGTACGGGAACATGAATATCAAAATAAAGTACCATCGCGTACCATGACAACGTTATTTATGTTTCCTCAGCCAATAGAAGCATAGAGGTGGTATTCTTGTAGGAATGAGGAGGGGGGGACACATTCTTTTTGGTAGACATTTTTCTGCAGCGTGTCCTGTAAGCATGTCTCTCTGTTGTGGGCCACATCAGAAATAAATTGTCTGCTTCTCAATACATCTGGAGTTTTGACTGATCACAAGAGAAGATTCCTAACAACCCCCCTCTCCCAACATGGGGAGCTATTCACCTCAATATATATCTTTTATTTAAATACTATTTACGTCTGCCTATGAAAAGCAATACAAGGAGGTGGACGGACGTGCCTTTGCTGAGCTCCGCAGAGGCCTCTCAGCATCACCATCCATCCGTGCCCGCTGGGCGTTTTTTTTCGCCCCGCCAGACCCTCCATCCATCCATCCCGGGGAACATCCGAGCTCCGGACGGAGCTGTTATTTTTGGCCGATCCATCGCCGAAACGGATCCCGGGGCTGCGGGCGGCGAGACAGGCCGGTCTCCGCCGCCATCTTGTGGCCTACTCCGCGCCTCAAGACCTCCGGACCGCGGCTTACGGGGCGCATCCCAAGTCGGATCCCACGGCGCCACTCACCACTGGACCCACAGGACCCCCTCGCCTGGGACAGGAGGCAGATGACCGCCGCCGGAGGCCCGGAGAGGATCCAGCGCTACACCCTGAGAGGTGAGACCCGGCAGCCATCTTGGTACACCTGAGGCCTTAGGCAGTCCTCTTGCAAACCCCTTCTGGCAGCTGTCTTACAGATCCTTTCAGGGAGATCACTGTCCCCACTCTCAGTACAGCCTGTCCCCCACTGGATAGCTGCCCACTCAATCCAAAAGCCTCTCAAAGTCCTGCACAAGCCCTAGGCCCCACCAGCGGCCATCTTGGTGCACCCAGTTCCTCCTTCCACCCTCCTGAGGCCCACATCTCTCTAATCTGCACCCTGATTTATGCCTGGACTCTCCTTGTAATCCAGTGGTACAGTGCTTCCTGGGCTCCATCCCCCCCACCACCCTCTAATTTGCAACATCCTATTCTGGGGTCACACCCCGGGTCCCTCTCCTTGACAGTCATGTGATCACTCCCTACGAGCCCTAGCCACCTTCCAATGCTCCCCTACCACTCACAGTCGCTACTTCCACATGGGGAGCTCCACGTGTAACTGAATATATGCCTGGTCCCAACGCCTCATGGTGAAATACGGTCCGAAACACCTCCCTCAATCTCTGTCTCCTGAACTGCGGCCCTCACAGACTCTAGATCGCTTCCTAAGCAGGCCGGCCTCCCCTGTTCCAACTCCAGGTTCTTCCACGTATGCACAAGTGGCCTCCCAACTGTCCGTACAAGATAATCCGAGCCTTTTGTCAAAGGGCCACTTCGACACAATGTCCGCCCCTGTTACAGTTGAAGTACTTGATGATAAACTGCGAGTTCTCCTGCAAGACTTGACCAGTAATGTCTCGAAGGAAATGGGCAAACTCGCCCAAGAATTACGGGGGGAGCTGGCTCAGATTGGGGAACAGACTGACGTCCTGGAAACTAAATTTGACGATCTACTGCAATATGTACACGTCTTGGAAGAGGACAATGCCGGTTTGAAGCAATCCGTCTCACAGCTCCAGTCCCAACAGGAGGACTTGGAGAACAGGGAACGCCGCCAAAACTTACGCATCAGAGGAGTCCCCGAGACCGTTAGTGAGGGGGAGATTAAACCATACCTGCTCAGCCTCTTCAATGTTGTCACCCCTAAAATCCCAGACATAGATTGGAGATTGGATAGGGCCCACAGATCTTTAGCCCCAAAGCCCCCAGCCGGGGCCAACCCTAGAGACATCATTGTACGCTTCCATTACTACGACAGCAAAGAAGCTCTGACTGTGGCCACCCGTAACAAGTCTCGTCTGGAATTTAAAGAGCTAAGATACAAATTTTCAGTGACTTATCCCCCATTACCTTGGCTAAACGTCGCAGCTTTCGCCCTGTGACTGCCCATCTGCAGAATCACCAGTTCCCGTATCGCTTGGGTTTCCCCTTTCGCCTTTCGGCCACTAAAGATGGGACTCAATACTCCATGAGGGACCTTCAGGAAAGTGAGGCTTTCATACGCAGTCTGGGTTTGCCACCGCTGCCTGATGAAGACCCTGTCCCGCTTCCAACGACACCCAGACCCACGTCCATCCCAACACGAATTTGGACCCCAGCTCGTCAGAGATCGCAGAAATCCTTCTCTACTCCCCAGCGTAACTTGCATCCCAGACTACCTCCTTGAAGAGAACTCTCGATTGCTGTGTTTGGTTGATCTTGGCTTCGGCCCCTGTTTCACCATCTTTTTCCTCCCTTCGCACCCTTAGTTACGGGTTGTGACTTTTCTTATTTTTTTTCCTATTTTTTGGTTGATTGGGACTATAGTATATTGTTCATACTGCCTATAGCTTTTTGCTGGAAGGTGGCGGGGTCCCTCTAGATGAGCTGGTACCCCTGATGTGCCTCCTTTTGTTCTGCGGCTGCGGACTCCTGGGTGGTTTTTACCCCCCAGGCCTTTCTTCTACTACTTCTGGTTTATTTTTTTATTTTTTAGGCCTTTTTTTGGCCTTTTTTTCATTTCTTGCTCATTTTGGATGTTCTCTTTTTCACTCTTTAGATGCATTGTTGTTATTATATGTTTTCACCCGCTTTTCATTCCTAGGATACACCACGGCTCCCAGTATTTCCTTGGTTTACTCAGGTATATTTGTTTATTACATGTTTGTTATGGGTACTTTAAGCTCCAACTACTTGCTGCATAATGGCTTTAAGGGTACTTACATACAATGTTAAGGGCTTGAACTCTATTCATAAGCGATGGTTGGCTCTGAAGGAGTTTAAGTCCCCCAACGCAGACGTGGTCCTAGTCCAGGAGACTCACTTCCGCCCAGGGGGCTCTCTTAAATTAGCTGCTAAACATTTTCCGGTTTCTTTTATGGCTTCCGATCCCTCTGGTAAAGCAGGGGTCGCGATACTGATTAAAAAAACCTGTCCGTTACGGGTGAAGTCCTCATTCCTTGACCCACAGGGTAGATATATTGTCCTGGACTGTGACTACTTATCCCGCTCACTTACTATAGTTAATATTTACGCCCCCAATTCGGGCCAGGTTCTGTTTCTCTCTGGGGTCTTGGATTCTCTGGGCTCATATGCCCAGCCGTTCATGATCATCGGCGGGGACTTTAATATGGCCATGTCCGCTAAGAGGGACAGACAAACCCTTTTCTCAGGTAACCCCTCTTCTAAAACTGAACGCCAATCCACTGCGTTTTGCAAACTTATTAGGTCTCATCACCTTCTGGACATTTGGAGGATTAAACACCCCACACACCGCCAATTTTCCTTTTATTCCCCCCCCGCATAAAATGTACTCTAGATTGGATTATATCTTTGTAACGGCACCTCTACTGACGTTGGCAGTAGCCTCGGAGTTGAACCCCATGACGTGGTCGGATCATGCCTCGGTCCAGCTCGACCTTACCCTCTCCTCCTCTACATCCAGGACCTGTCATTGGAGACTTAACGATTTCCTTCTCCGTGATCCAGTCACTAAGGCTCATTTGTCCCAAAGTTTAACTGACTTTTTTCAACTTAACGTGGGATCTGTGCGGGACGTGTCCACCCTTTGGGAAGCACACAAGGCCTTCTTCAGAGGAATATGTATCTCAGTCGGCTCCCGCCTTAAGCGAGACTCGGCTGCGCAGAGACTAGACATTCTTTCACATTTGCAAAAAGCTGAAGCTCTGCTCTTGTCCTCCCCTTCGGTGTCCCGTCTCCGCACAGTGACCTCCCTACGTGAAAGGTTAAAATCATTAGATTTGCATAAATGCTCTAAAGCCCTACTCTGGGCGAAACAGAAATTTTATGAGTTCGCCAACAAGCCTCATAGGATGTTGGTGAATAAGCTCAAACCCCGCCCATTCCACTCCTATCCCGATCTTAGCTTTAATGACTTCTGCACCTCTTTGAAATTGCCAGTGTTGTCCTCTTCCCAGGTGGATACCCTGAACGCTGCCGTCACGCCAGAGGAATTGGCTGCGGTAGTGAAAGCACTCCCATCCCATAAATCCCCAGGCCCGGACGGACTTCCTTATATCTATTACAAATCTTTCCTCCCGACCCTGAGCCCCCATTTGCTAAATCTTTTTTCCTCTTTACAGAAAGGTATAGTGCCTCATTCCCAGTTCCTACATGCGCACATAACGGTTATCCCGAAGCCGGGTAAATCCCCTACCCTACCGGACAATTACAGACCCATAGCTTTACTTAACTCCGATTATAAGATCTTCACCAAAATTTTAGCCAATAGACTTTCCTTGATGATCCCCGCCCTGGTCCATAATGACCAGGTAGGATTTGTCCTAGGTAGACGAGCCGGTGACAACACTAGACGCACCATCGATCTCATAAACCTGCTAGACAAGACATCCCACCCTGCCATTATTTTAAGTTTAGACGCACAAAAAGCTTTTGATAGGCTGGGATGGCCGTATATGTTTGCCACGCTCCAGCGTTTTGGTTTTTCTGGTTCCTTCCTGTCAGCCCTGCAGGCCTTGTACTCGCTTCCCACGTCCCAGGTCCAACTGGCATCTTATAGATCCCCACTCTTTACGCATAGTAATGGCACTAGACAGGGATGTCCCCTATCCCCCCTGCTGTTTATATTATGCCTCGAGCCCTTGGCCGCAGCTATAAGGGAAGATTCAGATATAAGCAGAATCTCCCTCAGGCTGAAGGAATACAAGTTGTCTCTTTTTGCCGATGACATCCTCCTCACCTTGACGAAACCTCAAATCTCCCTTCCCAAACTTCATACACTCCTGGATACATTCAGTAAACTCTCAGGGTATAGGGATAACACGACTAAAACTGAAGCGCTCCCTATTCACATTCCGCCTCCACTTCTGGCTTCTTTAAAAAATTAATTCCCCTACCATTGGTGCCCCGTCTCCCTCAAGTACCTTGGCATTAACTTGACCGCTACATATAAATCCTTATACGAAGCTAACTGTTTCTCTGATTGCGGAAACACATAGCCTGCTCCGAGGCTGGTCAACTTGCCCTCTGTCCCTCCTGGGTAGGATTAATGTACTAAAAATGGCCATACTCCCTAAGTTTTTGTATCTCTTTGAAACGTTACCAATTGCTATCTCCATGCCTCAGCTTCTGAATATTCAACGGGCCTTCACTAAATTTATATGGGGAAATAAAATGCACAGAATCGCCCAGACCGTGGTCTTTGCTCCACGGTCCCATGGGGGGTTGGGAGCTCCTGATATAGTGAAGTATTTTTATGCGACTCACCTTCTGCGGGCTATCTCCTGGTCATCCTATTTCGCTACCAGTAGATGGTCGGAACTTGAGATGAGTGTCATTAGTCCTGTTCACCCTTGCTCTATGCTGTGGTCAGATCTGCCCTCCTCTATGGCTCAGCTTAGACACATACTCCTTGGGCCGATGCTATTTACTCTATCTATATGGAAAAAATGTCATAGGAGGTTCTCTCTCTCTCTCTTCTCCATGCTCACCCTTGTTAAATGTCATTTTCAACCCAGACTTACCTGATAGCCTCTCCCTGAAGAATATGTTCCCTTGGTTCAGTTCGGGTATCTTCCAACTTCGCCACCTGGTGCGCCCGATATCTCGTAAATTCCTATCCTTTCTAGAGCTTCAGAATAAATATGATATCCCGAACCAACTCCTTTTTTCATACCTCCAATTTAAACACTATTTTCATTCCAAATCCCCTGACCTGGCTCTGGTCAACCCTACTACCTTTGAAACTCTATGCTCCCAGGGTCCTTGCCAGAAGGGCCTCATATCCTCTATATACAGGGGCTATCCCCCCTTTATCAAAAAGAATAAAAAATCTCAATACCACCTATATCGGGGGGCCAGCAGCGTCATGACGTAGGACGCGGGTTCCGGGGGAGGAAGCAGTGAGAAGCCGGCCGGAGCGAGAGGACGGCGTGCTGTGCGAGGGACAGCTGGAGTAGTGAGAGGCTCCAGCTGGAGGAAACATCCATCCCGGTGTCATCTTAGACGCCACCGCTCCGGAGACCGGCCCCCCCTCCCTCGCTGGAAGCCACACGGGAAACAGGCTAAATGAAGATGCAAACCAGGCTCCCTGTGTCCCAGCTGTCTTTTTTCTCTCCCCCCCTCGCCGCTCGGGACGCCGCTAGCATATAGCGGTGAGAAGGGCTCTTAACCACCGTAACCCTAAAACGAAGGAGAGGACTGAAAACAGATGGCAACGTGGATCAGATAAGCAATGATGATTTTGGGATTGTGTAGTTTTGATCTTGCAGTTGCGCTGAAGGTTTTTTAAAAAAAAAAAAGTGCTTGAACGGTCATTGCTAGAGTTGCTGGGTCAGGGGAGTGAATGAGCATTCCAAAAATAGCGGTGCGATTATGCAAAATCTAAATGCTGATCTGTGGAAAGTTGCAATGGTAATGACATCTCACTTGAGGCTTTAACTGAAAACCTAGCCTGGTTGGGCAACACAGTGGGGGACTATACTAAATATTTGGTGTGCAAACTCTTCTCAGACCCCAAAAGAATAAGGCACGGCGGCTGTGGGGGATATCTAATTTAATGTTTTTTTTGGTCTGTTTGTTTTTTTTTCTCTCTCTCTCTTTTTCCTCAATATCTGATGATCTGATACGAGGTGGACATAAGGTGGTAAAAACGGGCTTGGGGACTCCGCTGGTGTGTGTCTCCCTCTGTGCTCTCTTCTGGTCATATCGGCCCGGACTAAAAAGCAAACTATCCTGTATGTTTATTTAAATAAGTGCGGCAGAGTTCTATATCCTAATTGGGCAGTCTTGAAAGTCCCCCCCTTAAAACCTAGGAGTGCAGGGGAGGGTGGAAGGCTCTATTTAAGGAGGACACAACGTGGTGGGGGTCCCGTCTCACGTATTGTGAGATAATTTAAAAATTTGTAATCCTAGTGCAATAAAATGAATAAATCCTCCAAACAGAATGGACGAAGAGGGGGCCTTAAAACCCCAAAAAGCACAACGGACAGCACAATTAAGCAATATTTGACCCCAGGGGGAAGCCCAAAAGGGGAGGGGGCGGAAGAAATACCCCCGAACACAGGAAAAAAGAAGGGTCAAGATAAAAAACAGGAGAAAAGTAGGGAACACTCAAGGGATGATCTCACAACTGAAAATGAAATGGAGTCGAGTAGAGATGGTGAGCACCAGGGAGTAGACCTGCCTCTAACTCAACAAGTTCTGAGAGAAATGCTATCTAATCTTGAAGTCGCAATTAAATCAGAAATTGCTTTATTGCGAGGAGATTTGGGCCACCTATTAAACAGAGTGGAAGAAGTGGAGTCTAATATGGATAAGCAAGCCCTAGAAATAGAAAGAGTAAAAGATCATATTAAATTAATTAACCAGAATCAGAGGAAAATCTTGTATCAATTAGAGGATCAAGAAAATAGAAATCGCAGACAAAATTTAAGGATACGTGCAGTTCCTGAAAGCAAGCAAGAAGACCTGAGAGAGATTGTTAAAAACGTATTTAATCCACTCCTGGGCAGAGGAGAGGATGGATTCCCCAAAATTGAAAGGGTCCATCGTGTAGGTAGATTAAGGAACGGAGGATCAAACAAGCCTCGGGACATTATCGTAAAATTCAGATTCTGTGAAGATAAAGATGAGATATGGTCAAAATTAAAGGGGAGAGAGATTTTAAACTATGCAGGAGCAGATCTACAAGTTTTCCCTGACTTAGCCGCAGAGACTTTGACTAGAAAGCGGCTGTTGAAACCGTTGTTAGAGCTGATGAAAATGCAGAACATTCGTTATAGTTGGGGGTTCCCGGCCTGTCTTATAGGATTCAAGGATGGCAAGACAGCTAGGCTGCGTTTTCCCGATGAGTTGCTAGATTTCTGTGAGAGTTTGGGTATCCAGGCACCGGCTTTGCCAGGCTGGATAGAAGGAGACCCGGGGGTGTCGGGGGGAAGAGGGGGGTGGCTGGGAGGAGGGGAGAGAAGTACGTGAAAGTATGTCTAAGTATCTGTGTGGAGGGGGGGGCCGGTCTGACCACCCCACCCCACCCCCTTGGAAATTCCTTGGGGGGGGGAAGAGGGGGTGGGAAGGCCGAAAACTGTTCTGTACCCTAGAATCTATAGGACTTATCGAGGGTCGGGATTACCGGATCACTCGGTGGGCCAAGGGCCAGATCTAGGCCGGGGGATGGGGGGTGGGGGGATGGAGTGGGAGGAGGTGGGGGGAGGGGTGGGTGGAGGGGAGAGGTGGGGGGGGAGGGAGGGGGGGGGTTAGGGGGTAGGGAAAGGGAGAAACAGGGGGGGGGGAGGGAAGGAAAACCTATGGTAGAGGAGGTAAGAAAGATATTTTTATTAGGTAATCTAGAGTTTTAATAACGCAAGCCATAAACTTTATGTCATATAATGTCAAAGGGTTAAATTCGCCTAGTAAGAGGCATAAGATATTGAAGGAATTGAGGTTTTATAAAGCAGAGGTAATTTTTTTACAGGAAACCCATTTTTCTCATAAGACTAATATTAAGTTATATTCAAGGGAGTTTCCCGTGTGGTACTACGGCGATGCGATAACAAGTAGAGGAAGGGGAGTAGCTATTGGTTTCTCAAAGAAGATACAGTTTAACTTAGAAGATAGAATGGTGGACCCGGAGGGAAGGTATCTAATTCTGAGAGGGAAATTAAGAGATACGGAATGCACACTGATTAATATTTATGCCCCTAACAGGGATCCTACAAAATACTTAGAGGGCCTCTTGGGGAAACTAAGAGATTTTGGGAAAGGACCAGTAATCTTGATGGGGGACCTGAATTTTTGTGTTGATCCGGGATTGGATAGTACGTCCAGGGCACAGGGGACTAGTAAGGTGCAATTAAAAAGAATAAAACAAAAACTTCATAATTCTCAATTAGTAGACGTTTGGAGAATACAGCATCCAAATGAGAAAGATTTCACGTTCTACTCCCCTGTGCACAGGACGTATTCCCGGATTGACTATATCCTTGTAGACCATAGAATTCTGGAAATGGTGGTAGAGACCTCAATTGGGGTGGTCTCACTCTCCGACCATGCCCCCGTTAAGATGAAGTTGCAACTAAGGGGAGGAGAGCGCAAGCCCTTCACTTGGAGGCTAAATGAAGGTTTGATTCAGGATGCAGAAGGAGAGGAGAAGATTAGCAAAGAATTGGAACAATATTTTTCGATTAATAATACTGGACATATTTCATGTCAGAATTTATGGGAGGCCCACAAAGCCTACATTAGGGGGATCCTGATATCAATGGGGGCTAGAAGGAAAAAGGAGAGATCGGAAAAAATTAAAACATTGATAGAAGAAATATTTAGAATAGAGCAGCAACATAAAAAATGCCCGAACCAGGATAAGGAAATTTTTCAAAAATTAGTAACCAAACGGGAGGAATTAAGAACTTTGATGGAACAGGAAACTCAAAAAACGTTTAATCAATTAGCTAGGGATAGGTACTATGGGGATAACAAACCCACTAAATATTTAGCAAAAAGATTACAGAGGGCTAAATCCAGGAACTATATAGGAAAAATTCAGTCAAGTAAAGGGGATATGGTCTATGGAACAAGCGAGATCGCGGAAATATTTAGGGGGTACTATGAAAAGTTATATGCAGTTGACCAGCCTATAGGACTCAAGGTTGAAGAAAAGGAACTAAAAATAGAGGAATATTTGGAAAGAGCCCGATTGACAAAAATTTCAGGAATAGAAATGGAAATCTTAGAAAAACCCATCTCAGAGGAGGAATTAAATAAGGCTCTGATGGACTCAGCATCTGGTAAAAGTCCAGGACCAGACGGGTTCCCTGTATTCTATTTTAAGAAATTCAGGGGGTTGCTAATCCCCCACTTATGTAACTACCTGAATAATCTAGGGACCGAGTATGAGCTGAGTGAAGAGGCGAGGACTGCTTCTATAACGGTTCTACGGAAGGAAGGGAAAGAAGAGACTGTGTGCTCTAATTTCAGGCCTATTTCGTTATTGAATGCCGATACAAAGCTGTTTGCAAAAATTTTGGCCAGTAGAATGAAGATTTTAATGAAGTCATTAGTCCATCCAGACCAAGTGGGTTTTGTATCCGGAAGGGAGGGGAGGGATAACGGAGTGAGAACATTGCTCCTTATGTCCAGGAGTGAGGGGGGAGGGGCCCCGAGTCTACTCCTGTCGATAGATGCCCAGAAGGCCTTCGACAGGGTAGACTGGGGGTTCATGTTTAGAACCCTGGAGAGGATGGGCGTGGGACCTAAAATGATCCAAAGGATTAAGACCCTTTATTATCACCCAATTTCCAGGATTAAGATCAACGGTACGCTTTCTTTACCTTTTGAGATGAAAAATGGCACAAGGCAGGGGTGTCCTCTCTCACCCCTGCTGTTTGTGCTATCCCTAGAACCTCTTCTTGCCTCGATTCGCAATGATCTACAGATCAAAGGAATCTTAATAGGACAAGAAGAGCATAAATTGGCTGCGTTTGCTGACGATGTGCTATTCTACATTAGGGAGCCAAGTAGTACGATGCCTAAACTAATGGAAGCTCTAGCATATTATGGCCAACTTTCGAATTTTAAAATTAATATTGCCAAATCAGAGGTACTTAATATCAATACGGGCGAACTCGAAAAAAGGGGGCTTCAAAAAAGATTCTGTTTTCCCTGGCGAAAGGCGATAAATTACTTGGGAATAAAACTTACAATCCCATTAGAGAATTTATTTAAATTAAATTTTGTTCCATTACTAGATGAAATTAAAAAAGAATGTAATAGGTTGGTTAATAGACCCCTGACTTGGTTAGGACGTATTACTAGTCTAAAGATGTTTATTGTCCCTAAGATTCTTTATAAAATCCAAATGATCCCCATAGAGATACCGAAGTTTTTTTTTTCGAAGATCAAAACCCTGTTAGGGGGATTCATTTGGAACAAAAAAAAGCCTAGAGTCTCCTTCAATATCCTGAAGCGAAGTAAACTTAAAGGGGGACTTGCGGTACCAGATATACAACAGTATTATAATGCTATCGTACTGTCGAGATTAATAGAGTGGGTAAAAGGTAATAATGAAGAAAAAAGATGGGTTAACATAGAGAATGAGTTGAGTAAAACACAGTTAAATAAAATAGTTTGGAATCCGCCTAAATACAGGACATTGGATATCGGCACTAGTATACTGACACAAAACACACTTAGGGTTTGGGATAGGGTCTATAAGCATTTAAATAAACAATACAATTCGCCACTTTTAGAATTAAAAGAAAATGAATATTTCCCGCCAGGGTTAAAAATAAATAGCAGGAATTGGTTGAAAGAAAAGGCACAGGTGCGGGATATTATAAAAGGGGGAAAGATTTTGACACTACACGAGATGAAACACAAAGGGGACCTAGGTAAAATAGACGAGTGGAGATATCTCCAGCTGGCTCACTTTATCAGGAGCCTACCACAGCCATTAAAAACAGAGGAGGAGTGGTCACCCCTGGAGAAGCTTTGCTTGGCAGAAGACTCCAGGGGAACGATCTCTAAGCTGTATGGGCTCCTGGCTGAGGAAGGGGAGCTGGAGAGTCTACCCTATATGCAGAAATGGGAAATGGATATGGGAACACTGTGTGATAATAACACTAAGAGGAAAATTTTTAAACTTTTACATAAATCTGCAGTTGATAGCAGAACAGTAGAAATGAACTATAAACTTATTTCTAGATGGTACGCTACCCCAGATAAAATACATAAAATAGATCCAAGTAAATCAGGGGACTGTTGGAGAGGATGTGGGGAAGTAGGAACAATGGCCCATCTGTGGTGGAAATGCCCCAAAATAAAGGAATATTGGAAAAGAATATTACATCATATAAGAGAAATTACAAATATCTCAATCCCCGAGGATCCATGGGTGGTCTTATTTCATGGTACGAGGGAGGAAACGAAAAAATATCAGAATTCTTTGGTACCACATCTTTTAAATGCAGCCAAGAGACTGATACCAAAGAATTGGCAAAATGAGGAAAGCCCAGCAACATGGGAATGGATCGATACTGTGGAAGAGACTTACCGGATGACCAGGCGAAGGGAAAGCCAGGAGGATAGGGGACAGACAGGAGTAGAGCTATGGCATGAGTGGAAAAAATTCAAAAAATCATGGAGCTACGCGGAACATGTTAGATTCTGAGAAGGTTGGAACTTCTACGCATAGGTGGTGGGAGAGGGTGGGTGGGGGGAGAGGGGGGGGTGGGATGTAAGGGAGTGAAGAAGGGGAGAAACGGTAGGGTTGAATTATATAATGTTTTCCCCTTGTTTGCTTTGTTCTGTTGGTATACCTTTCCCTCCAGATAATAGTAGCTTTCCCCTTTTTTTTTGTATGTGAGGGAGGGAGGGGGGAAAAAAAAAAAAAAAAAAAAAAAAAAAAAAAAAAAAAAAAAAAAAGTGGAAATCTATGTTTGGGATTTCAATTAGAAAATAAAGGCTACAATGATGTGGAAATGAGGATAACGTATATGAACGTTAATCTGATTGGACCTCATGAATAATTCGCTGAAGTAGCCAAAAAAAAGAAAAAAAAAAAAAAAAAAAAAAAAAAAAAAAAAAAAATGTCATTTTCAACCCAGACTTACCTGATAGCCTCTCCCTGAAGAATATGTTCCCTTGGTTCAGTTCGGGTATCTTCCAACTTCGCCACCTGGTGCGCCCGATATCTCGTAAATTCCTATCCTTTCTAGAGCTTCAGAATAAATATGATATCCCGAACCAACTCCTTTTTTCATACCTCCAATTTAAACACTATTTTCATTCCAAATCCCCTGACCTGGCTCTGGTCAACCCTACTACCTTTGAAACTCTATGCTCCCAGGGTCCTTGCCAGAAGGGCCTCATATCCTCTATATACAGCATACTTCATAATTCAACCGTCCCCACCGCGGAGGCTCACCTCTATATGAGGAGATGGGCTACTATTTTACAAACTCCCTTAACTCTCTCTCAATGGCAAGACGTCTGGTTGTCTACCTCCAAGGTCTCTAGGTGTGTGGAGCAGAGAGAGACAGCCTACAAGATACTGATGTTTTGGTACAAAACTCCTGAAATGTTACACAAATACGACCCCTCTATATCTAAGATGTGTTGGAGGTGCCTACGACATGAGGGCACTCATTATCACATTTTTTGGAGTTGCCCTTTGATTGTACTTTTTTGGTCTATGGTCCAATCCCTGCTCCATACCGTGTTGGGGGTCGTTATCCCTTTAGACCCTAGGCATTACTTACTGGGCCTGCCTGTTGCAACGCTATCAAAATGCGCTAAGAAGCCGACAGCATATATCCTCCTAGCTGCCAAGAGAGTGATTCCTGCTCTCTGGTTGTCCTCCTCCCCCCCAACTCACTCACAGTTGATTTCCGCTATTGCAAACATACGCAGGATGGAACATATGACTGCTTTGGTACAGGACTCCCTACCTAAATTTTCGAAAATATGGGACAGATGGGACAACTCCATATCTAATCCTGAGGCAACACCCTGATGTATAGATATGAGCTTCCAGGAAATTTTTCCCATGGCTCTCTCCCGGGATCCTATCCCTACGTTCCCTATATAACATATGGCACTTGGATTAACTATGTATTTCTTTTATTTGCGAATCCGTGGTGTATCCTTTTCCTTTCCCCTTAATGTGATATATTAAGATACCAACATTTGATATCCCGCCTGCGGCGGTATTTGCTGTTACAGTTGCAATGTTAATTTTGATTGTATGTATCGGAAACATAAATACTTTGTTCTGCGAAAGAAAACTTTTTCTCAATAAATATACATTAAAAAAAAAAAAAAAAAGCAATACAAACCAGCCCTCTGAAAAACTTATTCTTAGTGTCTTCTATACACACATCTAAAATCTCCTACCTCATTTTACATTTTCTACATCTTTAATTAGTCCCCTAAAAACAAAATTTACACCGCTTTCCATGATATGCAAAATTGTGTCTATTTTGTTTCCCGTTTTATTCAGCCTGCCTTTCCTCTATCATGTGTCTGTTTAAACACCCAGACATTCTATTTGCTATTTGTAACATTGGGGTGTTTAGCTCAATTGGTAGATGCATTTTTTAGTTCACATCAGGCAGGCGTTTATGGTTAAGGGCCTGGTAGCCCACGTTTATTATAAGAAAACAAAATATTAGTCCATCCAGAAATCCCACGCAGGGGTCCAAGCTTACATTAAATACACAAAAAATCCAAATGAAAATGCTAGCCCACCTGGCTACTCTTCAGCAGTAGTGCTGCTATAGGTACTTGCTCCGTCCACCAAACTGCTTGGACTTACACAGTCTTAGGCTCCTTGGACGCACAAAGCTTCAAGCCCTTTAACCCACAGCTTTGGACTCCTTGGACGCACACAGCTTCAACCCTTCAACGCACACAGCGTTGGGCTCTTTGGACATGCACACAGCTTCAAGCTACTCCACTCCACCATCCCTCACACTCTACTCCCAACAGCCCCTTCGTTATATAGGCTGTGTGCAGCTGGGCACACACCCTGCTCGTTATCACCAAGACCTGGACACAGGGTTGGAGATCCCTCTTTCCTCCAATTTCACAGGGACAGAGCCTCGCTCTGTCACATATTATCAATTGTTTTATTTATTATTTGTAAAACGTCATTTCTGGATTTCTGGTCGCACTCTCTTTTATATATATATATATATATATATATATTTTTTTTTTATATATATATATATATTTTTTTTTTTTAAACATATCCCGTTTGTTCTTATATCTTGCGCATTTTTTAAGGTCCACAATAAAAAAATGTAAATCCCTTTCTTTTGAACAAAATGTTTTATTCCTGTCCCTTTAACGTAATATGAATGGGTAATCTCCCTTCATTAGCCATAGATCTAGCTCCCAGCTACGTCTTTATGTTGTAAATATAATTGTGTTGGTTTTATTTGCGACTGCTTCCACCTGCCTCTGTCGGATGCCGGCTGAGTTTTATAGTTATACCAACCAATATTATGTCTACCGCCCTTCTTGGGGACATATCTCTTTCAAGATGGCCGCAACACTACTTCCAGTATACAGGAGACCGGATGTTTACATCGTTGTAACCAATAAAATGGCCGCCGGTCCATTTCCGGCGACCATGTCCACGGCGCTCGTTTTTTAGAAATCAGCTGCGTTTATCTATTTATCTGCCTATATAAAGCCACTTCCCTAACAATTCACCATCCCCTAATGAAGTCAGGTGACCCGTGACGAACACGTGTCGGGAATAGGGAATACCGCTACCGGAAGTGACGTTGGTCGAGCTCGCTGCTCGTTTTTACACTGCCTACCTTTTATCCTATGTTTGTGAGTACCTGGTTTTACACTTTATTTCCTAAAATGTTGCACTAAAAATTACTACAATATGGGGCATCCTTCCTTTATGTCTTGATTTACCATATATGATACCCGGCAAGAGACCACCTATGGCGAATACCCTAAAGTGACTCTTAAAGAGGCCACGTACCATATAGAGAGCAAGAGAGGGACATCAGGCAGGAGTTACTGTAACAGGATCCATAAAGGAAAAAGGTCTCCAGGGATACCCAAAGATACATGCTGTAACCTTACAGCAGTAAGGTAAGGGGACACCCATAAAAAGACCATCTAGGACCACACGGAAAATAACGCCACCCCACTGAACTTCGCTGGATCACCTAAATTATCACCTATTCTGATAACACCAGCACTTTATTTAAACCTAAAGCTTACTCAGATTATATGCGATTTTTGGATATAATCGCATCGAGAGTCTACTCAGTTTTTATGTGATTCCTAGACATAATCGCTACACAGTTTCTCAGCACCTTATGCGATTTTGTATAGTCATCACTTTATTGCACTTTTGCACTTTTACATGGACTTTTGAAATTGATATTCATCCATCTGCTTAGACGATTATATAGTTTTATAAAAAATTTATTTTTACTTGGACTCGGTTCATAGCACTATTGCACTTTTTGCTTATCTTTTAAATAATCTCATAATCCTTCACTCGATACTACAGTTTTATTTTGCACGTATTCTTATCACCACAAAGTGTCACAATTTTTTACTATTACTTTTATTCATTTGTTTTGCTATTTATATCATTTTATTGACATAAGAGACCATATGATAATTATTACAATATATTTTACTTTGTTATATAGTTGGTATATATATATATATATATATATATATATATATATATATATATATGTATATATATATATATATATATATATATATATATATATATATATATATATATATATATGTTAGTAGCTGCTATCTACTTACCTTTATACACACTTTGACTATATATTCAATTTTTCTTGGCCACTTTTGCTGGCTTTACTGCAATCTAATTTCCTTACATTTTAAGTACACCACTATTGTGAATTTACATACCTCTCAGTATAGCGCACCACTACTTTTATACCACTTAAAGCAGGACTACATTGTATCTAAGCACCACTAACCAAAGACACTATGTAACTCATTTTAACGTTCAAAGCCAATTCTATGTCTCAATTTCCCAGCGGGAAAGTCCGAGGCTTCGGCCTGCGCGGAGGAGCGGCGACCATCTTGCTCCACCCGGAGGCCAAGCTCCAGCGGAATTCGTCTTTCCACCCTTTGGGGGTCTCCAGTAATAAGGCCAGGGTGCTCTTAAGGGTGGATGGGGGCGGATTGAGCCCAGGGAGGACAGAGAGGCCGCCGGGTGTACCAAGATGGCCGCCGTCAATTACCAGGACCCTCCTGGGTGATATTGGGGACATCCAGCCCGCCACCTGGGGCCTGAGGATTTTTTCTGAGTCGCCCACAGATCACCCAGGAGGGTCCTGGTAATTGATGGCGGCCATCTTGGTACACCCGGCGGCCTCTCTGTCCTCCCTGGGCTCAATCCGCCCCCATCCACCCTTAAGAGCACCCTGGCCTTATTACTGGAGACCCCCAAAGGGGTTTTTAAGGGGGCATTTGCTTGTTTATAACTGTATTTGCAGCCGGGTCCCTGGTTACTGAGACTCAGAGAGGCGGCCATCTTGCTACACCTCCATCTCTTCTGGGCCCCACCCTAGACTCCCTCACCCCCTGTAAATCCTGGCCTGGCGGTCTGTTTCCATAGACGGGGATTCCCTCACGGTTCTGCCCCCCGTTACTGCACGGACTGCTGATACGGCCCCAGAACCCAAGTAAGGCCGCCATCTTGCTCCACCCAGGCTGCTGTATGCACGCATACTCCTGAGCTTCCACATTTCTATGAGCCTGGATCTCTACATACGCAGCCACGAAAAAAGCCCAAACAGATAAGTGCCCATCTGGGGTCTCCGTCCGTTCATCTCCGCAGAAAAACTGATTGATTATGTCTAACTAAGAAATGTTCTGCTGAGCCCGTGACCGCCCTTAACAGACAGGCTCTACCTCAGCCATTGCACGTCCATGAAAAGCATGTCCACGCACAGCTCTTGCTCTACTGAGTCAGCGGACCTACAACAGGTCACAATCCAGCGATACCTGCTCCGCATGTCTCAGTCTGATCCCCGCACTCCCAGAGACAAGATGGCACCTGCACGAAACCCAGGGAAGAGCAAACTTCCTCCTCCTACTCAGCCGACAACAGACAGCGACGAGGAACCCGATGACCCCCCGACCCAGCACTTGGACCTTTCGAGTGTAGCGTCCAGATCTGGAACATCTACTGTCCCGTTTTCAGATGCAGGCCCTGGAGCTGTGGCCCCCCCAATGACAGGAGACTTACCTAGATCTGAAGCCTCGACTCTTCTAGTGGCCTTCCGAGCAGAGTTTGAGTCTTGGGCGGTCAAAATGGAGTCCTCACGCCACAGGGATCTTCAGGCCATCCAACAGCAGGTTTCCACTAATCAGACAGCAAACTCTGCCCTAACTGATACTCAATCTGATCATGCAGCGCGCATCACGTCCCTTGAGCGGGCCTCCAAGGAACACCTGCACCGTATTCGTCAACATCAACTGTGCATAGAAGACGGGGAGAATAGGAACCGCAGGAATAATATACGACTACAAGGCATACCGGAGGCCACAGCGGGTACGGACTTGAAACCATCTGTCACTGCCATCCTCAACCTAGTCCTGGGGAGAGAGGCCTTGTCCCCTATTGATAGATAGGGTGCACAGAGTGGGGGGGCCCAGGAGGGAACATAACGACCGCCCACGTGACGTCCTATGCAGGGTTCACTATTTCACCCTGAAAGAAGAAATTATGCGCAAAGCATGGCGTTTGGGTCCTGTGGACTTTGACGGTTCAGCTATCTACCTATACCCAGACCTTTCTCGCAACACCCTCCATATGCGCCGAATGGTCCGACCACTGCTGGACCTGATACGTCAAGCCGGAGCAACCTACACCTGGGGACACCCCTTCAGTATCAAGGTGGCCAGGGCTGAGCATAAGTTTGTCCTTTCTGATCCGAATCAACTTCCAGCCTTTTTAAATTTTTTGGAGAAAGATCCAACTGATGTACCTAACTGGCTGGACCCGCCAGACGATCGCGCTAGGGTACAAACATGTGACCCTCTTCAACAATGCTGCAGACTTTCGAGGTATGCATCGCACTCTGTTGATCCTGGACCACGTCACCCTACCTCTCCAGAAGACTAAAGTAATTCCAAGAAACCTTTTGGAATTCTCTCAATGCTCATACTATGACTAACACCATCTCAATATCATGCCTACCCCTTGTCTCCTGGACAGGCCTCATTTTTCTTTTTTGGGGCAGTTTTTCTTTTTTTGTTGTTTCTCCCCTCCTCTCATCTTACTTGTCCATCCATATAATCTGTTGGTTATGCCACGATGGGAGATGGGGTGGTCAGTTGCATACATTAATGCCTCAATAAAGCTGGTGCACCAAAAATATGCACCTTCTCCCTGCCCTTTGTTAGTGTATTGGAACTGACTGGGGTTCAGGAGAGGCAATAGAATGGCAGGTTGCTAATGTTTGATATCGATATGTCAATGTTGTGTTTCTAATATACTTCACTGTACAGGTCTACTCGCCGAATGTTTAGTGGTCAAGGCCCACCTGGTTATGGATGGAGAGGCGACAGATGGACCGGCCGTGTCCACGGTCTCTTGCCAATATCCACGTGGGCTTCCATAGTTATCTACTCATGGTTTCTTATACACCGGATAATTTTACCCTAACATGCTCTCAGTATTATTACACGGATCGATTCCAGGACCCCCTGTTGGGGTAAGTGGTTAACATATGTTAAAAATGTTTGCTCCCTTTTCGTGAGGTGTCTAAAGGACTGATGTCTCCTCTGTGGGGGGGGGGGGGACTGGGCCAGCATGGAGCTATTTGCCCATGCGGTCCGTTGCACCCCTCATGGAGGACCCATTGTGTGCTCTGTATTAATGTTTTGTTCTACTGATGTCCCTCAGTGAAGTTTTACATTGCCATCGTGCTACTGGGCTCATGGCTCAGATTCTCCGCTTCGACGCCTCACCCTCAATAGGTGCCCTCCTTCGTTTTTTTTCTTTCTCTCTTTAATTTTGTACTAATATACTTTCTGCTACCCTTTAAATTCCCCCTTCCGTTCTCCTCCTCCCCCCCCCCCCCCTCAGTCTATACCCTGATTTTCTTACCCTCATTCCACTATGGCCCACACAGTACTATCTCGTCCTCGCCTGAAGTGTTGCTCGTACAATGTAAATGGCCTCAATGTTGCATCCAAGAGAGGACAAATCTTGTACCAAATGCATAAACAACAGGTCAACGTATTACTGTTACAGGAAACACATTTCCACACAGACTCCACCCCTTCCTGCTCCAACAGGTACTTTAACAGATGGTTCCACAGTACAAACCCCTCTCAGGCGTTTCTATTGCCTTCCACAAAACGCTCCCGATTGTCCTGATAGACCAGCTGTCGGACCCTCAGGGAAGGTATGTGTTCGTTAAGATCTCCTTATGGGGCACCAAATTCACTATAGCCAACCTCTACCTACCAAACACTAACCAAATTTCGACTGCACTGTGATACATGAAGATCTTCTCAGAATTCGCAGAGGGTAAACTAATCATAGGTGGGGATTTTAATGCCCCCCTAGACCCTCTCTTAGACTCGTCCACCTCTCGCTCATCCATATCCTTTACTAAGTTGAGGGCTTTTAAACGGGCTATGTACGACCTCCGTTTAATCGACGTCTGGTGGGTACTGTTTCCTACAACTCGCAATTATACCCACTTCTCTCAGGTCCATCACTCCTATAGTCGTATCGACTACTTTCTAGCTGCTTAGATTGGTCACCTGAATTTGAAATAGGCTCAATGGTCTGGTCTGACCACTCGCCTATTTATCTGACACTGTCTATCCCTTCCACACCAGTGAGGGAGGACATGGAGGCTGAATGATTCCCTTCTCGCAAACCCTGAGTGTTCCCACAAGGTTTCAGAAACCATCTCTATTTTCTTATCGGATCATGCCTCGGACACCACTTCGCTACACTTACAATGGGAGGTACTTAAAGCTGTCCTGCCAGGAGTCTTCATCCAGGTGGGGACCCGCTTGAAAAAGACTCGTTCAGCTGCAATAACCTCAGCAACACAAAAGCTTCGGGACCTTGAGACCCAACATAAACGAGCCCCTACGCTGGTGACTCTGACGGAGGTCTCGTTGGCCCGGTCCCAACTCAAGGACCTGTATGAGGCCTCAGCTCGTACTTATACGGACAGACTGGCTCTGCATCAGTAACGATTCCGAGATAAATGCGGTAGACCATTGGCCTGCACCCTTCACCCAAACACGTCTTCCACTTTTATACCCCATATTCGGGCCCCTTCTGGAGAAATGCTTAACGAGCCCTCCATGATCTCACAAACGTTCAGAGATTTCTACCAAACACTGTACAACCTACCGTCCGCCCATCCTACACTCCTGCGCCTGACGGACGGTGCTACATCAAGGAAACTGAGCTCCCTAGATTAGATGGTGATACTATAGAAGAGCTAGAGCAGGTAATCACAGCGGACGAGGTACTAGGGCGATAGCGGCCACCCCTTCCGGTAAAAGCCCAGGACCCGACGGTTTTACCCCTAAATTCTACAAGACATTTGCTCCTCTACTGACTCCCTTTATGGCTAAGGTGTTTAACTCCCTATCGGAAGGCTCAGCGTTTCCTCCACAAACGCTCGAAGCCCACATTACCATTATCCCAAAACCAGACAGAGACCCTACCTTGTGTGCAAATTATAGGCCCATATCATTAATTGGAGTGGACCTGAAAATATATGCCAAAATATTAGCTACTAGAATTCAACCGCTACTTCCCCGCCTTATACATCTGGACCAGGTGGGTTTTGTTAGTGGACGCGAGGCAAGGGATAACACCCTAAAAACACTGCTTCTTACTGACTATGCCCGCACCCGTGAAATCCCTCTATGCCTTTTGACGGTCGATGCCGAAGAAGCATTCGACCGGGTTGACTGGCAATTCCTTCGGATGTCCCTGCAACAGATAGGTCTGGGTCCTAAAATGCTTTCCCGAATTATGTCCCTTTACTCGTCACCTTCTGCCAGAATTCAGGTAAATGGTTCACCTACATTTGCCATTCATATTGGGACACGACAGGGCTGTCCTCTATCCCCCCCTTCTCTATGTCCTTGTCATGGAACACCTAGCATACCTTACGCAATAACCCCAACATCTCAGGTGTATCGATAGGCCCCACTCATTCTAAGCTGGCGCTCTTCACGGATGACCTGCTATTGTTTGTAACTCAACCCCACATATCATTACCACATATAATGCAGGAATTTGCGAGGTTTGGCATGCTGAGCAATTTTAAAGTAAACCATACTAAATCAGAAATCCTGAACATCTCACTGTTCCAGGAGGTCCTCCGCCAGGTCGCCAGGCTAGGTATCCATTTAAAACTGGCTCTACCTCCATCCGCTACCTCAGAATCCAAATACCCATGGAGATCCCATTTATTCTCTCTGAACTATGCACCCCTTCTGCTTAGAACCAAGACGGATCTCTCAAACTACGCAAAAAAAATGCCTATCGTGGCTAGGCAGAGTGAATGCCCTAAAAATGGATGTCCTCTCTCGGTTTCTCTATCTGTTCCAAACAATTCCCATTTCCATACCCTCCTGGTTTTTTAAGAAGCTCCGCCAACTATTCTCCTCCTTTATTTTGGGAGGGGCTCGCCCCGGATACGCTATGAGACTTTATCGCTCCCAAAGTTTCGTGGCGGAGCATGAGCTCCAGATGCCTCCATATACTATAGAGCAGCTGTGCTCACGCGTATACTTAACTGGTTTCATCGTTCCTCCTCCAAATTGTGGATGCAGATAGAGAGCCATATTAACCCAATAGATCTCTGTGCGTTGCCGTGGACGCCTACTGAATTCCTGAAAGGAGAGGAACCCCTAAGTGACCTCACCCGACAAACCATACAAATCTGGACCCGAATGAATTCCTCCAAGACCCTATCTCCCCTGAAGGGACCCATGACTCCATTGTTTGGGACTCCGGCTTTTCCACCGGCCCTAAGGGGAGCGGATTTTGGACCTTGGTGTAAGGAGGACCATAGGCGACTTGCTCAAGTCCTACATTCAGACCCCTCTCTGACTCAAGACGTTCCCCCCGACTCATCTTCCCATAGCTCGACGCATTGGCTGCAGAGGCAACAGGTGATTTACTTCATTCGCACCTTCCCATCGTTACCTAACGTACTCACTGACTTAACAGACTTGGAGGACATGCTGCTCCAGGCCACCCCTCCTACACATGTAGTCTCTCAATTATATTCTCTCTTGCATACGGCTTATAATCCTGACCTTCCCCCATACACACAGGCATTGGAAGGAAGACCTGGGCCACTCCATCTCACCCGTAGACTGGCAAAAGTGCTTCATACTGACTCACAAAATGTCTCTAGCCTCCAACTCTCAAGAAAAAGGGTTTAAGCTGTTGACCCGTTGGTACAGATGCCCTTCGACTTTGCACCGGATAAACTCGGCTCTTCCGGATACTTGCTGGTGTTGCTTGTCATCTAGGGGAACCTTACTTCACATTTGGTGGGAATGCCCCCCTGTGAGGAAGTTCTGGCAAAAGATCCTAGACTTGAACTGCAGACTCATGGCGATCTCAATCACACCCTCTCCTGAGTTAGTTCTGCTATCTCTGCTCCCGGGACCACTTAAGTCAATCAAGCAGGACGTTCTGCGCCACTTTTTGGCGGCCACTAGAACGGTGTTGCCCAGACATTGGAGGTCGACGGACGTGCCTTCCCTGGGGGATTGGGCAATTGAAGTGGACCGAATTAATAGTTTGGAACGAATGTTGTCACAGGAAACGGGTAGGGAAGAGCAATTTTCCAAGACCTGGACCTCGTGATCTATGTTTCGATATTCCTCAGAATTTATCTCGTGGGCCACAGAGGATTCTACCGATACACCTGTGTGACCAGGGTGGAATGTCTATCTCTTGAACCCTAAAGCTCTTTATAGTCCTGACCCCTCTTCCCTTACTCTCTTTACCCTTTCTTCCCTCCCTTATATGCTGCAACAACACGTGATTACTTAATTCATGACCTCCAGTCTCATTAGACCGGGATGGTGGCACATACAGAGCTTCGCCACCAGAGGGGACGTGGCCAGAATAGGAACAACAGCCCTAGCCTACCTGTAATGAGTGGGCATCACTCGTTGAGAGGATAGTGGTGCGCACATACTCACTTTACCTCGGAATAGGCAATGTAGGCGTACAGGCTATTACACCATACTACACAAACCGAACCTCAAGAACCCTTATTAACCTAGAGATAGTTTGACCCCATTATAGCAGAGTTGGATTTTGCTGCTTATATGTCTATGTATCAATGTAAAATATGTTGGATTATTCTGTACTCCCCTTTTTTTTCTACCATGTCTTTATCTTATCTCAATAAAAAATAAGATTGAATTAAAAATAATCAATGTTGATTGGGAGAGCAAATTGCGACTTTAACTCTTTAATAAGACAGAGGACTCGAATTAAAGAGGTGAGGCATGTGGAACATTTTAACGGCTAAATTGTGAAACACGTTAAAATGATTGCTATATGGAACACCTGGGATACTTCCTTGACGCTAAATAATGAATTCAGATTCTTGGCTTTTCCGACGGAATTCTGCTCAAGTTTGCCTTGCATACACACAGTCACGCAAAAGTTTGCTGAAATTACGACCGCCAAGAATGCGACGAGCTGAGAAAATGAAGTTCAATGCTTCCGAGCATGCGTCGAATTGTTTCTGAGCATGCGTAGGAATTTTGCACGTTGGAATTGCCACAGATGCTTTTCGGATAGGAACTTTTCCCAACCGAAAATTTGAGAGCATGCTCTCAATCTTTTACTGCCTGGAATTCAGCTAGCAAAAGACCGATGGAGCATACGCACGGTCGCATTTTCTGATGAAAAACTCTCATCGGTCTTTTGCGGGCTGAAATTGCGTGTATGCGGCATTAGGGTAGATTTATTGATGATATGAAAAATGCACACATTATTGCAATAAAAACAAAGCATATCGGATACTATGCATCCAGTTATTTCTTTCCTGGGATCTGCTTTACATGTGTGGAGACCAATCTGTGGGAATGCAGCCAGGCTGATCAGAGTAGAGCAAGGAAAAATAAACTTTGTCAAGAAGCTTGACAAAGGGGTGTGACTTGCCCTGAAACACGTTGGCACGCCCTTAACGTACATCACGTGGGACACCGTTGGATCACATGGAGCTGCTTCTTCGCATAATGCTGCATCTTCTAGCTTGGTGAGACTGAGCGGACTGCTTCCTATCTATGCAGCCATTCCCTTGTTGTACTCTGCTCATCCTGATGCTAGCCTCACGTTGTCCCTCTGGGGACAGAATAGACTCCCTCCACAGGTGGTTCTGGCCAGCTCAGTAGATTGCTTTAAGAAAGGCCTGGATTCATTTTCTAAATGTACATAATATAACTGGGTACTGACATTTATAGGTAAAGTTGATCCAGGGAAAATCCGATTGCCTTTCTGGGATCATGAACAAATTTTTTCCCCTGCTGTAGCAAATTGGATCCTGCTTTTCTGTGATTTTTTTTCACCTTCTTCTGGATCAACTTTGAGTATAGGATTGGTTATATCGGATTTATTATATATTTTTTTTCAGCCTAACTATGTATAACAAAATTTCTGGAGGGTGAGACTTTTTTTAAAACAAGAATGAATATCAAATTTGAAGAAGTTTACTTGTAGAGGGATTGCAGTGTATGGTACTGCTTCTCCCTCTGTGCTAAATGCTACCTCCATAAGTTCTGTGTCTTATTGAAGAGTTAAGCTTCCTGTGGATGGTACCAAGTTAGAAAGTGATCATACTGTCTGGACAGACTGGGTCTAAGGAGGTATATCATTGCATAAAGTGGCATTTAAATCAGAACAGGCAGCTTGCGGGAATCGTGGCATGTGAATGATTTTCTTCCTGAGCTCAACAATAGGAATGCCCACAAATCGGGCTCCTGCTATGGGATGAGTTAACAGTCATGAATCAAAAAAATTCAGAAGGGACTTTCTACACAATGCTTAAGCATTTTTATGAAGAAGCAAGGCATTTCTACATGAACGCATAGACATTAATGTAAACTTTTTAATATTTAAAAGTAGCAACTTTTTCCACTGTTGACTTTTATAGGATTACAGCAGATCTCCACTTTTTTTTTCTTTTTAATGCCATTAATAATACAACCAAAAAAATAAATAAAAAAAACTGCTTTTGCCCGGCAACTCCTTTTCCCTATGTCAAAGTATAATACATATAAATATATAGAGACTCGGAGCATAAAGTCTGCCAAGGCTGTGCAAAGACCTAGAAGAGAGATGGTGGCTATTTTTACCAGCTGCTGGATCAATATCTTGCTGCACATCTTATCTTTAAACTGGTGAAAAGCTGGAAGTAGAGACAGGTCACAGATTACTATATACTGACAGCATTCTGTCAGGGCGATGTTCCCATTATGTTTACAGCGAGGATGTTTAATGATGGGCCCTACCGCTTACTGATAACCTTCAGGAAACTCCATTTATTTCCAAAGAACGGACTATGTTCCAGTGATGGGGAATTGTCAGATCATGTTAGTGGAGATATGTCCTCTCTGGGGGTTCTGTGTCTGCAGGTGGATTTGTGGCTTTCCATCACCATTTAATTAAAACCAAAACAATTGCCTAAAATTATTGGATGTTAAAAGCACAAAATTCCCAGTTCTCTATATATAAATGTATATAAATACAATGCCTTGAAAATGTATTTATAACCCTTGAAATTTTCCACATTTTGTCATGTTACAACCAAAAACGCAAATGTATTTTAGTGGGATTTTATGCGATAGACCAACACAATGTGGCACATAATTGTGAAGTGGAAGGAAAATGATAAATGGTTTTCAACATTTTTTACAAATCTGTGAAAAGTGTGGCGTGCATTTGTATTCAGCCCCCTTTACTCTGATACTCTTAACTAAAATCTAGTGGAACCAATTGCCTTTAGAAGTCACCTAATTAGTAAATGGAGTCCACCTGTGGAGTAATTTAATCTCAGTATAAATACAGCTGCTCTCTGAAGCCCTCACAGGTATGTTAGAGAACCTTGGTGAACAAACCGCATCATAAAGCCCAAGCAACCCACCAGACTTGTCAGGGATAAAGTTGTGGAGATGTTTAAAGCAGTGTTTAGGTTCTAAAAAAAAAATATCCCAAGCTTTGAACATCTCACGGAGCTCTGTTCAATCCATCATCCAAAACTGGAAAGAGTATGGCACAACTGCAAACCTACCAAGACATGGCCGTCCACCTAAACTGACAGGCCGGGCAAGGAGAGCATTCATTAGAGAAGCAGCCAAGAGGCCCATAGTAACTCTGGTGGAGCTGCAGAGATCCACAGCTCAGGTATAGAATTTGTCCACAGGACAACTATTAGTTAGCACTCCACAAATCTGGCCTTTATGGAAGAGTGGCAAGAAGAAAGCTATTGGTGAAAGAAATCCATAAGAAGTCCCGTTTCGCAGTTTGAGAGAAGCCATGTGGTGGACAAAGCAAACATCTAGAAGAAGGTGCTTTGGTCAGATGAGACCAAAATTGAACTTTTAGGCCTAAAAGCAGAATGCTGTGTGTGTCGGAAAATTAACACTGCACATCATCCTGAACACACCATCCTCACAGTGAAACATGGTGGTGACAGCATCATGTGGGGATCCTTTCTTCTGCAGGGACAGGGAAGCTGGTCAGAGTTGACGGGAAGATGGATGGGGCCAAATACAGGGCAATCTTAGAAGAAAACCACTCCCAGAGGATTCTGGGACTGTGATATCATAATGGGCGGGGACATCACCCGGCGATGTCCCTATATAAGTCGCTGGATGCCGCGTGCCTGTCATTATGGCCAGAGACAGCGACGAGTCAACAGCTCAAGAAGAAGAGAAGAACAGAAGGCGGTGAAGATAGCGGCAATAGAAGACTGGGCCACCGCTTGTAAAAGAGCTAGAAGAAGGTGCGGAGGCCCGGCAAGAAGAACCGAAGAGAGGAACAAGACCCCCGAAGTCGGAAGAAGAGGGCGGCGACTAAGTAGAAAGCTGGGCTCCTCCGCTAGTAAAAGCTAGCAGAAGATAGCGGAGGAGTCCGGCGAGAAGACCCCCGAAGACGGAAGAAGACCCTGTGCAATAAACTATTTTTAACCCTTGTGTGTTGTTGTTTTTTTACAATTTTTCACAGGTGAATGGGTAGGGGTACATTGTACCCCATACTCATTCACATAGGGTGGGGGGCCAGGGATTCTGATAAGCCCCCCGCCCGCAGACCCCGACAACCAATGGCCAGGGTTGTGTCGGGAAGAGGCCCTTGTCCTCATCAACATCGGGACAAGGTGCTTTGGGGTGGGGGGGCCTCGCAGCCCCCCTTCCCCAAAGCAACCCCCCCATGTTGAGGGCACGCGGCCTGGTACGGCTCAGGAGGGGAGGGACACTCGCTCGTCCCCACCCCCTTTCCTGACCGGCCGGGTTGCGTGCTCGGATAAGGGTCTGATAAGGGTCTGACCCCCACGCCCTTTTTGTTTGGCATAGGGCTTCCCCTTTAAGTCCATACCAGGTGACGGGTCAGCGGCGCTTCATTCGCTGGTCCCGGCTACCTGGAACCGCGCTAAAAATGAACAGACTTTTCTCCGTGTGGGAAAAGTCCGTTCATTTCAAAAGTACGGTGGACTAGCACACACGTGGCCATATTGTCCGCCGGACTGCGAGTCCGGTGGACATATTTTGGTGCAAAACTACTTTCTTAGTCCGCTGCACTTTTGGGTAAAAAAAAGTGCGCCGGAGCCCACACACGGAGGATTGTCCGGCGGACTCTAGTCTGCCGGACTTTTCCACCGGATTGATTGATCGTGTGTGCGTGGCATTAGGGATACTTGAGGACTGGAGTTGAGAAACATTGGTTCATAATCAAAGCATATTCATGTGTTAAAGGGGGTTCTACAAAGTATTGACTCAGGGGGGCGCTATACAAATGTACACCACTTTTCACATATTTATTTGTTAAAAAAACTTGAAAACCATTTATCGTTTTCCTTCCACTTCACAAATATGTACCGCTTTGTGTTTGTCTATCACATAAAATCCCAATAAAATACATTTACCTTTTTAGTTCGATTTCTCAACCATTTTTTAACACCCTTTAAAAGTATGTGAACTCTTGAGCCAGACAAAAATGTAAATGTTAGCTATCAATGGATAACCTGAGCCTGGGACGCATTGTGCATTACACAACTGCCTTGATGAAATTAACTGCAAATTAGAAGTCCCCCTTCACATCTGAGGTTCGCTCATCACATCAGAGCCCCCCTTTACAGCAAAGCCCCCTCTTCACATCAGGGACCCCCATTACATCAAAGGTCTTCCATTATGTCATAGCCACCTTTACATCAAAGCCCTCCAGAACATCAGAGGTTTCCCATCATGCTAGAGGCCCTTCCATCACTTCAGAGTCGCTTCTTTTTTTTTGTAAAACCTTGCACCGCCAGGGTCCAATGGGCCCTGTACTATAGTTTGGAATATATAATGAATAAAAGTTTTAGCATAATTATTTTTATTGTGAAACAGTGTAATTATGAATTTTTATTATAATTTTAGCTAGTAAAATATTGAATAACCATGAAATACTAAACAATAGAAAACAAAAATGCAATATAGCGCCAAAGATTCCTAAACAGAAAGTTGTAGTGATTAACGGCTTATGGATCGCAGCTGATCTAATTAATGTCAGGACCAAAAAACTAGTATTAAAGATTGTAGTAAAACAGCGCTGATCCAAATGATAGAGTATCTATGTGTATCTAATGGTGGAGAGAATCATTAAAAACATATAATCCATATCCAATTACTACTACACACCAATTTGAAATATAAACATTATATACAAAATACATACAAAATATATACAAAACATTAAAGTGCAACAAGTGCTTGTGAATCAACAACGTATAAATTCAACCAAATTAATTTTTGTGAAAAAATAAATGTCCATAATAATGTATTCCAAAAAATGTAAAATACATAAAAAAATATAGTGCATATGAGTCAATTAAAAAAACAATTACATGGAACTGATTAATAAAAAATATGTATAAGGACAGTTCTTCAAACATCAATCCACAACAGTGCCATGCAGTGAAGACTTGTATGCTGATAAAAACTGTGACAGTTAGGCCGCGTACACACGGGCGGACTGTTCGCTCAACTTTGTCCGCTGAACAGTGTTTCAGCAGACAATCCGCCCGTGTGTGGGCTTTCAGCGGACAGTTTGATGGACAAAGTCTTTCGGAAATTCCGAAAAACTGTCCGCTGAAACTTTGTTTGAGCGAACAGTCCGCCCGTGTGTAGGCCACTTTCGAAATGAGCAAACTGTTCCCGCTCGGAGGAAAGTCTGCTCATTACGAGCGCGTCTCCAGGTAGGCGGGGCCCGCAACAGAGACGTTGCGGGCTCCGCCGCCTGGAATGGACTTAAAGGGGAACCCCAACGCTGAAAAAAATCGGCGTGGGGGTCCCCCCAAAGTCCACAACAGACCCTTGTCCGAGCACGCTACCCGGCCGGCCAGGAAAGGGGGGCGAGCGAGCGCGCCCCCCCCCTTCTGAGCCGTACCAGGCCACGTGCCCTCAACATGGGGGGTGCCTTGGGGAAGGGGGGGCCGCGCGTTCATTTCAAAAGTTGAGCGAACTGTTTGGCAAACAGTTCGCTGAAACAGTCCGCTCAAAAAGTGCCGTGTGTGGGCAAGTCCGCTCATGCAAATTTTGAGCGGACTGTTGCGGCAACTGTTTGACGAACAAAGTTTCAGCGAACAGTCCCCGCGTGTGTACGCGGCCTAACAACCAAAAAAATATGTGATCCTCCACCAGCCATACCAAACTGACTCACCAGATCCAATAGCTTGTCAAATTAATTATAAACCAGCAGTTGCTCCTTTTTGCAATCAATGCTTGAATCAGAGGTATTCGTTAGCAAGTAAACCAGGTCATCTCTGATAAATCATGCCATGATATTCATGTATATATATATATATATATATATATATATATATATATATATATATATATATATATATATATATATATATATACAAGAGGGAAGAAGAATGCTCCAATAGTGTGATACCGCTTTTACATTACATTACTTTTTACATTTTTTAAAAATTTACACTCACACTTTGCAAGTGTAAGACCCAACACTAGAGATTTGATGCATAGAAATGTATCCAAATTATCTTCAGCCACTGTGGTCCATCTGAGAGTACAATCCTAGACAGTGTTTTGGCGTCAGCGTTCTGACCCTTACCTGCGCGTTTTATTATACAACGTCCTCCCGGAGCAGCAGAACGTCTGAAGCCTAACACTCCATTTTATGTATGGGCCAACCACCCACGAGTTGATAAACAACCCTTAGCAAGGATTTTATGCAAACATCTAAAAATCTTAACAAAAAAACAATCTATTATACATTGTTATAGATTCTAGACTACGCTAATCAAGATCTTATTATTATCTATTCATTGTTTTTGTACCACAACCCACCGTGACTAATTATTGTATTGTCACAGGGTGTGCACTCAATGAAAAAGAGAAAAGTTCTAAAGGAGCATATGTTCACTCTAAAGGGTAACTCTAGACTACCACCCTGCACTTATATAAATGTTGATATTGCATAAAAACTGAGCGATAACAACATGCTGGTGTTCATCTAAACAAAGAGGTTTATTAAAAGTATCATACATCAACCATAAAGGGTAATTCTAGACTACCACCATACAATATTTTAAAGTTGATATTGGTAATGCCCTGTACACATGTTTAGTTTTCCCGTCGGAATAAACTCTGAAGGTTTTTCCGACGGAGTTCCGCTGAAACTGTCTTGCGTACACACGATTACACCAAAGTCAGACCGTCAAAAGCGCTGTGATGTACAATACGTATGACGGGACTAAAAAAGCGAAGTTCAATAGCCAGTAGCCAATAGCCTGTGTCTCGTACTTGCTTCAGAGCATGTGTCGTTTTTGGTCCGTCGGAACAGCATACAGACGAGCGTTTTTCCGATAGAAATTAGTTCCATCGGAAATATTTAGAACATGTTCTATTTCTAGGTCCATCAGAATTTTTGATGTAAAAAGTCAGATGGACCATATTCACGATCGGAATATACGCTGAAAAGCTATAGTAAGAAAGAGAGGCTCCTCATAAACAGATTCAACTTAAAATATAATCTATAATTAAAAATTGGTTAAAAACAATTTAAATCTATATCTATGTTGAGTCCATAGGGCTGTAGAGACCCCAATCGGTATACCCACTGGGTTTCTCTTCTTGATATCTCTTTCAACATATCTGACCCCCTCCAATGTCCCAAAATTCTATTGATCCCATAAAAAGGAAGCTGTCTAGAATTGCTATTATGTTTCAATTTAAAGTGTTGTGACACACTATGTTTATCAAATCCTTTTACTACATTGCTGGCATGTTCATTGATCCTTGTCTTTAGTTTTCTTGTAGTCCTACCCATGTTATGTTTCCAGCAAGGACATTCCAGTGCATATACCACGTGGGTGGAGTCTCAAGTGATCAGGGATTTAATTTTGTGATGTTTCCCATCAACAAATTAAGAAAAATCTATTTTTTCTACCTTCCTTTTTTGTATTCATACAGACCTTACATTTGTTGCATCTAAACTACAACTACATAGCAAATGAGGTTTAATGTAAAAAAATTTAAAATAATGCATTTAGGTGGCAAAATATGAATTCAATCTATACACTGGGGGAGAACCTCTGGGCGAATCTAGGATGGAAAAGGACCTAGGAGTAGTAGATGATAGGCTCAGCAATGGCATGCAATGCCAAGCTGCTGCTAACAAAGCTAACAGAATATTGGCATGCATTAAAAAGGGGATCAACTCCAGAGATAAAACAATAATTCTCCTGCTCTACGAGACTCTGGTCCAGCCGTACCTGGAGTATGCTGTCCAGTTCTGGGCACCAGTCCTCAGCAAGGATGTACTGGAAGTGGAGCGAGTACAAAGAAGGGCACCAAAGCTAATAAAGAGTCTGGAGGATATTAGTTATGAGAAAAGGTTGCAAGCACTGAACTTATTCTCTCTGGAGAAGAGACGCTAGAGAGGGGATATGATTTCAATTTACAAATACCATACTGGTGACCCCACAATAGGGATAAACTTTTTCACAGAAGGGAGTTTAACAAGACACGTGGACACTCATTAAAATTAGAAGAGACAGGGGGCGTGGCCTGACGCGAATGGCGGCGGACGCATGACTGAGGAGCTCCGAGCGTCCACGGAGCTATCCGCCGCCATCCTCTGCATCCCTGGCAGATTTCGCCTCACAGCTAGCCTGGCCGAGACCGAGCTGTGACTCCGCACATTCCGGGCCCTAAATCTCTCGGCGCTGAGGCTCCTGGCCGCCCGGACCCGCCGCTCGAGACCCCGCCGGCCGCCGCCATCTTGGACTTGCCGGGCCGCCGAAGGATATCGCCGCTGTACCGGAGGGAGAGGTAAGGGGATGCCATCAGACCCCCATCGTCCTCTCCCCCTTCCCTAAGGATCCTTCTGAGGCGTTTTCGGGCCACCGCGGGACCGGCTCCGGCCTAGTGCGGCCTACTCAGGCCTGAAAAACCCCTGGACTTTCCTGAAGCTGCGGCCCGGGGATTCGCTCCGGGACCGCTCGGGTCTGCAACAGCGGCGGCACTCTGCCTTCCTGCGCTGGCCTGGCTGCTCCCCCACATCCCCCCTCATGGAAGACTTGCTTTGCATGCTATCTCCCTGTGGCTGTACCTCCATGCTGACCTGCTCCCTTTAATTGGCTTCACTGGCTCGCTGTCCCCAGCTCCCTGCCTCCGGTACCCCCTGTGGTCTCTTGTCTCCCCTACTTGCGGTCCTGTCCTGGCTTTCACCGCATACTTGTTTATTCTACTGCAACAGGGGATTGCGAATTTCTTTTGCTCCTACCTAGATGAATTTTACATCCGCTCGGATCGCAAGCCAGTGTACCTCTCAGATTTGCTACTGTGGATGCCGCCTCGCATTGTTGCATGCCTCTATCATCACGTCTCATCATATGCAAGTCCCTTCTAATTAACTGACCTGTTTTTTCTTCTGTGAGGGCCTGGCCAGCCGTATGGATCGGGCCGCACTCGGCTCCCAGCTCCCCCGGCCTCACGGGATTTTTTTTTTTTTTGATTGTAAACCGGACCATTCCCAGCCCCATGGGGAAAGTCAAGCCCAAGGCGCACAGGGGCGGCGTTAGCCGTCACCCAGGCAGAGATTTAGACGACTACTTCGGCCACGGGAGGTTGTCTTCACAGCACCGTCCAGCTCCTAAAGAGCTCCTAAAGAGCCGCCGGCTCCTCCGTCACCAGCACACTCTGAACCGACCCTGCAGCCTTCAGCACGTTCCCACAGTTCACTCCCACACCCCGAGGACATTGCCCTCTCCCCCAGGCTTACCAGAAGCCACTCGAATGCCTCATTGGGATCGGGGGATGGGTGGGACATGGAATCTCAAATCAGATCCCTGCATGGCTACCTACGGTCTCTTCCCACTAAAGATGACTTTGAACGCTGTGTGCATCGGATTGAGGAAACTTATCGGAAGGAGATTTCAGACCTGAGAAAAGATGTGGGGGTACGCTTTGATGATGTGGACAACACGGTTGATGGCCTGCGAGACGCTGTACAGTCACACGACCAGACCCTGAATGCCCACACTGTCCTGCTTCAACAACTCTCGTATCAGCAGGATGACCTCGAAAACCGCAGCCGCCGCAACAACATACGCATACGGGGGATCCCTGAATCAGTTGAACCCAAAAATCTACCTGCTGCGGTTACGGCCATCTTCAACCAGCTACTCCAGCGACCCAAAGATGACCCGATCGAATTGGACCGGGTGCACCGTACATCGGGTCCCCGCACCCCTGACCCCTCCTTTGTCCGTGACACTCTTTGCCGTATCCATTTTTACAGAGTAAAGGAGGACATCATGAGGGCCGCCAGCACACAACAGTCGATCCTCTTCAACGACACGCCTGTCATGCTTCTCCCTGATCTCTCCCGCCAAACCTTGGCGATGCGGAAATCCCTGAGGCCTCTTACGCAGCTCCTTCAAGCAAGACAAATTAAATACCAGTGGCGCTTTCCGTTCTACCTTCGAGTGCATCACGCGGGTAAAACCGCCATATTCCGCACATTGGGAGACCTGCCTGCATTCCTTAGTACACTTGAACTGCCTCAAGTTGCGCTGCCCGATTGGCCGTTTGCTCCGACCACACCTGGCCTTCCCTACACTCCGCAATGGCAGAAGCAAGGTCATAGGCGCACCCCTCGATCTCCGTTGCCTCAGGATCCTAACGGCTGATTCGTGCCTGCGGGCCCGTCTGGACCAGTTTCTCTTTTTTCACTTCTGGGGCCCTCCCCTAGGAAGTGCCTGGACCCTAGCGGGTCGAATTACTTTAATGCTGGTTAACCCTTTTGTTTACAGGTTTTTTGTACCCCTCTGGGCTGCCCTTACCATACTCTCCAGTTGTTAATATGTCCCCTCTAGTTGTTTCTATTTCATGCCGGTTTGCAATTGTATTTATGGATGACCGCTAAAATATTTTATGTTAACATGTTCTTTGGTTCACTTTACAGGTTGCAAATATCTCAGGTTTACCCGTGGGGCCGGGGTGCGGGGAGCTGCCCGGCTTGGTGATTCAGCTCCTCGCCCTCCCCCCCCCCCCTTTTTTCTTTTTCTTTTTGTTTTTTGTTTCCCTTTTCACGGGTTTTTTATCTGTTAGTTTTTCCCTTTTTATTTTGTGCTGTGCGCCCCGCGGTGTTCCTATGATCGCTGTGGGGTGCACCGATTTGTGCCTATCTGATAGGCTTTTTTCCTGTATGCTGCTTCCCTTTTGGAGCCACCCAGTGGCTTATTTTGTTTTTGTTCTACTAAATGTTGTTTTACACCAGACCTCACGGGCCTGTTTCCCACAACTGATGTTTACAGCTGTTGTCTTATGTATACCCCTGTTGATTCTATTGGGAACAGGTATCCCTGCCTTTATTTCTCACTGCTCCCTATACGAGGTTGTTCTACTGTTTTTTCTCCCTTTTTCTGCCTTCTTTCCTACCTCTGTCTTCCCTCTGCTTCTGCCCTCCCACCCTCTGCTCCTCCCCCTGCCCCCCTGGCCTGACCTTTTCTTCCGCTCCCACATCCCCCAAGGTTTGCCCATAGTACCACCTTTCATATTGATTCTCAGCTCCTCCCTATGGCCCCCCCATGGCTAGTGACGGTTCCATAACCTTTGCTTCCTTTAACTGTAGGGGTTTCAACACGCCTGAGAAGCGGAGCCAGACACTCTACCATTTTCACAAGAAGCGTGCGCAAATCCTGCTGCTCCAAGAGACGCATTTTCGCGCGGGAGCTATTCCAGCCCTGCGCAATAGATATTACTCACAATGGTTTCATAGTGTTAATCCTCAGTCCAAGTCTAAGGGGGTGTCTGTCGCCTTTCATAAATCTTTCAACCCGGAGGTCCTAGACTCTCTAATAGATAACTCTGGTCGCTGTTTTCCTGAAACTGAAGCTAAATGATTTTCTTTTCACAGTGGCTAACATCTATGTGCCGAACGTGGGCCAGGCTCGGTTCCTCTCCTCGGTCCTCACCAGACTGTCCTCTTTTGGAGGGTCAACTTTCATTATTGGAGGTGATCTGAACGTTGCCCTCTCCCCGTCCGCAGACACGTCCTCGGGTAAGTCCTCTATTCCCCATTCCACCTTAGCACGCATTAAATCACTCCTACACTCTTCCCATCTGGTGGATGCTTGGCGAATCCAGCATCCAACGGAAAGGGATTACAGCTACTTTTCCGTTGCATACGACTCATATAGTAGACTGGACCACTTCCTCATATCACAGTCCCTGCTTGACACGCCTCTCCACACTTCGATTGGTAATATTCTATGGTCTGACCATGCCCCCGTCTACCTGACTCTGGTTCGCCCCCCTGCTATCCGTCAGGGAGTGAGCTGGAGACTTAACGACAATCTGCTGCGGGACACCGTGTGTGTGGCGGATGTCTCTCAGGCCATTCGGGACTTTGTAGGTGACCATTCCGCTGACACTACCTCTCCTATGAACCAGTGGGACACTCTCAAATGTGTGCTCCGAGGTACCCTTATACAACATGGTTCTCGCCTTAAAAAGGCCCGAGCCCATGACATATGCAGACTCCTTACTATCATTGCGGACCTCGAATCCCTCCACAAGAAGGACTTGGACCCTGCTGTTTTTGTTCAGCTTTCCAATGCCCACAGAGACCTACTTCTACTCCTAGACGCGCACTCCCTGATCGCCAGGGATAAAGCGCGGAGCCACTTCTACTCTTTGGCAAACAAATGTGGTAAGCACCTGGCTAGGGTCATTCATCCGAGACCCCCGCGACATTCTATTCCCTTCCTTGTCCGCCCAGACCAAACGAAAACATTTAACACCTCTGGGATATCTGCATCCTTCAGGCAATACTACTCCCAGCTCTATAACCTCCCGCATGCAACCCCCCCAGTTGGGTCCCCTCCATCTTCTGACCCCACGCAGGCTTATTTCCTAGAGACCGCCTTACCCACTGTTGACGCTGTGGACGCAGCGACCTTAGACGAGCCCCTGACTACCTTTGACTTTTTACAGGCTATTAAAGTCCTTAAAGTGGGGAAATGCCCAGGCCCTGATGGCTTTACACCCCGGTTCTACAAAACTTTTGCCCTCCAGCTTGCTCCCCTTCTGATGAAAGCCTTTAACTCGGTGGACAGTTTCCAACCTCCCGTCAAAGGAATCTTTGTCTGCTAACATTTCTATTATCCCTAAACCGGGCAAAGATCCGTCCCAATGCAGCAGCTACTGGCCCATCTCCCTGCTCAACATAGATGTCAAGCTATTTGCAAAAGTTCTAGCCACCCGTCTGTCCCCACTATTGCCTAAGATTGTTCATAATGATCAGGTGGGCTTTGTCCCTGGCAGGGAGGCAAGGGACAACACCACCAAGACGGTGATATCCCTGATCCAACGTAAAGGTCTGAGAGCTTGCCTCTTATCCTTCGACGCCGAAAAGGCCTTCGATAGGGTCAGCTGGAGGTTTCTACAGCTCTCTCTGGAACAACTTGGCCTCGGAGCTTCCTTCATATCAAAAGTAATGTCCCTATACTCCCGACCTTCAGCTGCGGTCCTGGTTAACGGTAGGACGTCGGCTCCCTTTGATATTGCCAACGGTACTCGGCAGGGCTGCCCCCTGTCCCCCCTCCTCTTTGTCATCATCATTGAGCATTTGGCTTGTGCCATACGACAAAACCCCTCCATTCTTGGTATCCAAACTCCGTCTGCCCATCACAAACTTTCCTTGTATGCTGATGACCTATGCAGAATCCACACATTTCCATACCATCCCTACTTAGTGAGTTTCAACGCTTTGGTATCTACAGTAACTTTAAGCTCAACATCTCTAAGACGGAAGCCCTTAACATATCCCTTGCCCCCTCCACGCTGTCCCTTCTGCAATCCAACTTTTCATTTAAATGGCGGGCTAAGGGGATCTCGTACCTGGGGATTATTATCCCCTCCAACCTAGCTGATTTGTTTTCTCTGAATTATATCCCTTTGCTTAACCGTATACGGAAGGACCTCGAGGAGTGGGGGGGGTCTCCCTTGCCCTGGTTCGGACGGATTAATATCCTGAAGATGGACACTCTACCCAAGTTCCCATCCACGTCCCCAAATCATTTTTTATCTCCCTACGCTCGCTGGCAATCAGATTCTTGTGGAACCGGGGCCTCCCCAGGGTTAAATTTAAACTACTGACGATCCCGAAGACTCTGGGAGGTGCAGGCCTCCCTGACTTTGGGATTTACCATAAGGCCGCTCATTTAAATCGCATCATTGAGTGGTTCTCTCGCCCTTCCTGCAAGGCCTCGGTGTCTGTTGAACAGGACCTTTCTCCTGTAGATCTCCGAGCCCTTCCATGGGGTTATAACCTGGCCTACTCTCGTATGACCTCCTTGTCCCCTCTGACTTTGGCTTCCCTGACGATGTGGTACAGGACGGGACTAAACTCCACTCTCTCCTCGGACCCGGGCCCCTTGACGTCCCTCTTTGACCATCCTGCTTTGCCACAAAGTGTAGGGGCAACCTCCCTAGGACCTTTTAAACGCACAGATTGGCCGCAGGCCCGTACCTTTGTGCACCCCTCTCAGGGGACCCCGGTCTCCGTGACAGACTCTGGAGACTGGCTCACGGCCCTACATGTGTCCGCATTTGCCAAACGACTACACTCCTCCTCTCAGATACATCGCAAGCTTACCAATTTCGAGGAACTGTGTTCGCTTCCAGAAACTCCCAAACACTTACTGTCCTCCTTATACAACCTGCTACAGACTTTAGCACATGCTCAACTCCCACATTACACCAGGCTGTGGTCTGCGGATTTGGGTGAAGACATCTCTGTGCCGGAATGGAATACCTCTTTTCATTTCACACACAAGTCGACAATCTCCTGCTACTCCCAAGAAAAGAACTACAAGCTATTGTCCAGGTGGTACAGGGACCCTGCTACTTTACATAGGATTTTCCCGTCTACCCCGGCCACCTGCTGGCGCTGTGAAGCTTCAGTCGGAACTCACATGCATGTCTGGTGGGACTGTGAGAGGATCCGCCCCTTCTGGACACAGGTTTTTGACTGCTATAATCTCTTGGCTGATACCCCGGTTCCTATTTCTCCAAAAATTGCATTACTCTCTATTCTGCCAGGGTCTATTAAATCGCAGAAACAAAGGTTGCTCCGCTTTTTTATGTCCTCCGCTAGGCAACTGATACCTGCCTATTGGAAGACGACGACCACCCCCCCATTGTCACGGTGGGTATCGATTATGAATGACACCATGAGAATGGAGGAGATGTTGGCACTGGACAATGACACTTACGCCAAATTTGTTTCTCAGTGGTCGATCTGGCTCCGCTTCTCTTCTTCTGACACTTTAATGAACCAAATCTTAAACGCATAAGGCCGCTGTGGGCTCTCCCTTACCCTACCCCCCCTATCCAATTCCTTCCCCCTCCTCCCCTTCCTCCCTCTTTCCCTTCCTCTCCTCTTGCTATTTAGCTTTCCCCTATACTGCCTTGCTCCTCTTTACTTTGCTCTTTTCTCTTCTCTCTTCCTTTTTATCTTTTCCTTTTTATGTTCTTTTCTAAAATCTGCGTCATGTAGTAACCCATGGGTGCTTCTCCCTACTGTGACCTTAGGGACCGGAGCACAGGCCGTCTTTTCTACCCTCCAAGCTTCCTGTCAGAGACCGGCTGTGGCCGAATGTCGTTAGCCGATCTCTTGTATTTGTACCTCTGTTACTGTTCCTGTCTGTATATGCCTCATGATGGTTACTGTTTATTGTTTTTACTTGACATGTCTTAATAAAAATATTTTCAACACTAAAATTAGAAGAGACACACCTGATGGAGGGGGGAGGAGCTGCTGACTGGTGAGCTCCATGAGGCCGGCATGCTGACACGCTGACACAGGCTGCTGCTGTTGCTATTGCCGTTGCATTTAAAGACTATGGAGCCTATATTTTAATATTCACGCGTAAGACTTGTTTGGGGGGCTTTGATGCCTTTCATAAAGTCTCCTGGATGCTGTGTAAGGACTTAATCAGTGGCTGGTATTACTGCAAACTACCCTGCTGCACTTTTACCCCCTCACCTGTAGCTGGATAATTGGAGTACCTGGCGTGATCGCAGTGAGCGGCTGGAGAGCTCGTGAGACGCCGCGCTCTTGGAGATGTCCTCCCGGTGGAGCTGAAAATCCCGTGGAGTGCTGATCCTCTCGCCGACAGACCAGAGGAGCTGAAGCGGAGAGTGGCTGGGGGAGGGAGTGGATCCGAGCGCGGTCCGTTTCTAAGGCTGAGAGACGGAACCGTCAGGTGTGATCCTCCCTTCGGAAGCCTTCGGAAACTTCGCAGAGGAGTCGGGCGGAGGACGGCAGTGATCGGGAGTTCTCGGAAACCCTCGGGGGATATCGGGAGAAGCTGGAACCTCCGGAGGGGTCTGAAAAGGAGTGGAGCTGTGTGAAGAAAGGAGAGGGTAAGAGCAAAGGGGTATATTAAAGCTTGAAGCCGAGTACCAGTACAAGTGATGTGGAGGCTGAAGAAAGGTGAAATGGTGTATGCCGCTGATTAATTTTATGGACAGTATTTGAAGGCTAGTAATCTAATAAAGGAAAAGGAAAAGTAATATCGGTTAAGGTGACATCAATGGAAGTTTACGGGGGGCTGCGTCACTATATGTTTTTGGCATTTATGGCATTCCCCCGAAGCTAAAAAAGTGCTGCTAAATATCTGTAAAAAGCCTCTATACCTGTGAATACCAGTGACTAATTGTGTTTTGTACTTTTACTGGGTGCTTTTGAATATATATATTTACGTGAGGTTTCGATTTGGATTTGGATTTGGAGCATAAACGGTGATAAACGGAAAGATATATAAAAAAATGGCACTTAAAAAAGGGAATAAGCCACTTGGGTCTGGAGGGAATAAAAAGGACAGCAAAGGTAAAAGTAATACAGAGGCTCAAGGCACACAAACCACTCATATTAAGGAATTTTTTCAACAATTGCAGCCTCAAACATCGATGCAAACATCACATATAACACAATCATCACAGCTATCTCAGGAGGTATTAAACTCTGTGGAATCATCTTTAGTATCTGGTATATCAGGAGAAGAAATGATAGATCATCTCAGAAATAGCTCCCCCATAGATATCCTGGATATGGAAAGAGAAGGAAGAATGGGACATCAAAGCTTATATAACCTCCTTACCCACAAGGGTAGACATGGACCATTATGTTCAGAGGATGGAGAAAGCGTATAAAACAGAAATTCAAGAGATAAAAACAATTACGTTGGAAACACACAGTAAAATAGAAGGTATGAATATAAGAATGGAAAGTCTTGAGAGGGAATTAAAACAGGTAAAGGAAAAAATGCAAGTGCAAGAAAAGGATTTAAAGCAAGCAGTAAATATTATGGATGAGCAGGAAAACAGGAGCAGAAGGAATAATATAAGAGGAAGAGGCTTAAAGGAAAGTGTGACCGCAGAAATGCTCCCGGAAGTAATTCAAAAGATCTTTACTAATATATTGCAGGACTTATCAAAAGATGAAATATTAATTGATAGAGTGCACTGGGTTATGGCACCGAGGAAAGGTGATGTAAATAAGCCCAGAGACGTGATATGTAAGCTTCACTATGTTCAAACTAAGGAGAAGATCATGGCGGCAGTACGGAAAAATAATCATATACAGTATGAGGGATCAAACTTGCTTTTCTTTCAGGACTTATCTAAGCTAACACTGGATAAAAGAAGGGCTTTGAAGCCATTGTTGGAGCAGTTAAGGCTCCATAACATGCAATATAGATGGAAATTTCCTTTTCAGCTACAGGTCCAACATGAAGGGCAAACTGTAATATTTAGAGATCTGGATGACTTAGAGGATTTTCAGAGGAACCTGCAACTCTCAGAAGTGAAAATAGTGGAATGGCCTAGAGGCTTTATGAGAAGGAGCTAGGGAGATGGGGGGGTTGGGATGGGGGGGTGGGGTGTGGAGGGATGGAATTATGGGGAGGAATTTGGGGAGGTGGTTGGGGGCGGTAATGATAGGTGATGGGTGGTGAGGGTGATTAGAGAGGAATATGGTTTGTGGTAAAAGGAAGAAGATGGATTGATAAGTAAATGTCACTAAATACATAGGAATGATACGGGTAGAGTACCACAGGATTTAATAGTATTGAATTAAACAAATTATGGTGTTACTAAGATAATTATTATAATATATAATATATGGATGTAATGAGAGTAGGATATTAAAATATCACATGGTTACAGGGGGTATTGCACTGTTTTGATTTGTTAGATATACAAAGGTATGTCTTACATTAATGTAGACACTTAGTAGAGGGTGGGTATCGCCCCCCCCTTTCTTTTTTCCTTTCCCTCCCTCCCCCCCCCCCTCCTTCTCTCTGACTCAATCTGCTTCCAGCCTTTTCATTTAGTTAATGGGGAGAGAGAAGGAAGAAAAAAAAGGAAAAATCTTGGGGAAATGGCGGAAGATGTATAAAATAATAGAAAGGCAAGCTGAATGAATGATAAAGGAAAAATATGAATAGAAATTAAAAAATAGCATGAGATGGCCGATTGGCAGTAAATTTAGGTCAGTAGTCTCAGATACCCCCTCAATAGGGATCTTACCTTTGGTAAGATAGACTAATATAGTCATTAAATTAGGGGATAAGAGGTGTTGTAGGGGTGGGTAGGGAGTATAGGGGGTGTAAGTTATGTAGTGAATGAGGTAAGGGATGGGTGGGGTAGGGAGGAAGATAGGAAGGTATTAACTGATATTTGGGTTACTCTAGTAAGTGTTTTTTTTGTTTTTTTTTGTTTTGTTTTTTATGGGAAGTGTAAAGTTTTGCACTTTTAATGTAAGAGGTCTAAACTCCCCCTCTAAAAGAAGCCAAATATTAAATTTTATGCATAAACAAAAAATTGATATAGTACTGTTTCAAGAAACACATTTTCGCTCAGATCATATACCTAAAATAAATAATAGAAACTATAATGTATGAATACATGATACTTTTCCCTATTCTAAATCAAAAGGGGTATCGATTGCGTTTCATAGGGATTTACCAGTCCAAATAATAAAAAAACTTGAAGGTAAGGATGGGAGGTCATTAATAGTAAAACTTAAGTTATATGGGAAAACTTTTACAATAATTAATTTGTACCTTCCCAACTATGGGCAAATCAAGACTGGAGTGAGATCCCTATCAGACGCAATGGAGAAAGCTGAGGGAATAGTAATAGTGGGAGGCGACTTGAATTTCTTGATGGACATAAAAAGGGATACTACAAATACTCATATGCAAAAAAAAAAAGAATAACATTAAAATAAAAGAATTTAAAAATGTCTTGAGAAAATACCACCTAACTGATATATGGAGGGCTCAACATCAAATGGAGAAAAATTATACATATTATTCAAATATTCACAACTCATATCATAGATTGGATTATTTTTTTGTAAATAGAGCAGGCCTGATGATGAAGCCAGTATCAGAGATAGGGGGATTTCTATGGTCAGATCATGCCCCAATATATGTAGAGCTCTCAGTAATCACAACAAAAAAAAGGAACGGGATATGGAGATTGAATGATAATTTAATTAAAGATAATAAATGTGAGGTAGAGATACAACAAACCATAAAAGAATTCTTAATAATTCATGAAGGAGATGAAACGCCACTCCCAATTCAATGGGAAACATTAAAATGTGTTCTGAGGGAAATATTCATCAAGCATGGAGCAAGAATAAAAAAGGAAAAGTATTGAAAAAAAATCAATTGGAAATAGAGATTAGAGAATTAGAGGGGATACATAAGATCAGTATGAAAATGGAGGATAGAATAAGATTAAAGGAAAAACAATTGGAACTGCAGTCAATGCTTGATGAAGAGACCCTTCAGATAAGAGAAAAAAATAGAGCACAGTGGTATAAGTTTGGAAATAAATCAGGTAAAGTGATGGCCCGAATAGTAAAAAAACAACAACCCCTAAGTTATATAGAAAAAATTGTAAAACCAGATGGGGAATTAACATATGATCCAGTCGAAATATCCGAAACCTTTCATAAATACTATTCTAAGCTATATAATATAAAGTCAGAATTATAAGGAGAAAAGTAATAAAGGGGAGGAGATACGAGAATATGTAAGGGACACAGCCATACCCAAATTCTCAAAGGAACAGCTTGAGGGGTTGGAGTGTGAAATCTCAATAGAAGAGATACAGCATGCAATAACAGAAATTGCATTGGGAAAGAGCCCAGGCCCGGATGGGTATACCGCTAGATTCTATAAGACATTTAAAGATTTAATTATACCTATACTTAAGAAAACATATAACTCTATCTCCCAAACACAGCCATTTGCAGTACAGAGTACGGAGGCCCATATTGTATTAATTTTAAAGCCCGAAAAAGATCAATCAATTTGTAAAAATTATAGACCAATATCTTTGACAAATATAGACATAAGAATATATTCTAAGATTATAGCTAAACGAATAATGGCGATTATATCAGAGCATATAAATTTAGATCAAACGGGATTTATGAAGGGTAGAGAAACAAGGGATAATATTATTAAGACATGTACACTGATGGAATACGCTCAGAGAACTGCCATCTCAGCCTGCCTATTGGCTATAGACGCCGAAAAGGCATTTGATAGGGTGGGATGGCAGTTCTTGGAGGAAGTATTGAAGCAAATAGGAATGGGAACTAAAATGTTATGGAGGATTGTGGCATTATATAGGAATTCAAGAGCCAAAATAAGAACTAATGGGATGTTGTCAGAATATATAGAAATATCAAATGGGACTCGACAGGGGTGTCCCCTATCACCACTTTTATATGTTATGATAATGGAACACCTTATGGAAGCTATAAGGGGAAATAAGGATATTAGAGGGATAAAGGTTAATGGTAAAGAATACAAGATGGCTGCTTATACAGACGATCTTTTGTTATATATAACTAATCCAATAATCACAATACCAAATATAATAAAACAATTGGAAAGATTTGGTGAAGTGAGTAACTTTAAAGTAAACTATGATAAATCTGAATTAATGAACATCACATTGGAAGAAAGAATGCAAAAGGTAATTCAAAAGGATTTTCCATTTAAATGGAAGCAAGATGCGATTAAATACCTTGGAATATATATTCCAAGAGATTTGAAGCTTTTACAGGATATGAACTATAATGCGACAATTTATAAGGTAAAAAAACTCTTAGAGAAATATGATAAAATAACATATTCCTGGTTAGGGAAAATAAATATTGTAAAAATGGTGATACTACCGATTATGTTATATATTTTTCAGACTGTCCCTATAGTGCCATCATGGAAAAATATGAAAGATCTAAGGGAAATGGTAGAGAGTTTTATATGGACACATAAGACCTCTAGAATAGGAAGAGATGTATTAATAAGAACAAAAAAAAATGGAGGACTGGCAATGCCGGACTTTGTTAAATATCTCCAAGCAGCTTCATTAATGAGAATCATAGATTGGCAGCACAATGCAAAAAATAGACAATGGGTAAAATTAGAAGAAGATATTATAGGGGTTAGAATAAAATACCTGCCTTGGATAAAACCTAATTTAAGGCCGGAAGAAAAGGAGTTACCTATTTTTGTAAAAACAACATTAAAAATTTGGCAGGATATAATAAAAAAGGGAAATCTATCCTCTATAATCGGCCCTATGACTCCATTATTTGCTAATCCCGAATTTAGGCCAGCCTTAAATAGTAAAACATTTCTTAAATGGAATAAGGATGAGCATGAAAGAATTATACAAATCTTGATTGATGAAAAAATACCATCGCTTCAGGAAATGGGACACGAATATAAAAATAAGTTGCTACAATATTGTCAGTTAAAAACATATATAGATCCAATAGTGATAATGATTAATAGACCATTAACCATATTTGAACAAATGGCAACAAATAAGGATAAGGCGAATAAAAAACTACCTAAGATCTATAATTTATTACTCCCTTATGGTGATATTAAAAAAATAGTAGGGGTAAAAAAATGGGAGGAGGAAATAGGGAAAGAGATGACTGAGAAAGAATGGGAAGTGATATTTGAAAGAATGCATAAAATACCTGTAGCAATTAAATATCAGGAAAAAAATTATAAAGTAGCAACAAGATGGTATAGAAGTCCAGTAGTTATGAATAGAATAAATTAAAGGAACTCTGAAACCTGTTGGAGATGTAAAATAGAAAAGGGTACTCTAGAACATATATGGTTTAGCTGTTATAAGATAAGAGTTTTCTGGGGTAAGATTATGGAAATATACCAGCAGGTAACGGGTATAGGGATAAGGCTGGATATAAATGTAGTTTTATTCTCACATAGAAACAAATCAATAACACAGAAGGAGACAGAGTTTTTACATTGTATGACCACAGTTGCAAAAGTCGTAATAGCTCAAAAGTGGAAAAAGGAAATAGCGCCATCAATAATAGAGTGGAAATGTGAAATGAGTGAAATACATTATTTGGAGAAACAAATAAGAGAAGAAGGATATGTGGAGAATCAGATCTCAAAGTATTGGAAAAAATGGGAGGAGTTTTGTACCTCAGGGAAGTTTAAAGAATATTTGTAAGTGGTTGATGCTGGGGATTGTAGGGGGGGATTGTAGGGGGGGATGGGTGGGGTAGGGGGGGTGTCTCTTCTTTTTTTTTTATATGTTGGGTATGTGTGGGAAGTTTTATGTTAATTATGCTGGTAATATGTTGGTAGTTGTATGTTATTTATGTTGTAATGGATGGAAGTTTTGTATGTTTAAAAAAGATAAAATAAAATAAAGAAATATTAGAAAACAGAGTCCCTTCTTCAAGTCAGAGTCAACCCTTTATGTCCTAGGTCCATCAACCTACTCCATTCACCCCATCACATCAGAGGCCCCCTATACACAAGTCCTCTCATCACATTAGAATCACAGATATAATCACAGATATATAGCACCCTATACACAAGTCCACTTGTCACATTTGAATCACTCCTATACATCAGAGTCAACCCATCACATCAGTGAAAGTGGAATAGAGAAGGGCTGAAACCTCTATCAAGTTTTTATTACAAGGGGAGGTAGAAGTGGTGCTCTAGATGCAGATCTTTACCTCATAGTCACAGGGGGAGGAATCATTGGTTGACCCTAATGGCATAGGTTTAGCAGATCTCCACAAAGCAAGGAACCCCTAAGCACCAGGGGACACCCAACTTGAGAAATCCAAGTACAAACCAAAAAAGCACTAGTTGACTCAGAGTCCAAAGCCCTTTTACTAATTAAATGGATATCATTAAAAGAACAAAAAGTATCCTATAAGTTTCAGGGGCCAAAGATCCTCCTTTATCAGGGCTGAAACAATGTGGCATAAAGGTATCCGATACACATACACACACTGAAAAGGTACTGGTGTGGAGCACCATGAGGTAGGCGCGTACTGAGGGCGGCTTCCCGACATCCCTGCCTCCAGGAATCCCCACGAGACAGCACGCCTCAAGATGAACAGCGGGAACAGCGGTGAGCGTGCCTGACGCCTACGCTGAGACACCCGGAAGGATCCATCTGCAAAGCACCCTGCTAAGGATAGCCCGATACACCTCCGAGCGGGAGACACAGCATGGAGGGGAGCCAGCGAAGGGCCACTCACTCCCACAGCCAAGGGAGAACGGAGAGGCTGGAGGCTGGAGCGGCTCGGCGTAACCGCGATGGAAGGAGAAAAGGACTGACTACTCGGGCTCCCGCTTGTGATAGCTTGAACCACGCGGTAGGAGAGCAGCCTACTCCCCTAAGGACTGAAGCAGTGGAGCCACACGAGCGGTGTAGTCGACCGAGGAATCAGCTGAGCCAGCCTCATCGGAGAGACAGAAGACTAAAGGTACCTGAGGGGAAACTGGTGAGGGGCTTGGGCACTACTGTAGAAGTGAATGAAGGAACAGGACTGATATCATGTTTTTTGCGCCCTGATCCATTAAGGTCCACCAGTAAGTAAGTAAAAGGACACTGGACGGGAGGAGGAAAAGTACATTATGCCTCTCTTCTTTCCCATAAGGTACTGGAAGGACATCACTGGCTTGTTTTTGCTCTAAGTACTAAGTCCTTATGGTCTGTGTACACCTAACAGAAAGCAGAGTTTGGCTCTCCAACGTGGTTGTTTTCTCCGACCCTGTCCTAAGTTGGTCTCTACGCCTGAATACTATGCCTATAGGGTTTAACCACGCTATCAGGGTCTTATCGCTTGCGGCCTTTAGCACCTACAAATAAGATATTTGGCATCTCCAGGAATCAACTAAAGATATATCTTGTAGTGAAGTGTTACAGTAGTAAATAGGAAGCATTTAGTGGACACAATACATTGGATATGTAAAATAACATTGCTTGCTTCCTAGACTGCCTACAATAAGGTTATGATCTAAAAAAAAAAAAAAAAAAAAAAAAAGACAAGGTTTCAGTATATAGGGATTAGAAACCGAGTCTAGAAGACCATTCAAGGACATTTAGGAAATGTATTTTTGGTTCCCTCCTCGCTCTGGACTATTTGAACCCAGGGGCCGCCCCCCCCCCCCCGTATATCCGCTATAAGAGCAGCTACTTTACTGCAGAAGAATAAGGGGGGAGGGTTCTAATAATAGACTCTCTAATAGTGCAGAAAGAACCAATAAAGGATATTCAGCCAATTTAAGTCCCCAACTTGAGGAGGAGGAGAAGGTGAAGGACCCAGGAGGTTATTGGATTGAATAGTGAAGAACACTAGAAGATTTCGCCGCCTCTACACTATTAAATCTATTGTTTTTGCTTAGTTCTTCTTTAAAAATATCATTTGTCAGCCGAGGTGGTGGCAGCAGACTGTGATTGTGGGTTTTTTTTTTTTTTTTTTTTTCTCCTTTGTTGTTTTTTCTTTTTCCTCTCTTTATTTAATTTTGAGTAATTTTGAGTATTGCTGCTGATAAAGGGAAAGGGGAATAGAACAGGAAAACCTTTGGGGATAGTAGAGAGAGTGAATGAGGGGGAAGGCAAAAACAGGTAGAAATTCTCCACCAGTATCAAGCCCAGTAGGGATTCAGAGGTATATAGCAAGTAGCACCAGTAACACCAGCACTATAGAAGAGGGACAAGATAGTCCTAGACAAGGGGCAGGGCGAAGGTCAGGCTTGAGCAGACAGAAGATAGCGGAGGAGGGTAAAGGGGGAAAGCAAATGGGTTAAAAGTTGGGGGGACAAAAGAAGTAAGCGATATAGTACAAAATACTAGTACAAAATACTACTACAGCCCAACAGGAAAGAGAGGAGAGGAGAGTAGTAGAAGAAGCAGTGAGCGACAAACGGAGGTTGCGAACGGCTCCCCAAGAAGAACCCCTTTCCATAAGATGTTAGGGGAAATGTTCTCAAAAATGGAGACGGCATTAAAGATAGAAATAGCAGGAGTACGGGCAGATAAAGGCCGGGTGCTGGAGAGGGTGGAGGAGATAGAGGAAAGAATGGAAAGCCAGGAACAAAGGATGGATGAGATAACAGAACAAGTACAGAGTCTCTAGAGAGCGAATAGGTCCCTCCTTTACAAATTAGAAGATCAGGAGAATAGGAGTAGGAGGAAGAATGTACGCATTAAAGGCCTTCCGGAAAAATATGGTAGCGCCGCCCTGGGTAAAATAGTGCAGCAGGTCTTCAATCCGATATTACAAAGGGAGCCCACTGAAACCCTAAAGGTAGATAGAGTCCATAGGATCGCAACCCGTGGGGTAGCAAGAGTGGATGGGCCACGAGATGTGATAGTTAGGTTCCATTATGTAGAAGAGAAAGGACAAGTAATGGAGAAATTAAGGACAATGACGGAGATCCCCTTTGAGGTCGCAGAGCTGCGGGTGTTTTCAGATTTAGCTCCTGAAACACTGAGGAGAAGGAGATTACTAAAACCCTTAACAGAATGTATGAATTCCTCGGGAGTTTCCTATCAGTGGAGTTTCCCAGCGTGTCTGTGGGGGAGAAGAGATGGCCGATCTGCGGTACTGCGTTTTCCTGAAGATTTGAGAGGGTTTTGTGAGTGCCTGGAGATAACTTCCCCCCCGCCACCAGGTTGGTAGGAAGAAATTGAAGTGAGGAACCCCCAAAGGAAGTTAAGATGGCAGAGAGGGAAAAGCGCAGAGACAAACGCAAGGGAAAGAGCAAATAGCAACAGGGAGCAGTTAAGATGAGGTGTAAATGGGTCAGAGGAAATAGGGGAGGGGGAGGAGGGGTAGGGAGGAGGGTGCCGCCGCCTGTTAGTCGTCCCTAGGTGTGAACCCCGGGGTAAATATGGAGAATAGACATTATCAAAGAGATAAAAATCGGGCCCATATATCCCAAAAAAAAAAGGGGGTGAGACCCCGACCAACTGCTGCAGATGCAGAGTTGGGAAGAAGGGAGAGAGGGTGGGAGGGGGGGGGGAGTAATTTGTTTTTTTTTGTTTTTTTTCCTTCCTTCAGAGGGTTATGGTTTTTCGCATCCTCTCTGTCCCTCAGAAAAAATTCCCTCTGGGTCAGCATATGCCGATTAGCAGATCAACAAAATAGTAGTAAATGGTAGTCATTAATGTGATAACATACAATGTGAGGGGCTTAAACACAAAGGAAAAAAGGTATAAAATTAACAAAGAACTCCAATTTATGGGGGCAAATGTATTATGCCTCCAAGAAACATACATCATAAATAACTCAGGGATCAAATTGACATCATCACAATTCCCACTTTGGTTTTATGGATATACTCCTTCTGCTCACTCAAGAGGAGTAGCAATCGGCTTTGACAGATCACTAAGGTTTGAAATCGATGAACGTTTGACTGACCCAGAGGGGAGATATTTATTTTAAAAGGGTAAACTGGGGGATATGCAATGTACTATTGTAAATGTATATGAAATCCAGACAAATCTTTAATGAGAGTATTAAATAAATTGGAAGAGTTTAGAGTAAGTACAGTGGTGTTAGCAGGAGATTTGAACTGGAACCTGGACCCCAAGATGGACACCTCGGGGGGCGGTACACGAGTTGCGGAACACAGATATAGAAAAGTAAATAAAGCATTGACCAGCGCCCAGTTACATGACTCATGGAGGATCAGCCACCAGAGAGAACGGGATTATACTCATTTTTCCCCAGCCCATAAAACCTATACAAGATTAGACTATATATTAATAGGACAACAACTAGTGACTAATTTGAAAAAATCAGAAATTAAACCCATCACTCTGTCTGACCACGCGCCTATAAAAACTCAACTAGAAATACAGGGCCATCTGGGGACAGGAAGAGCCTGGAAACTGAATGATTCACTCATTCAAGAACAGGACGTAAGCACAAAAATTCTACAGGAACTGAGGGATTTTTAGAGGCTAATGACACAGGGGATTGCTCAAAGGCTACAATCTGGGAGACACATAAGGTTGTGATTAGAGGGATCCTGATAGGGATCGGAGCAGGGAAAAAGAAAGAAAGGGAGAAAGAGAAGGTCCAATTATACATTAAGATTGAGGAATTAGAGCAAAAGACTAGACCTAGGGGGCTCCAGGAGACCCAGGAATTACAAACAAAAAAAAGAGAGTTGGAAGAGTTTTTAGAGCAAGAGAGGAGAACAGCATTTCATAAAATAAACAAGGAGAGACATCAGTGGGGCAATAAGTCAAGTAAGTGGTTGGCAAGAAGAGTAAAGGAACAGAAAAATAGGACTTACATACCGAAGATCAGGGATTTAAGGGGGGAGAGGAAGTTTGCAACCCTGGACCTCGCTGAGAACTTCCACGCGTATTATAGTGCCTTATATAATATAGGTGCAAGAGGGGAGGACGGGGGGAAAAGGAAAGGAGCAATCCGGGAATATCTTGAAAAGCTCGACTTCCCAAAAGGTACGTGTGATGAGATGAAGGAATTGGAGATTCCTATGTCAGTAAGGGAAGTAGAGAGAGTAATAAAAGATATAGCCTGGGGGAAGTCCCGGACCAGATGGCTACTCCATCTTATATTATAAAAAATTTTGTAGCTTTTTGGCACCAAAGCTCTGTGAATACTTCAATGAGGTGGGGGATGGGGGGGTCTTTCGGGAAGAGGCCCTCCTCGCCCACATAGCATTGATCTTGAAGGAGGGCAAGGACTCTGCAGCCCCGGAGAGTTATAGGCCGATATCATTATTGAATACGGATGTGAAGATCTATGCGAAAATACTGGCTGAGCGATTGAAAGCATTCCTCCCCGATTGGGTTCACACCGATCAGGTGGGATTCGTTCAGAGACGGGAGGGAAGGGATAATTCTTTAAAGTCAATCATTCTGATTCAAGAAGCAATTAGAAGGAAGACTCCCACTCTGCTCTTATCTGTAGATGCCGAAAAGGCTTTCGATAGAGTAGACTGGGAGTTCATTAATGAGACCCTAAAATATATGGGACTGGATGAGAGAATGATGAGATGGATAAAGGCGTTGTATACCCGACCGACAGCCAGGATCAGAGTGAATGGATCCCTCTCTCGCCCCCTTGAATTGTTCAACGGGACGAGACAGGGATGCCCCCTATCCCCGATCCTCTTTGTGATTACCTTGGAGCCGCTATTAGTAGCGATCCGAGGGAATCAAGATCTTCGGGGAATCGGGATGAGAGGTAGAGAATACAAGGTATCTGCATTTGCCGATGATTTGTTACTATACATTACAAACCCTAGAATATCGATCCCGTCGGCACTAAAAGAATTGGAACAATACGGTCGACTCTCAAATTTTAAAATCAATCTGTCCAAGACAGAAATCCTAAACTTAAACTTACCCGAGTCAGAACAGAGAGATCTCTCCGCTAGCCTACCTTTCAAGTTGTGTAGGGGGGAATTGAGCTACCTGAGGATAAAATTAATGGCACAAAGGCCCAATCTATACGAAGCTAACTATATCCCCCTGTTAAATAAAATTAAAATGCAAATGAAAAGTATGAAATATGAAGCACTATCTTGGATGGGTAGAATAAACGTAATAAAAATGTTTATATTGCCCACGGTAATCTACACATTCCAAATGATTCCCATTCCACTCCCGGGGAGCTTTTTTAGAAAATTAAAATCTCTGACCCTGTCATTTATATGGTCCCCAAAAAAAACACGTATTACGTACAAGGTTCTAGTAAAGGAAAAGGAAAGAGGAGGAGTAGCACTCCCAGATTTTAAAAAATACTATGAAGCAATAGTGATATCTAGGGTAGCGGACTGGCTGCACAATGCGAAGGAGAAAAGTTGGGCGGAGTTGGAAACTAGACTAAGTGGGACGGAACTAGCAAAAATGATTTGGATACCACCTCATACGCGGAACCTAGGAGTAAACACTAGTACAATAACAAGACACACACTTAAAATATGGGATAGAATAAATAAGACACACAATTGGACATATAACTCTCCATTAATGTCACTGTTAGACACAAAATACTTTCTGCCAGGTAAGGAGGCGTTACAGTAGATAGGCAAAAAGAGAGGAAATAACATTAGGGGAGGTGATTAAAGGGGATAGGATATTCACATATAAGGAAATCACCCAAGAATGGGGGCACAAACCACTAGATAGATGGAGACACAATCAATTGTCACATTTTACACTGGGGCTCCCACAGCCCTTACGAGGAATGAATGCGTTGAGACCACTAGAGAAATTACTTAACATTGTTTAGTGAAAAGGATATAAAAAATGTACAAAATATTAAGAGGAAAGGGAGACTCGGGGTTACCAGCATATCTAGGGAAATGGGAAGGGGAACTGGGGTCACTAAGAAATGAGGAGCACAGGATAAAAATACTTAAAATGACACATTCACTCCCAAGAGATTCCCGAACGAATGAAATGGCATATAAACTAATAGCGAGGTGGTATATGATGCCCCTAAGAATGCAGAGGCTCAGAGGGGAGGAGCAATCAACCTGCTGGAGGGAATGTAATGAACAAGGCTCTCTTAAACATATATGGTGGGATTGTCCGAAAATAACCCCTTACTGGGACAAAATAATCGAAATTGTATTTTTGGTGACGGGGAAGAGGATCAGTAAATGCCCATGGGCTTGTCTGTTTCATGATACAGACATGGGAATAAGGCAATATAAAGCTACGCTTGTCCCCCATCTATTGAATGCAGCCAAAGCCTTGATCCCATACCATTGGAGAGATCCACAGGTACTGACAATCCCTGAATGGGTGAGGAGGGTAGAGCAGATCAGGGTGATGGAAGAGTCGATCCACAAAATTCAGGATACAGAAAGGGAAATTCAAGGGAAATGGCAAAAATGGCTGACATTCCTGGAGAGAGGGGACTGGCGTGCTTGGTTGATATGAACGGGGGACAGAGAGGAAGGCGAGGGATGAAGGGGGAGATAGGGGGCATATCTCCCCCTTTTTTTTTTTGCCCCGGGGGAGGGGAAGAAGGTATAGAAAGGGTCGTTTTGTACTTTGTAAAAAAATTTGAGGTGTGAAGACTGTTTGATAAATTGTATTAACGTTTCTCTTTTATAAATGTACAAATGGATAGGTATAAATTGGTTAAAAATAAAAATAAAGAATATATAAAAAAAAAAGGTATCTGTTTTCGCAAGCCAAACAAGCCTGCGAGCAAATCTGTTACCGCATGAAGGTTTGCCCCCACCCGACTCTCTGGTGGGGGGTCGACTTCGGGAGTTTGCAGCCCGGTGGACCTCCCTACTTTCCAAACAGTGGGTCTGCAAACTGGTTTAATCAGGATACAAGATAGTTTCTTTCTTGTCCGCCAAAGATTTTTTTCATTCAAACTCAAAACTGGATTCAAACCAAAGTGCATACATAGAAATTATTCTCACCATACTGAATTGTTAATTAGCTGTCTGATGTATGCAGACACCCAATGAACCGTACAGAGCCACAGTGAAAAGCCTGCAAATAAACTAGATGGATGCAAGTATACTAGAAAATGTTCCGTGCCTACATTTACACTTATGTTTGATGAGAAGACCTGATCCAAAGGCCATGGGTATTGTACAAGAAAGGCTGCGCTAGGTTAAATAAGAAATACAAAATGCAAAAGCTGCTAGCACATGTATGCTGGAATAACAACATAAAAGAAAATAACATAACATAGGTTGGAGCCAAAAATCAGATTATAAAGTCCAATGTACATAATCATGATCAGTCCTTGTAAAAGCATCCCCAACTTCAAATTAAAATTGTAAAGCAGCGATTAATATGGTTAATAAGGCCATGGGTTTGAGGTCAGGTACTGATGTTTGATGAAAAGACCTGATCCAAAGGTGTTCAGTAGGGTTGAGGTCAGATAATGATGTTGGATGAAAAGACCTGACCCCAAAGTCAGAGTAGGGTTGAGGTCAGGTACTGATATTGAAAGAGAATACCTGATCCCAAAGGTGTTCAGTAGGATTGAGGTCAGGTACTGATAAAAAGACCTGATCCGAAGGTGATCAGTGGGGTTGAGGTCTGGTACTGATGTTTGATGAAAAGACCCGATCCAAAGGCCATGGGTTTTCAGTAGGATTGAGGTCAGGTACAGATGTTGGATGAAAAGACCTGGTCCCAAGGGTTTATAGTAGTGTTGAGGTCCGGTACTGATGTTGAAAGAGAAGACCTGATCCCAAAGGCGTTGAGTAGGGTAGAGGTCAGGTACTGATGTTGGTTGAGAAGACTGGATCCCAAAGGTGTTCAGTAGGGTTGAAGTCAGGTACTGATGTTGTGTGAGAAGACCTGGTCCCAAAAGGCATGTGGCTTTTTTACACAAATGTCTAAAATATCTTTGTGTGCTGTATTGTTAACAGTACCTTTCACTGGAAACATCTGAACTCAGTCGGTGGGTCCACCAACTTTGATAATATAGGGTCATACTTAATATAAAACATAATTCAGCCTTTTTATGAACATGACCATTCACCTTTTACATGCTCAGTAATGTGCCATTATAGCACTTCTAGGTATTCATTACATCTCACAGTGATCACAGGGCTCACCCCTGACAAAGACTTCATCTGGTTTTCCCTCCAGAAGGGAGGAGCCATTTATGTTCAGGCTTCATCATGAGTCCCCATCTACTTCCTGGACTGAGAAGCCAACACAATCATATAAATTCTGTTGCCTGTGCAGTTCTTACATGTGTTTATTAGACAGGTGCGCCATCAATAAATTTGTTTTGTTTCGTTCCATTTTGTAATTTCGTAATTCATGTCCGAAATTCAATTTGGATTCGTACGAAATACAAATTTTCGTTAGGTTTGTTAACTTTTCGTAACAATTACGAACGTTTGTTATGATGAATTTATCATTATCAGGGGCTCCCACCATCCCTGTGCTGTGCTGACTTCCTGGGTTTTTAACTTCATCATAACGAATGATCATAATTAACGAAAATTCTTATTTTTGTCCAATTCTGAATCTCCCATCGACTACCAGTACCAGTCTCCCACTCCCATATTAAAAAAGCTAATTTTCCCAGCCCTCACTCAGCAGCAGAAGAAAACCTTTGATTGGCCAACAAAACACCAGTCACGTTTCCGTTGTAACGGAATTTGGATCCAAAATTCGTAAAAGAAATTTCATATTTCGTACAAAATTTGGAAGCATAGCAATTCATATTTCAGATCCTCCCGAATGTAAAATTTACGGAAATTCGTACGAATTTTCGATTCGTACGAAACTAATCACACATGTCTAGTATTTATAAATGGCTGACAATGATCAGCCCCTGCCTCCCCACAACCCAATGCCCCTAGGCAGCTTTTTAAACCCTCAGGGGCCTCCAAAGTTTGCAATGGAGAGAAGCTAGGAGGTGTGTAATGTAAATGTCTGAAATAACAAGCCAACGTGTTTCAGAGTCTTAATCAAGTCTCAATGTCCTGAATGGAAGTTGATGGACTCTGTGTGCAAGGTCAGTGGACCACTAGTATGAATATCTTGTTTCTAAAGTTTCCCTCAGCAGGTGGTTTTAGCATCCTAGGTTCATCAACCTACTCCATTCATGATTTGAGCCCTGATGAAGGGGGGAACCTTCTAGCCTCCAAGACATGTTGGCTTGTTATCCTGGTCTTTTGAGCTACAATACAATATCTTTTGAACTTTTAGTAGGATGCACCTGCTTTTGTTATAAAAAGGCTACGGGCTGATGCAGGCCACCAGGCTCCACTTATAACTGGAAAAAAAGCATTTTGGGTGGACTGGCCCTGTAAAAAACAGAAAACAAAGGATATATGTGATGAATGCAGTTGCCTCATGCCGTTTAGGATTAAACACTTTGAGAAACACATTTTATCCCTGCTGATAGCATCATTTAATTAAGCTTGACTGCATCCACATATACATTAGAAGGAACAGAGAGAATAAATACATCTATTGGACAAGCCTTCTTTTGTTCTAGGGTCTGGCTTTCCATTTCCTATAAAAGATACAAAAACAACCAGATTTCTTATTTTTTATTATTTTACAAAAAAATTCAAGAGAGTATTAAGTGGGGATGAGATTGTGGTAAAGACCTTTCATGTGAGAGATATGGGGGCTGCCACCAACGATCTCATTGGTAACGTGCAAGCTGGTTATAATGATCCACTGGCTTCTAAACTTTACGGGAGTATTTATAAAAGATTTGCATTGAAACTGCATGTAAATTCATTCAGTGGGGCAAAAATGAATGTTCTTATGCTATAATTTCTGCAGCTCGAATGTGCGAATGCATAAAATACTGCATTATAGACATGTGCATTCGCTTTCGTCCGAATGCATTTTCGTCCGAATTTCAGGTATTTTCGTTTTCGTTTTGACAAACGATAACGAAAGTGCAGAATCCGAAAAACGAAAGATCCGACATAAATAAATGCTTTTTTTCGTTTTCGTTGTTACAACGGTTCGATATAGAATAGGAGATTCGAAATGACCGTTCAATATAGAATAGGAGATTCGACGTGACCGTGCGATATAGAATAGGAGATTCGACGTGACTCCATATGTCTATTGAACCTGTGGTCGAATGTGCCTAAGTTTTGTTTACCTCTATTAGTCCTATTATATAGAAAAGCTTCGACAGAGAGTAAATATTCCACATAGAGAGAAGCGATTCGACAGAGAGAAACGATTCTGGAATTGGGTGGGGGAAGTAAATTATAAACCTGTGGTCGAATGTGCCTAAATTTCGTTTACCTCTAAGTCCAAGATTATATAGAAAAGCTTCGACAGACTAAATATTCGACATAGAGAGAACAGAATCGACAGAGAGAAACGATACTGGAATTGGGTGGGGGAAGTAAAATTAAAAAAAATAATGATGATGATGAATGTTATTGGCTGATTGTAACCAGAGAGGAGGAGCAGTAAACTAACAGAACACGTGTACAGCCAACTTACATTCACTTACGATTTGCTAGCAGAGAGAGACAGACGCACTGAATTATTTCAGAAGACAGTCAATCTTAGCTAGTCCGTTTGTGTTCCTGATTCATTCAGCAATCAAGCATAAGCACAGCAGCAGAACAATAGTGAAGCAAGCTACAGTTGAACTTAGCTTTTTCCTAAAAATCTGATGCTATAGTGTTAGTGTGAGAAGCTTAGTGATTCTAGTGTTGCTGCTATAGCCTCAGAGGCTGCCTGTGTTGTGTGGGGATCTATTAGACTTGTTACCTGTCTGATCATCAGAATCGCTATCACCAGTCCACCAGTTTCTGTTTGAACGAGTACTAGTATATAATATATATACAGAAACAGCAATGTACCGTTCTACTGGAAACGCAAAGGCAGGTAGAGGTAGTGGTCGTGGATGCGGTCGCGGTGGACGCCTTGCTAAAAGAAGTGGCAAGGTCTCTGCTACTAGTGTCTCTGACACTTCTGCCACCACAAACATGCTGTCCACAACAGTGGGTGCCACCACCACCACCACCAGTTCTACTATGAGTTTTCCTGCCAGACCACCATCTGCTGCCGCTTCCTATGCCAGTGCAGTGCTTCCTTCTGCTTCTACAGGTGTCATGGCTTCTTATTTTTATGGGATAGGCAAGAAACCTAGTGTAAAACAAGTGGAGTTGCCTGTACACTCACAACCACCAATCACACAGCCAGTGCCACTGCCCAGCTCCCCGAAGAAGCAATTGAGGAAGACAACAGCAGAGACAGAGTGCAAGACTTTTATATCATTGGCCCAAGAGAATGATTCTGAATGTGATGCTCCTCTTTCCCCAACCACCGCAGACGTTTTATACACTCTTACCCCACAAGAGTTGCAGCATGATGTAGAGCATGTGCAAGAGGAATATTCTGTGAGGAGTAGGACAGGTAGCAGTCCACTTTTTTCATCTGCTGCTAACTCCCCTTCTCCCTCTGTTATTATAGAGGAAGAATCCTGTGATGATAACACCGACCTCCCCAGCACCCCTGCAATTAGCACTAGTTCACCAAGTGTAACTGTAGTGGCAACAGCTTCCACCACTGGTGTGCTACCTGCCGCAGCTATATCAGCCCATACTACTACTACTAGTGATCAGGGTAAAGGGGCTGCATCCCGCCGCAGCAATGTGTGGAAATACTTCCAAACAGTGGAAGGCGGGTTCTTTGCAAAGTGCAAGTTGTGTGGGTAGCAAGTCAGCAGGGGTAAAAAGTTGGGACATTTAACCAACGCTGGCATGAACCTTCATCTCAGAAATCACCACAGTTCTACTTTACTGCGGGCAGAGGCAGAAAAAGATGGTAGCGCAGGAAGCAGCATAATAGACTCTGACTGTACTGGTGGTACCTCCTCAGCCACACCACAGACTCAGAGCACAGCCCATAGAGAGGGTTAAATTAGGACAAACCGTCCACATGCAGTAGTTCCACTGCAGGCCCAATCAGGCTCCTCATCCTCCCAAGGACATTATCAGCCCACCCTAGACAGTTTTGTTGGCTTTAACTCCAAGGGCATGTCAAAACAGCAGGCCAACAAGATCACCCGCCTCATTGGCCAATTCATTGCTGTGGGAGGAGCCTCTTTTCGCATGATTGAAGGGGAGCCATTTAAACAGCTGATGCATGCCCTTGCTTCACGATACGTTATTCCTGCAGGAACAACTTTCAACAGAAAGATTGTTCCAGCACTATACCATTCGTGTGCTGCATTATTAAAGGAAAAAATGGCCAAAGCTGAGGGTCAGACAATACATTTGACCACTGATTTGTGGACAGCTCCCAGCGGTCAACATGCTTTCCTGTCTTTGACTGCACACTGGTGGCAGGCCACTGTGCCTGTTGGTGGTGGCACTACTGCAAGAGCTCAAACTTAATCAGGAAGCAGGTCTGCAGCTCAAGACTAGCAGGGTTATCAAGCTTTCCTGCTGCACACAGAAGTCCGCGATGATAGACACAGCTCTGCCAACATATTGCGGGCAATTAGAGCGATGTTGGCCAATTGGTTTGGAGAGCGGGCAGACACCAATGTTTCTGTTGGGTTCATAGTGACAGACGGAGGTTCAAACATGGTCAAAGCACTCCAAGATGGATCTTTTGTCGGTGTGCGCTGTTCTGCACACATACTGCATTTAGTGGTCAAGGGTGCAATCCCAGTGGAGAAAAACAACAAGATTGCTCACATCTTGGACCTTTGCAGGAAAATTTCAGGGCATTTCCACCGCAGTGTAGATGCTAGTCAACTGTTGAGGGAGGAGCAAGAACAATCAGGGCTCCCCATACATCGCCTGAAACAAGATGTCAGCACCCGGTGGAACTATACCCTGGAAATGCTGGAACGCATTTTGGAGCAAAAGACAGCCATCCACAATCTATCATCTCACCATAGCATTGGGATTGATTCCACACTGGGACGTGATGACTGGTGTATAATTGGCCAGCTTGTTTCTGTCTTAAAACCTTTTCGCAATGTGACGGAAAACTTGAGTCAGAGCAATGCCAGCCTAGGACAGGTCATACCCTTGTTTACCTATCTCATTGATAAGATGCGATCATTCCTAGAAAGCAGTGAGCCTGTTTGTGGCAGCCCACTTCATGCCGATGTAGCGTCTTTCATCAGAAAGCTACAAGACAATTTAAAAGATCGGCTAAATGACCGTGTCCACAAAAGCCCTGAACTCATGCTGGCTACCCTGTGTGATCCCAGGATCAAAGGTAAACTGGCACTCAGAGACAATAGCCTTTCCTACTGGAAAGAAAAACTCATTGAAAGAGTCCATAATTTGCAGCAACAAAGAGGTATGCTGAATGAGGCCGATTTGGAACATTCACCTGCAATGTCTGCTATTTCAAGGCCTGACACCATCACTCAAAAACAACTGAGTGGAGCATGTGCATGTTGGGTAGAGGCACTTGACAATCTGGTGGATGCAGGTCAAGCAGCAGGTAATCAAGAGGAGAGCAGTGCCTCTGAAATGGTCAGGGCCTACCTATATGAAGCCCCTTTGCTTCCTACAGAGGACCCTTTGACCTATTGGGATGGTAAGAAAAGTGTGTGGCCTGGTCTTTGCCTGGTTGCCCAGAAACTACTATCCTGTCCTCCAACCAGTGTGCAAAGTGAGAGAGTTTTCTCTATTACTGGGAACATCCTTAATCCACACTGTGCACAACTAACACCCCATTTGATGGAACAAATAACTTTCCTCAAATTTAACCTCCCCAAGCTGGGTTACCCTACCCTTAACTTGTGAGACCCGAATTATTGCCACCATGTGAAGAAGATACATGGGGCTCAGAGGAACCATCCAAATGTTGAGGAAAAGCATTTTTTTTATTTTCTTACCACTTGAAGTTGACATTCACAATAGCAGTTCTCTTCGGTGTGACCCCAAGATTTAAATAGAATTCGTTTTTGTCAAGCAATCCAATTACTCCCTTTATTCCTTCCATCATCCTTTTTTGTAATGAATGTGTAATTGTGTATGTGTAGAGTGACTAGAGTGTGTGTGATTGCATGAATGAATGTTGTGTGAATGGACAGTAGCAAGGGTTGAAGCCTTGACGTGGCGCTACTGCTCACGTGTTGCTGTCTTTGTACATACAAATAGCAACGTGTGCTAATTTAACCATTTTATGTATGATGGTCTGGAAATAAGAGACAATGATTATTATTGATGGAGCGACTGTCAACTCAAGGATCAGAATATGTTACCAACACAACATAGAACAAAGAAACATACAGCTGGAAACGTGATTCTATGCAAGATAGATTAGTTGGTCACTGCTGAGCTGCACCCAGATGCCCATGACCCCTCCTATTTGCCATCTCTGACCCTGGGGACACCAGGGCCCTCTCTGATCCTCTGCCTGTCAGGTCACCTGAGACCAGGTGACAGATGCACTCCATAGAAGTTAGAAGTGCACCGCTAGGTACAGGTAGCTGATCTTAGGACTGACTGCTGCAGATTGTACCCAGGGAGATTCAGGACACAGGTCTACAGGATCACTAACACAGATCCCAATGGGAGCTGGAGCATAGATTCCCCCTGGGCGCGGAGTCTAAGAGCCAGCAGGTGTTCACCAGAGCCTCCAGTGGTGAGGATGGACTTCGCTGCAGTCTGGCTCCAGGTCGCGGCCCCTAGGGTCTCACAGCTCACGCTCTCAGTAGACTACAAGAGAAGGAAGCAGCAGGCTTGGACAACAATGATAGTAAGGGGATAAGGCAGAGTTCAGGGCAACTAGCAGACTGGAACAACAGAGTACACGCCAAAGGTTCCGGGTCACAGGCAGACAGGGATGGTTGTGGACATGCCAAAAAGTGAAGGTCACAAGCAGACAGGAATCGCTGAGAACACACCAATGTCAGTAACAGAGACAAACGTAGAGCACACAGCAAGCAGGAACCCAACCACACCTTGGATAGTGGTTGCTAATAATCACTACTAGCTTGCGGTGCACAGGTTAATATAAGGTTCCCTGATAGGGCCTGGGGTGGAGCCATGCTTAGAGGAGAGGTTATAAAAACCACCAGGTGGAAGTGGCTGGCCTCTTAGACTGAACACATGAGGGGAGGTAAGCAGACAGAGGAAGATCACTGCTTAACAAATAACAATGACACCGCCTGTTTCATGACCATCTGCAATTGTCTGAAGTCACTGGTGTGAGTAATCTACCCTGCTGCCATGTTACTCAAGCCCTGGAAATGATGCCTGCCCTTTGAGCTGTTGCCCCTTGTGATTGAGCTAGCCTCAGCCTGTGAACCTCTGTCCAGTTAACTGTTGCCCTCATGATTGCAAGCCTTCAACCTATGCCCTGTAAACTGTTGAGGGCTGTATGGTTAATCCCTGCTGTAACTATCTGCTGTGTATTCTGGTGGAGGGAAAGCTGAAAGGCCCTGACTGGACACCAAAGGCGTAACTAGAAACCTCAGGGCCCCGGTGCAAGAAATCAGGAAGGCCCCCCCAAAAAGCATTATTTTGATACTATGTTTTTTTTTACAATGTATAACAAAAGTAAAACATTTCTGTTTCTGATTTAAAGTTACTATAACTGTCAAGAGGAAGCTTCTATGAACAACTTTATCCATGCCCAAAAAATGCAGCCTGCCCATGTCCCCCAATGCAGCGCGTGTCCCCCAATGCAGCGCGTGTCCCCCAATGCAGCGCGTGTCCCCCGTGCAGCGTGTGTCACCAGTGCAGCCTGTGTCACCAGTGCAGCCTGTGTCCACCAATGCAGCGTGTGACACCAATGCAGCGTGTGTCCACCAGTGCAGCGTGTGTCCCCCAATGCAGCCTGTGACACCAGTTCAGTGTGTGTCCCCCAGTGCAGCGTGTGGACACCAGTGCAGTGTGTGACCCCCCATGCAGCTTGTGTCACCAGTGCAGTGTGTCCACCAGTGCAGCGTGTGGACACCAGTGCAGTGTGTGATCCCCAATGCAGCCTGTGTCCCCAGTGCAGCGTGTGACACCAATGCAGCCTGTGTCCCCCAATGCAGCGTGTAACACCAGTGCAGCATGTGTCCACCAGTGCAGTGTGTGACCCCCCATGCAGCGTGTGTCCCCAGTGCAGCATGTGGACACCAGTGCAGCCTGTGTCCCCAGTGCAGCGTGTGACACCAATGCAGCCTGTGTCCCCCAGTGCAGCCTGTGACACCAATGCAGCCTGTGACACCAATGCAGCGTGTGACACCAGTGCAGCGTGTCCCCCAATGCAGCGTGTTTCCCCCAGTGCAGCGTGTGTCCCCCAGTGCAGCGTGTGTCCCCCAGTGCAGCGTGTGTCCCCCCATGCAGCCTGTGTCCCCAGTGCAGCGTGTATCCACCAGTGCAGTGTGTCCACCAGTGCAGTGTGTGTCCACCAGTGCAGTGTGTGAGCCCCAATGCAGCCTGTGTCCCCCAGTGCAGCCTGTGTCCCCCAGTGCAGCGTGTGGACACTGGACACCAGTGCAGCGTGTGGACACCAGTGCAGTGTGTGACCCCCCATGCAGCGTGTGATCCCCAGTGCAGCGTGTGGACCCCAGTGCAGCCTGTGTCCCCCAGTGCAGCCTGTGTCCCCCAGTGCAGCCTGTGTCCCCAATGCAGCGTGTGTCCCCAATGCAGCGTGTGTCCCCAATGCAGTGGTGGTACTGCAGGGGGGCAATGGTGGTACTGGAGGGGGTCTTCTTACTGATTCCATCCCCCCCCACCAATCTCATCCCTAAACACTGTGCAATCGCAGAGGGGAGAGCTCCTCCGTCTCCTTCAATGAATTGGTCTGCCCAGTCTTTTAAGTGTCTGCTCCACCTCCCTTACAATCTCTCTGCCTGTGGATAGGCGGGGGTGGAGCGCTTCTCTCTCATGGTCTCTCCCCTCACAGTCGATGAAAGCCCCCCTCCCCGCGGGATGAACCCAACAGACACAAACCCCGGACAGGCAGGTGGGCCCTTCACGCGTCGGGCGGGCGGACAGTGGGCCCCCTGAAGTGGTGAACTACAGGGCCCTATCTCCCGGTAGAGGAAGACACCTAAGGGGCTCAAAGGTCCCCCTCTGAACCCTGAAGCTATTGAGACAAGCTCGCCTACATTTTACCTTGTTGGAGAAGATACAGGAATTGGCTAACTGAATTTAAGAGAGTATGGTGCAAAATCACCTCCCGTTGATGCCTTATACCATAAATATCTGAAGCCCTTATGCTAACTGCAGGCTCCTATACATATAAAAGTGTGATGTCAATGTGAAAATCGCTCTATTTGCCTAGAGAAATACTTTCTTGTTGTTCTCCTTTTTCTTCCTGCATATTTCTCTTGGGGTGCCCCCATGAAGAAATGTAAAAAATTGATAAAGCTCCTGAGGAAGCGTTGACCAAAACACGAAACATGTAGAGCGCCAGAATATATTTAAGATCGGTTCTGTAATTAATACCCTGTCTAGTGTAATCCTTTCTTATATTGAATATTAATGTACAATTTTTCATTCTTCGGGTATATATAACTAATAGATACAGATATGGTTAGGTTATTGCCTAAAATGTACTAATGTAGACAGGATATAAAGCAGTACTTGATATGCTTTTACTCTTCTTTATTTTTTATAAATAAATATTTTTTTATATATTCCTTTTCTTTTCTTGTTTTTCCCTTTTGTGTACTTAAATATAATATTATGCCTAAAAAGTCCAACATAACCAACACTTTTTTGAGGTTTTTTTTGTGTGTGGGTTTTTCTCCCCTTTCCCTGTTTTTTTTCCCCTCATTTTGCTTTATTTCAAGCTATTTAAAGGACGTGGCAATTGGATTTTTTACCTTTGAGTGTATCCACAGAAACCACCCTGTGATAGATACACACTACTTTTATTGTTAACTACAGGGCCCAGTCACGCTTGCGACTGTTGCGACCCTGATAATTCCGCCACTGCTGGACACAATATACATGGGATTACCCTCTGCACAGTGAAATAGTGTAGAGAGAAATCTCTTAAATTTTCTAAGTTCAGCCTGATGGTTAAATGTAGGAAAAGCACAATTATAAGGCCTCTACTAAGTTTATAACTATAAATGGAGTAGGTAATTTAGATAAACATCACATACATATCATAATGAATCGAACAAGGAAAGCAAAACTCAAGAAAACAAGTAGTTCTAAACAACAATTTTTTTAATTTAGAAAACTAAAAACATACAAAAATATATAAAACTAAACTAAAAACTATTTACATATCCTCCCCCAACCTGGTGAGCAGACGCTGTAGGGACATATTGATCCCAGCCATCTGCTCACCAAGGTGCCGAAGGCTCCTTCGGCACCTCTCCAGAGCCACATACTGACGGCGATTGTGGAGGCCCAAGGAACGCCCTAGCCTCCTGGAATGTCTTTCTTGGACCTCCAAAATGCGCCGCAGGTAATCTAAATGTGGCTCTGGAGGGGGGGAGGGGTGGGGAAACCTCGGCTTGAGGCACTGAGGAGGAGGAGGAGGCAGCACCCATTGCTGTATCCAGGTGGGGGGAGGATAGCGGAGGATGGAAGGGCCCTGGAGAAGCTGCTGAGGAAGGACGGTCAGGCCAACCAGATGCGGGCAGGTTGGACTCCTCATCCACCGAGTGGAGTTCCAGGATAAAGACTTCACCTGTGAGGAAAAGCAAATACATTAGATAGATAATACAATACATACATTACACATGGCTTCTTCACTCTAACCATACATAAAGGCAATTATTTATCTCCCAGCCCTTGTAGACAATCATGTAACATCTTGAGATGTTTTCACTTCTACATATACCAGTTTTCCATTTTTGATATTCACTTCAGTGAGATGCACCTAATAAATTTGTGTGTAGAAGAGTGGTGTCTGTGTCAATTTGCTGCGTCATCCCAGATTTGCAGAGCTGTGCAGGAAGATGTAGTACTTTACTGTACTCTGACCGGGGCGGAGCTGTGTGTCCTCTCCAGCCAGAGTACAAAGGGATTCCCCTCTACACACCGAGCAGTGTAACTGTAAAGGGGAATCTCCCAAAGATTTTATCCGCTTGGTCGCATGGCCGGCTGGAGAAAATTTTTATGTGTAATGGAGGCCTAAGTGCTGACCAGTGACCATGACCACTGACCACCACGTAACTAATCTACCTCATCCAGACTAACTGACCGTTGCAAATATGGAAGATCAGTTGCTCTTGCAGAAAAACATATAAGCTATACCAGCTATATCAAGTTACATTACACTCACTCACCAATGAGAAGCCATTGCATTAGGGATGACCTACTAAAAAAAAAGTTGTTTCATAAAATATAGCAGGCTACTTTTTAAAGGTTATAAATTTCATGTGGCCACTGATTGAATAAGCCCCACTTCTGTTCTAGGCTAGGTAGATTATTACTCTGGGCTAGGATGTATAACAGAGATCAGATTACATGAATTACAATTACTGAACCTTCGATATCCCAGTGCTTCATCTGCTCCCCTCTGCTACTGCAGTGGTCTGGTCTCTCCCTGAGCCCTCAAGACCTATGCAGGTCTTAATAACTGAGGGTGCATGGAAAATGTGTCCGACTGGGGAATGGGGATCCAAGGATCAGTATGTCTAAAACTTCTAAAACAAAAACCACTAGACAAAAATGAGCATCAGTTAAAGAAAAACTCCAGGGTACATGTAAAATATGTCATTAAACAAAACAAACAGCCTGTTGCCAATGTGCAACACAATACACTCTGGAGTCTGAACTATAGCCTAAAGACTCCATTTTTAGAGACATTTGCCTGCACAAAGATCTACGAGGTCACAAGGTCATTTACAATTTTTTGCTTTAGATGATGACAAAGAGGAGGCACCAGACAATCAGACTAGTGATGGGAAGTCCGGATCTTTAAAGTGAATCGGTTCATTTCGAACTGCTCACTGAAATGAACCGATTCAATGAATGGATTCTTCGGTTCTTTGGTTCACTTGCTGAGTCTACTGACAAGCAAGTGAACCGAAGCTCTGATTCAACCATATTAAATGATTAGAATCAGAAGAGTGATTCACACAGAAGGTTGGCAGGTTCTGGGGACGGTTACTTTGATTTAGTTCATCGGCGCAGAGCACAAGCCTATTGTCAGATTAGCTCAGTGTCATGAATTTTGGTGATACGCAAACAACTGTGTTAGGCTGGGTTCACACTTGTGCGATGCGGGAACCCTGCGATTCCACTACGGGTTCCTGCATCGCACCAGACTCGCACAACAGTTCACAACGACATATGCGATCTGCTGGGGAGTGTCATACAATGTTAATGACACCCCCATTTCAGTTAGCATGTCGCACTGGAAAGTGTCAGTTTGGACATGAATCGGATCGCATGGGTGCCATGCAATCCGATTCTGGTGCGGTGTAGTGTCACAGTTTGCTGCCTATCACAGGATGGTGCGGAAGTGACGTTGTTGCGTACTGCGCATGCGCGATGCGTTCCAAACGCTCGCGCCGTGCGTTCCAACATAGTTTCGGCAATACAGTTCAGCGAAACCATCACATAATGTTACGGAAGTGATGTTACACACAACACAAACACGGGCCACGTTGTTGCGTACTGCGCATGCGCGATGCGTTCCAAACACTTGCGCCGTGCATTCCAACATAGTTTCGGCAATACAGTTCAGCGAAACCATCACATAATGTTACGGAAGTGAAGTTACACACAACACAAACACTGGGCCGTTCGTTACAACACTAATACTTCCCTTGTTACCTAGTAGGTTTTGCATTGCTGGGACTTGTAGTGCCTATCCTGAGCTACATGCTTCAATGTTCAGTGTCCTTATCCCTATCCCCATGCTTCAATGTTCAGTGTCCTCATCCCTATCCCCGAGCTTCAATGTTCAGTGTCCCCATCCCTATCCCCGAGCTTCAATGTTCAGTGTCCTCATCCTTATCCCCGAGCTTCAATGTTCAGTGTCCTCATCCCTATCCCCCTGCTTCAATGTTCAGTGTCCTCATCCTTATCCCCGAGCTTCAATGTTCAGTGTCCTCATCCCTATCCCCCTGCTTCAATGTTCAGTGTCCTCATCCCTATCCCCGAGCTTCAATGTTCAGTGTCCATCCTTATCCCTGTGCTTCAATGTTCAGTGTCCTCATCCCTATCCGCAAGCTTCAATGTTCAGTGTCCTCATCCTTATCCCCATGCTTCGATGTTCAGTGTCCTCATCGAAGCAGGGGGATAAGGATGAGGACACTGAACATTGAAGCTCGCGGATAGGGATGAGGACACTGAACATTGAAGCAGGGGGATAGGGATGAGGACACTGAACATTGAAGCTAGGGGATAAGGATGAGGACCCTGAACATTGAAGCAGGGGGATAAGGATGAGGACACTGAACATTGAAGCTCGCGGATAGGGATGAGGACACTGAACATTGAAGCAGGGGGATAGGGATGAGGACACTGAACATTGATGTTCAGTGTCCTCATCCTTATCCCCCTGCTTCAATGTTCAGGGTCCTCATCCTTATCCCCGAGCTTCAATGTTCAGTGTCCTCATCCCTATCCCCCTGCTTCAATGTTCAGTGTCCTCATCCCTATCCGCGAGCTTCAATGTTCAGTGTCCTCATCCTTATCCCCCTGCTTCGATGAGGACACTGAACATCGAAGCATGGGGATAAGGATGAGGACACTAAACATTGAAGCTTGCGGATAGGGATGAGGACACTGAACATTGAAGCACAGGGATAAGGATGGACACTGAACATTGAAGCTCGGGGATAGGGATGAGGACACTGAACATTGAAGCAGGGGGATAGGGATGAGGACACTGAACATTGAAGCTCGGGGATAAGGATGAGGACACTGAACATTGAAGCAGGGGGATAGGGATGAGGACACTGAACATTGAAGCTCGGGGATAAGGATGAGGACACTGAACATTGAAGCTCGGGGATAGGGATGAGGACACTGAACATTGAAGCTCGGGGATAGGGATGAGGACACTGAACATTGAAGCATGGGGATAGGGATGAGGACACTGAACATTGAAGCATGTAGCTCAAGATAGGCACTACAAGTCCCAGCAATGCAAAACCTACTAGGTAACAAGGGAAGTATTAGTGTTGTAACGAACGGCCCAGTGTTTGTGTTGTGTGTAACTTCACTTCCATAACATTATGTGATGGTTTCGCTGAACTGTATTGCCGAAACTATGTTGGAACGCACGGCGCAAGTGTTTGGAACGCATCGCGCATGCGCAGTACGCAACAACGTGGCCCGTGTTTGTGTTGTGTGTAACATCACTTCCGTAACATTATGTGATGGTTTCGCTGAACTGTATTGCCGAAACTATGTTGGAACGCACGGCGCGAGCGTTTGGAACGCATCGCGCATGCGCAGTACGCAACAACGTCACTTCCGCACCATCCTGTGATAGGCAGCAAACTGTGACACTACAGCGGAACCAAAAAAGGTTCCAGTGCGAGTTTAGTCCGAATGCGATACGATTTCAGTCATACTATCTGTATGGCTGAAATCTCATTGCACGGACATCGCCTGCGCTTTGCACTGCAGTGCAAATCGCATGCGATTTTGCACTATGCAGCAGTGTGAACTGGCCCTGAGCCTAGGTTTCCACAAATTTGATGGTTAGCAATGTTAACTGTGAAGTTGACCCAGAATGCAGTTCACATGCACACTGTAATATGAGTGAAATATTATGAAATAATTACGATATTTCAAAGTCTTAAATATATGTTGAAATCAATCAATTCTTGTGTGACAAATTTCCTTAATTGGTTCTGAGTCAGCGTAATTCAAAAATGTGTATTTATTTGTACACATTTAAATACAAAAGGATGCTTACAAAAATAGTACAATAATATCTTACTTAGTATCTTTCTTTCTTATTCAATATATCATTTGTATCTTTAAAAATTGTCTAAGGTTATTGCTGTGTGGCCTATCTAAAATGGCGGAATAACCCTTTGTATGCTGAATGCAGCTGAAATGTTTCTGAGGTCTTTCCTCTAGGCTGCTGCCTCTCCAAGAGACCATCTCCTGAAACTTCCTACTATGTTAACAGGCTCAAATCTCCCGCCCGAAAGATAACTCCTCCTTTCCAAAGGTGGGAGGGCTGAGAGTGGTTGTTACAACAGAGCTGACATGTGTTACCACTTAAAGCGCAGCTCCACAGTCTACCATGACCGGATATAAGGGGGAAGGGAGAATTTTAAGTCTCTATGCAAACCTTCATTTACACTTAAGAAAAGCTTATATAAAATATACAATATTCCTCAAAATCCTGACAGATTTTAAATATTTACTTCTTCAATTATCGCAAGTCATAACATAGAAATTATTGTCTCAAAGTTCTCTTTCATACAGTATGAAAAATATATTCTGAATAAAGTATAATAAAGCCAATTAAAATTTAGATATTAAGAATATAACATTCCCCTCTGAAATATGAATACTAATCATATTTTTCAGATTAAAATTCATTCATCACCATTCATGTCACATTCAAACAAACTTTGATTCAATAACTCCAAATGTTTTGTCATGCAAAACTGAATTCATACCTTCAAAACCCATTTTCCTCTTCAATTTACTTTGTAACAAGTCATCTCCTTTCTTAATATCACTTCTAATTTGATAATATAATTTTTTCATTCTAAACATTAAACATAACTGGAATATAAGGAATAACATGATAATAATAAAAATAATTACAATAGGATGTGATAAAATATTTCCTGCTGCTGAAGTTATCGAAGTTTTTCCCCACATGGATACACTATTACTAAATCTTTTCCACCAATTACTTCCTGAAAATTCTGACCATTGATGTGATATTTCTTGCAAATTACCTTGTTCATGTTTAAACAATACTTCTGCATTCTGCAATTCCTTAGCCAAAGCTATTAATAAACCTTGATCCTTTTGAATTATATTTGCCCATTTTTCCCATGGAAATTCATCTATTTGAGAAATATTATACTGTGTAGGAAGAGCGCTAATATTTTTCATAAACATATTTGTTAAATTTGTTCTCAATCCATTAATACTTATTGCAACAATATCTCCTTCTATACAATACAACCCTTGATTTAGGTTTTCTGTATTTGTACAAGAAGAGAAAAAAGTTTTAACCCTTTCTGTATCTGACATAATTTGAAAACAAACCTTCTTTTTATCTACACGAGTAACTAATTCAGAATTAATTTTATTTTCAATTCTTGCTGAACATAATGTATGATTATGATAACAAGAATGAAATATGCTTTTATCTTGATTAGATAAACATATAATTTTAGACTGGAATTGTAAACATGATGACAAATCTAATTGTTCTAATTCAGAATTTTCATTGTTAAATACAAAATCTGTATACTGTAATTTATAGTATAATAATTGTGTATTACTGACAGGTAATCCCAAAACAGTGATTGGAACCAAAATTTGTTCTTTTCCGGCTATTGGAATCATAGAAGAACTATAACATATGTCCTGCTTGCATCCTATCCATTTATTTACCCATAAATCTGTATGATTTATCGCATATAAATATTCTTTGGGCAAATACTGTAAAATGCCAAGAGGAGTTATTCCACTCTGAAATGCTTGCGCAATTATTTTAAAATTAGTGGAATATTCCGTTTGAATCTCTAAACATGCTCTGGCTATATGAGAATGTTGTTCACTTCTCATCAAATCAAGAGTAATATTTTGAAGATGTAAAATAGATGGACCCATTATATTAGCAGTTTTAATTACCATATTTTCTAAAATCTGATTTAAATGTCTTTGTATTTTAATACCATTACTTCCCACTAAACCAGCGGTTTCTAGATCAGACTTTAAAGTATTAATATCCATACTATTTGTTATACTCCCGATTGTGCCAATCCCTCCTAAAATACCTTCAACAATACCACGCTTATTCCTGTTATAATTTCTATTATTAATTCCAAACCATCTCTCAATACCCAATTCCATATTAACCAGATGTCCTTGACATTGTGGAAACCTTGTAGAAATTTTCCATTCTGAAACATTAAAGTTCCACAAAACAATGACAAACTTTCCCTCTCTCAAAAGAGTTCTGGATTGGAAATGGTTAATCTGAAAAGGGCTTGCAGAGAAACTTTTCTTATTAACACATGGAGTTTTCCTTGGAGACATAACAACAACACTTGCCTTTGCACATTTCACCGGATAATTTTCTATTGATATGCAACATTCATATATACCAGTATCATTCAAAGATACTCTCATTTGTTGATAAACAAATGTATCATTAATCCAATTCACACTACCAAAAATTCCTTTATGAATTATGACAGTAGAACTATAAAGAAAACTACCCAAAAACTCACCATTCCTTTTCCAAGTCAACAATGAATTTTGAGGTAAAGATATTTTTGTATCACATATCAAATGCAAATTATCTTTATCTTCCATAATTTTCAAAGATTGTGGGAAAATATTAATTTCTGGAACAATCTTATCAACTATAAAGATATCGATTTTGACCCTTATTTCAGTAAATTTTCTTATAACTTTAAAATCCCATGTTCTTACAATGTCTCCTTTTTCATCTCCAATGATGTCTAAATATTTTGGATTTAATATCTTTACAAAACTTTGAAAAAGATAATAAAATTGATCAAAGGAATAAAGTATTTTCCCAGATCTTGTCATAATATTAGTAACATCTCCAGACCAAATTGTTGACTAATTACCCTTTAAAAATATAGACCAGAAACTCCTCAACAATATGTTACACTCAAAAGTTCCAGTTTTGTTATTTAGTCTATAAGATCCCTGCATTTTAACAAACTTAGTTTTGGATTCTATTTTAACTTTGATGTCAATATCATTGCTGTGAATGAAATACAATTGTAAACAACAACGATATCCATCACCAATACATAAAAATCCATACAAATCTTCTGCTGTATTAATATCAACATCTCTAAAATTATGATTTTTATCATATGCACTAATATCAATAACTCTATCATTTTTGTCCTTTGTAATGATATCAATGTTCTTATTTTTCAGTTCATCTGCATTGATATCAATGTCTACATCTCTCTTATTTCTGAATAACATATGATCTTTGTTGTGTAATTCTTCATTCCTGTTAGTCTTTATATAACTTGAGCAGTTCTTGATATATCTTATCACAAATAAAATTGTCACTAGGGAAAAGATGCATCCTGTAGTGATGATACACTTCCTCTCTTTAAAACTTTTCATTTGTTGTGCTGACATCTTTTTCTTTTGGAATACGCACTTTCTTCAGGTTCGATTTTTATTTTTAATTCCTGAAAAAATAAAGGCAGCATCATTATCTTGGAATATAAAATTAGTTATACCCACATTTTTCTTTCTGCATACTTGTTTCACTGAACTAAGAAAGTATTTGTACCCCTTGAACATCCCAAAATGTCCATGGACTTTCCCAATTACTTTTCCATGTTTCAACTCCTGAAACTCTGACGTGTCACCATCTCTGGGTGTGGCCTCACATGTAACAATTCTTTAATCATTTTTTATCTTTTCTGTCTTAGACTTGTGTCAACAATATCTAATTTTATCTTAAATAAACCTTTCTGTTCCTGGTCTACTTAATAGACCGCTTATCTTATACAAAAGATAATTTTTGGTTTAACAACAAAATAACAAAATGTTACAAAAAACAATATCAATTGTAAAATATCAAAAAATAGATTATTCTTACAATGAAGATTAAATCCGATATGTGCGTGGATTTAATAACAATCCTTCATGATATATATAAATATATGTCTTATGTGTACTGGAATGAAACTTCCACTGGAATGTGTGTACTCCATTATTGTCTGTGTCCACTCCTTCTAAAACAAAAAACCACAGCCCCCACCTTTTTTTACTTCTAAAGGTTTTTCTGAGCACGACAGTTCTACAGAATGAGTATTTTCCCTCCCACCTTTCTAAAACAATGGGTGTCTCATTCTAAATTCCTAAGGGTTGCTATGAATAACCCTTTGTATAAAACCATTTTAAACATACACAAACCTTTTTACCTTATCAATATATATACAAATTATTTCTTAATCAAGAAACATTGTAATATAAAAACTTATATTTTTAACTAACAAAGACACTTTTTATCATGAATTAACTTTCTTTTTCAAACTTAGAAATATGAGGAGGAACCATTTTGTATACCTTCTTACTCCACGAGGCAACACAAACTCCATTTTATTTTCTCAACTGAAAATTTTTAGAGAAACCATTTTGTATCTCTTCTTCAATCAATTTTGACTCCACGATGCAACATAAACTCCATTTTACTTTCTCTTTTAAACTCAAAAGGAGAATACTTTGTAGCATCAGAAATTGTGCTTCTTACATCCATTAAGAATAACTGGAACAACATCAACCCAAATATTTCCTTTGTCCAACAACCTTTATCAATCCTAGATTTAATTATCCGATACATCCTCACAATAATACCTACAAACTGTGAATGTTATCATACATGAAATCTCTATTCTATTCCCTGATATTACACATTCTCTGTCACAACTGAAGTTTGCTGATATATCCCAAACTAGAAAAACATGATTATTCAACCTCTAAACAATAGTTAAAGCATCATCATTAGTGAATCCCACCTGTAGGTGCTGTGAACTATAAATACACAATAATCCTTTTTCGTCATGACACAAACTTATGGTCTAATGACCCAAATAATAACTTCGTGGCAACCTATGAGAATAAAAAAGATTGTTATAACCTTTTTTTCCTCTGAAATTAAAGGAATATGTGTGTCCACTTTCTTCACAACATTAATTGATACCATATCAGGTTGGACTACTAACTCTCTATGCAAAAGCTGCTTCCTTTGTCAATAAATCTGCTGTTCTGTTACCTACAGATAACTCACTATCTTTTTTATGTGCTGGAATTTTTACAATAACATATGCAAAAGAATTACTCTCTGCAAGGTCAAAACCTACTTCTAATGTCTCTTTCTGCACAAGAGTCTTTTTGGATGAATCCACAAAACCTCTACATAGATAACGTACAACATATGAACTATCCCTATAAATCACTAGTGAACCTTACTTCTCTTCCTTGTCAATACTATCTCAATATCTTTAAACAAACCTGTATCCATTTTGGTCTGACTCCAAAGACTTTTATGTGCTCTAACTGATTGTTCCAATTCGAGATTGGTTCCTGTGTGTGGCCAATTAAAATCTGAAGACATGTCAGCGACTGCTGTACAAATACTTCCAACGTTACTGTACTTTGAGGAATCTATTAACATAGATTTGGGCCTAGATGAATCTTTCCATATAGTAGAATTACTTAAATCAATAATCCAATCTAATTTACTAATCACATCCATGCCTAAAATATTCTCTGTATTTTGGCAACACCATGTCTATTTTTGTTGTCTATTCATTCAATTGCTAATTGAGTACCATGCTGACTGAATACAAAACTTTTCAATGTTCAGCTTGAACAAAACAAAAAATAAAACTCAATACTCATGACAATGACACATTGATAAAAAAATAATAATCCAATAGATTATCCTTGAAAATATTAAAATTATATCTAAGTCCTCAATAATATTCCAAACGTCAAAACCAAATCTTTTTAAACTCATATCAATCCTTATTCATAGCCATTAAACGTCAACCAGAAAATTCTTACCATATCTGCAGTTTAATTTAACCACTTTCAGACCGGACCATTTTGCTGGTAAATGACCAGAGGTCTTTTTACACTTTGGCACTGCGCTGCTTTAACTGGTAATTGCGCGGTCATGCAATGTTGTACCCAAACAAAATTTGCGTCCTTTTCTTCCCACAAATAGAGCTTTCTTTTGATGGTATTTGATTGCCTCTGCGATTTTTATTTTTTGCGATATAAACGTAAAAAGACCGCAAATTTTGAAAAAAAATGATATTTTCTACTTTTTGTTATTAGAAAAATCCAATAAACTCAATTTTAGTCATACATTTAGGCCAAAATGTATTCAGCCACATGTCTTTGGTAAAAAAAAAGTCAATAATTGTATATTTATTGGTTTGCGCAAAAGTTGTCACATCTAAAAACTAAGGTACGTTTTCTGGAATTTACGCAGCTTTTAGTTTACGACTGCCTATCTCATTTCTTGAGGTGCTAAAATGGCAGGGCAGTACAAAACCCCCCCAAATGACCCCATTTTGGAAAGTAGACCCCCTAAGGAAATTGATAAGAGGCATGTTGAGCCCATTGAATATTTTATTTTTTTGCCTCAAGCGATTGAATAATGACAAAAAAAAAATTTTTTTTTTTTTTTACACAAAGTTGTCACTAAATGATATATTGCTCACACATGCTATGGGCGTATGTGAAATGACACCCCAAAATAAATTCTGCTGCTTCTCCTGAGTACGGGGATACCACATATGTGGGACTTTTTGGGAGCCTAGCCGCGTACGGGGCCCCGAAAACCAAGCACCGCCTTCAGGCTTTCTAAGGGCGTAAATTTTTGAGTTCACTTCTCACTACCTATTACAGTTTTGAAGGCCATAAAATGCCAAGATGGCACAAAACCCCCACAAATGACCCCATTTTAGAAAGTAGACACCCCAAGCTATTTGCTGAGAGGCATGTTGAGTTCATGGAATATTTTATATTTTGCCACAAGTTGCGGGAAAATTACAAACTTTTTTTTTTTTTTTTTTTTTTTCACAAAGTTGTCACTAAATGATATATTGCTCACACATGCCATGGGCATATGTGAAATGACACCCCAAAATAAATTCTGCTGCTTCTCCTGAGTACGGGGATACCACATATGTGGGACTTTTTGGGAGCCTAGCCGCGTACGGGGCCCCGAAAACCAAGCACCGCCTTCAGGCTTTCTAAGGGCGTAAATTTTTGAGTTCACTTCTCACTACCTATTACAGTTTTGAAGGCCATAAAATGCCAAGATGGCACAAAACCCCCACAAATGACCCCATTTTAGAAAGTAGACACCCCAAGCTATTTGCTGAGAGGCATGTTGAGTTCGTGGAATATTTTATATTTTGCCACAAGTTGCGGGAAAATTACAAACTTTTTTTTTTTTTTTTTTTTTCACAAAGTTGTCACTAAATGATATATTGCTCACGCATGCCATGGGCATATGTGAAATGACACCCCAAAATAAATTCTGCTGCTTCTCCTGAGTACGGGGATACCACATATGTGGGACTTTTTGGGAGCCTAGCCGCGTACGGGGCCCCGAAAACCAAGCACCGCCTTCAGGCTTTCTAAGGGCGTTACAGTTTTGAAGGCCATAAAATGCCAAGATGGCACAAACCCCCCCAATGACCCCATTTTGGAAAGTAGACACCCCTAAATTTAGGGGTACACTAGTGAGACTAGGTAATAAATGGCGGGTGCCCTGAAACTATAAAAAAATAACTAACCAACCAGCGTCACCTGTAACAGTTATATGGTGATCACTGGTGAAAGGGTTAACTAGGGGGCAATCAGGGGGCTTTATGCGGTAGTATATGGGGGTCCCTGGCGCTATAAAAAGCTGCGGCGAACCTAAATACCTACCTGCCTAACTAGCGTCACCTGTGACACTAATACAGCGATCAGAAAAACGATCGCTTATTAGGCTGGGTTCACACTGGAGCGATGCGGGAACGCCACGAATGCGCGGCGGGTTCCCGCATCGCATGCCTCCCGGCGGCAGTTCACACTGCCCTATGCGAACTGCTGGGAGTGTCAGTGAAATGTTACTGACACCCCCAGATCAGTTCGCATATCGCAGTGCGATCTGCAAACTCGGATCGCATGGTGTGAACACCCATGCGATCCGATTCTGCTGCGGGCCAAAAAAAGGGTCCCGTGCGAATTTGCGGCGGGTGCGGCGGGTGTGGCGGGTGCGGCGAATGGCTGAACTCGAATCACACAGAGATCGGATGTGATTTGCACTGCAGTGCGGTGCGAATCACATCCGTTCTCAAACCGCTGCAATGTGAACCCAGCCTTAGTGACACTGGCGACGGGGGGTGATCACGGGGTTAAACCTTTATTGGGGGGGTTAGGGGGGTACCTTAGAACTAAAGGGGGCTAACCCTAACTGCCCTAACAGTTATTAGTCACAAATGACACCCGCCGGGTGATCAGGGGGTTAAACCTTTATTAGGTAATAAATGGCGGGTGCACTGAAACTATAAAAAAATAACTAACCAACCAGCGTCACCTGTAACAGTTATATGGTGATCACAGGTGAAAGGGTTAACTAGGGGGCAATCAGGGGGCTTTATGCGGTAGTATATGGGGGTCCCTGGCGCTATAAAAAGCTGCGGCGAACCTAAATACCTACCTGCCTAACTAGCGTCACCTGTGACACTAATACGGCGATCAGAAAAATGATCGCTTATTAGGCTGGGTTCACACTGGAGCGATGCGGAAACGCCGCGAATCCGCGGCGGGTTCCCGCATCGCATGCCTCCCGGCGGCAGTTCACACTGCCCTATGCGAACTGCTGGGAGTGTCAGTGAAATGTTACTGACACCCCCAGATCAGTTCGCATATCGCAGTGCGATCTGCAAACTCGGATCGCATGGTGTGAACACCCATGCGATCCGATTCTGCTGCGGGCCAAAAAAAGGGTCCCGTGCGAATTTGCGGCGGGTGCGGCGGGTGCGGCGAATGGCTGAACTCGAATCGCACAGAGATCGGATGTGATTTGCACTGCAGTGCGGTGCGAATCACATTCGTTCTCATAAACCGCTGCAATGTGAACCCAGCCATGGTGACACTGGCGACGGGGGGTGATCACGGGGTTAAACCTTTATTGGGGGGGTTAGGGGGGTACATTAGAACTAAAGGGGGCTAACTCTAACTGCCCTAACAGTTATTACAGTCACAAATGACACCAATGCAAAAAAAAAAAAAAAAAAAATGACATTGGTGTCACTGTGACTGGGGGGCAGGGGTAATTGGGGGGGTGATCGGGGGGTAAAGGGGGGGTGTGAGTGTGCCTGGCATGTTCTACTGTGTGTGTAGAGTGTTGGTGCAACTCACCGATCCGCTCTCCTCCGTCTCGGAACGAAAAATACCGACACGGAGGAGAGAATACATCACTTCCTCTCCTGTGTTTACATTACAGGAGAGGAAGTGATGTCACCGGGGATTTCCATTCGTCGAGAGCGATCGCGAGGGGGTGGCCATGAATGAATGGCCGCCCCCTCATCCCGGATCGATCTCGAAGGAATGCCGACCGCCGCAGGCACCGGGGGGGGGCCCGATCGGGCCCCCCACCCGCGGGCAGGCAGGGACTTATATATACGCCCATATGCCTGCCCGTGCCATTCTGCCGACGTATATCGTCGTGCGGCGGTCGGCAAGTGGTTAAGGACTGCTGACTGTTTTCAGAGTATTATATGCTACATAATTAAACCTTTCCTGTCTTAATGAACTATTTTCAGTTTGCAATCTTTGTCTTTGGGTCTTAGAAGAAAAATGAATTTGCTTATTATGACCTCTATACCTCAGATTACTGTGCCAACGTACATAATAAACTTCTTGACGCCTGGGCAAAATTTTCGGATAATACAACCTCTTTTGTGTATTATTATTATTCAACTTTTTATAGACTTTCCTCTGAGCATATGGCGATGAAAATCTACATTTCTGTTTAATATCAGTATTATTTAAGTCAACTGACTTCCCACTCTCATTGTCTGAGGAAATATTAACATTTGACTCTTTACAGGATATGACGTTCACATCTGCCTTAGTCACATGTTCACCATCCTCCATCTTTGAACACTGAACATGTGCAGGAATCTCAGCTTGCAATAATTGGGTCTTAAGCAAATTTAAAACATTTCCATGCACACAGCTTTCCAAAAAACCTATTTGATTTTCATTTTCTTTAAGAGATTGCAATAATGCATCAATTCTATGTTCCAATTCAATTTTTTCAGTCAATAATTGTTCAGTATATTTCTTCTCCTGCTCTGCTGCAATTTCTATTTCATTCTCTAAATTTTCAATATATGTACAAAAAGTCTCACAACTTGAACAACTAGATTCAAAAAGTACATTTTCAGTTACACTTTGACTTTGTTTTCCTGGCATATCAAACACCATATCATTATAACTTTTAACAAGTTTCATTATATTACGTACTTTTTTCTTTGTTTTAACTAATGAGAATCTATCCTTCTCAATGTCAGCATTTGCCTGAAAGCATTGATCATACATTAATTTCCATAAAACAGCATCAGAGACCTGTTTCGATAAACCTTTAAATTCTAATGTACTTTCATCAGCTAAAACAGCTACAAATTCCATAATTACGTTTCTACTCACCAAATAAAAAACCCGTCAGTTTTTTCCTGGAAATTCTCCGGTCTTTCACAATCAATCGATCGATTTTTCTTCTAGGTTCTTTTTCAATCTTTGCGAAGTTTAATCTCTGTTCATCAATTCATTCCCCTCTGATCACAAGGAGTGAAGTTGAAAAAAAACTTCCGACTTATGATTGACTGGCTGCAGGTCGCCAATTGTAATATGAGTGAAATATTATGAAATAATTACGATATTTCAAAGTCTTAAATATATGTTGAAATCAATCAATTCTTGTGTGACAAATTTCCTTAATTGGTTCTGAGTCAGCGTAATTCAAAAATGTGTATTTATTTGTACACATTTAAATACAAAAGGATGCTTACAAAAATAGTACAATAATATCTTACTTAGTATCTTTCTTTCTTATTCAATATATCATTTGTATCTTTAAAAATTGTCTAAGGTTATTGCTGTGTGGCCTATCTAAAATGGCGGAATAACCCTTTGTATGCTGAATGCAGCTGAAATGTTTCTGAGGTCTTTCCTCTAGGCTCCACAGTCTACCATGACCGGATATAAGGGGGAAGGGAGAATTTTAAGTCTCTATGCAAACCTTCATTTACACTTAAGAAAAGCTTATATAAAATATACAATATTCCTCAAAATCCTGACAGATTTTAAATATTTACTTCTTCAATTATCGCAAGTCATAACATAGAAATTATTGTCTCAAAGTTCTCTTTCATACAGTATGAAAAATATTATATTCTGAATAAAGTATAATAAAGCCAATTAAAATTTAGATATTAAGAATATAACACACACAAACCCCGCTTTTCATTTAGGCCATTTTAATGTGACTTGAGGTCCATATACCTCCAGAATACACAGACATTGCTTCAAGTCACGGCAGAATCGTGCAACTTTCAGGCTTTTCAGGCCAACACAGCCTGAAAGTTGCACAATTCTGCCGCAATTTTGATGCGACTTTAAAGCAATGCCTGTGTATTCCAGAGGTCTATGGATCTCAAGTTGCATCAAAGTGGGACCAAAGTAGTGCAGGGACTACTTTGAAGTCGCACAGATACGAATAATACTCATTGGAAATCATAGAGTACAAAGTCACAGGACAAGTTGCACAAGTGGAAATGGAGCCTAAATGAAAAGTGGGTTTTTGTGCATGTGAACTGCATTCTGATGGGCCAACTTTCCAGTTAACATTGCTAGCCATCAGATTTGCCCGTAGCCTTTACAGCGCATGCGCAGGGATGATGATCAGATTTTACTACCACTACCATGAGCTATTTTCACACTTGTACGACTTGAAAGTCAAGTGCTTTTGCCATGATTTTTGCCATGACTTGAAGCAATGTTTGTGTAATCTTGATGTCTCTGCCACAAGTGGCATCAAAGTCAGACAAAAGTAGTACAAAAACTACTTTGAAGTCGCACAGATATGAACTGAACTCGTTGGAAATCATGGTGTGTGGCTTGTCATGTGACTTTGCAGTCTCAAGTCGCAGGACTAGTCGCACAAGTGTGAAAGGGCCTGAGGCTGTCCGTACCACCTGATCACTGCTGCTACCTCATTGGTTTAGTGTATTGTTTTACTGGTGGTGACTCGTGATTCTTTCAGTGTACTGGGTTCTAAAAACTGATATGATTCTTTAACTCGGTAACAACTTGTATGATTCTTTATTTAAAGCGGGAGTCCACCGGGACTCCACGTTTTTTTTTTTTTTTAAAAGCCAGTAGCTACAAATACTGCAGCTGCTGACTTTTAAAATAGTGACACCTGTCCAGCGCGCCCGCGATGTCGGCACCCGAAGCCGATCTCTAGGTCGCCTGTCGGGTCCTGCCGCCGCCATCTTGGGTATGGGAATCAGGAAATGGAGCCTTTCGGCTTAATTTCACGGTTCCCCTACTGTGCATGCGCGAATCGCGCTGCGCAATAAGGACGCTCCCCCGCTGCCTCTGGGATCTGTGTGTTTCCCAGCAGGCAGCGGGGCACTTGCGGGAAGGGGCGGGCACTTGCGGAAAGGGGCGTAAGTTACGCCCCTTTCCGCAGAGAGCTATCCCGGAAGTGGGTGTAGTTACCTGGATTATCCAGGTAACTGCACCCCCTCCCCCCTGAAAGGTGCCGATTGTGGCACCGGAGGGGGGGATGGTTCCGATGAGCGGAAGGTCCACTTTAGGGTGGACCTCCGCTTTAACTCTGTGTACTGTGAACTCCTGACTCTTGTTTTAAGTTTGTATCCAGTTCCTGAGTGTCACTGTGCTTTGAGTCAGCTGATCTCACTCAAGGATCATATTACCAGGCCTGCTCTGCTATGTACTGAGTGCACTGCAGAGTGAAGTGTTTCAAACGAATCACTTCACTCAGATGAATCGATTCATCCAGTTCACTGAAAAGAATCGATTCAAAAGAAGATTCATTCATGAACTGGACATCACTAAATCAGACATCATGAGGAAAGTGTTAATGCATGCATTAGGGGCAGGGCTGGTGCAAGGATTTTTAACACCCTAGGCGAAACCTCATTTTGCCGCCCCTTTGGCCCCACCCCTGACTCAACCCCTTTTGCCCTGCCCATGTATACCCCACCTTTTTATAGATTGCTAACATTTTTGGGGTGGAGTCAGTCACTGAGCCTGGAGGTGGTGGGTGGGGGCATCGGTAAGGCACCCAGGATTGATGTGTGCTCTAGGCCAGCACCTACCTTGTCTATAGATAGCACTGGCCCTGTACAGGGGATATGTACACAGATAATTTAAGGCACTGATAATCAGTGCAGGCCCTTCAGTACCACCTATCAGTGCCCATGACGGGGGCCCCCTGGATAGGCCTCAGCCTGTGGAAGATTCTGGGCCTGGCCCAAGGAAGGATGAATCTCTGTCTGCCTTTAGACGGAGGATTGTGGAAACACTGAAGCGGATTGAGAAGGAAGAGGAGAAGTTGGGAGCTTTGAAAGCTGAATTTAAAAAGAAAAAGCAGATTTGTGCTAAAGTCTTCAGTAAGAAGAGACCGGCTCTGAGGCCTGAATTGAAGGACCTGGAACAAGCTCTGCGGAAGCAGAAGGAATTGGTGAGTTCTCTGAAGGAGAATAGTGGAGCTTTTAAAGAGAAATATAAAAATGAGGAGCGATTTAATCAAATGAGGAAAGGAGCCTCTTCCTGCATGGAGAGTGAGGAGATGCAAGCAGAGAGTGAGAAAGTGGGCCCGGAGGATGAGCCCAGCTGTTCAATATCTCAGACACCTGCTGAGCCCTCAATGGCGGAGGCCTCTGTCCCCTTCCCTCCCCAGCAATGTGGAACATCTGAGCAAGAGGATGAAGGTTCTAACATGTTGGATTTGATCAACAAACTGGAGTCCAGTCCTAATGCAGCTCCCCAGGAAGGTGAGGAGAAGATGGAAACCGTTCCCAGTCCTGTGGAAGAAAGACCTGTGGGGAGAGCAGGTGCAGGTACAGTGTGTGTGCAGGATGGTGGGATCTTTAATGACAATGGGCCTGCTGAGGGTTGTAGTACTACAGACAGTCAGCCCAGACCCATAGACAATGTACTGCAAGCAATAACATCTGCTAATAACTGTCAGCTTCAGTCTGCAGAGAGGTCCATGGACAATACAGAGACTTTGCCTGGACCAGGCACAGCGGCTGTTCCTGTGAATGGTGGAGGAGATGCTGGGTGTAGTAGTACTACAGCTCTCCGGGAGTCTGCAGCAGCCAAGACTGTGATGGCTCCCAGGATTGAAGCTGAGTGTTCGGGGGAGGGGGTGGGTCCTGCTAATCAGAAGACTGCTGTCCCAGCTGATTCAGACTCTCTGGCAGCAGGTTTGAATGTATCTGAGGACAAGACTGCAAAAGCTGGTGCTGGAAGAAAAACTTATGCTGGTGTTGCTGCCACAGGTTCTGGGAAGGGGGAACAAGCAGGGAAGGAGCATGGGGACGTTCTATCTTCCTCCCTGTTTAAAAGGAGGAATGTTGTACAGTTGAAATGGGAAGGCGATGGAAACCCCCCACATAGGAGGACAGTGGTGGATAAAATCCTGCAGATGGGGTTTAGGCCTGCGGATATCTTCGCCCTGATCAGTCCGGCAGGTTCCTATGAATATGATTTGTCCTTTATCCGTCCCGAGTCTTTTGGACATATTTTGGGAGAAGTTTGAACACGTGTGTAGGGGCCTGCCGGACTGGAAAGGGCTCATCCCCTGTTATATTCTTAATATCTAAATTTTAATTGGCTTTATTATACTTTATTTAGAATAATAATATTTCCATACTGTGTGAAAGGAAGCTTTGAGTCAATTAATTCTGTGTTATGGCTTGCATAGCTGGAAAAGTAAATATTTAAAACCTGTCAGGATTTTGATGAATATTGTATATCTTATATATACTTTTAAGGGCTATGTAAGTGATATTTGTTTATGTTAAACTTATCTAGTTCATTATATATATGTTTTTAGAAGGTCTTTCCTATGTAATAAGAGACGATATTTGTATTAGACAAAAATCCTCTCTCATATCCATTTCCTGCCAGTTCATTAGAAGCTAGAATTGCGTTTTAAGTGGTAACACATGTTAGCTCTGTTATAACAACCACTCTTAGCCCCCACCTTTGGAAAGGAGGATCTGTCTTTTTGGCGCGAAATTAGAAGCCTGGTTAATATAATGGTAAACCTGGGAGGAAGACGGCCTGTTGTTTCCTGCTCTCGCCACGAGGCAGATGTGCTCTTGAAAGACCAAAGCAGGCAAGCTAATACATCTCTTATACACAGCAGACAAAGGGTTATTCCACACATGCAATAACTTTATACAAATGATTATCATTGTACTATTTTTGTAAGCATCCTTTTGTATTTAAATGTGTACAAATAAATACACATTTTTTTGAATTACGCTGACTCAGATCTAATTAAGGAAATTCGTCGCACAAGATTGATCGATCTCAACATATACTTAAGACTTTGAAATATCATTATTATTATTTCATTTACTTCATTGGCGAATTCCAGCCAGTCAATCATAAGTCGGAAGTTTTTTTTTTCAACTTCCATCCTTTGATCAGAGGGGAAGGAAGAGATGAACAGAGATTAAACTTCGCAAAGATTGAAAAAGAACCTAGAAGGAAAATCGATCGATTGATTGTGAAAGACCGGAGAATTTCCAGGAAAAAAACTGACGAGTTTTTATTTGGTGAGTAAAAACGTAATATGGAATTTGTAGATGTTTTAGCTGATGAAAGTACATTAGAATTTAAAGGTTTATCGAAACAGGTCTCTGATGCTGTTTTATGGAAATTAATGTATGATCAATGCTTTCAGGCAAATGCTGACATTGAGAAGGATAGATTCTCATTAGTTAAAACAAAGAAAAAAGTACGTAATATAATGAAACTTGTTAAAAGTTATAATACTATGGTGTTTGATATGCCAGGAAAACAAAGTCAAAGGGTAACTGAAAATGTATTTTTTGAACCTAGATGTTCAAGTTGTGAAACTTTTTGTACATATATTGAACATTTAGAAAATGCAATAGAAATTGCAGCAAAGCAGGAGAAGAAATATACTGAACAATTATTGACTGAAAAAATTGAATTGGAACATAGACTTGATGCATTATTGCAATCTCTGAAAGAAAATGAAAATCAAATAGGTTTTTTGGAAAGCTGTGTGCATGGGAATGTTTTAAATTTGCTTAAGACCCGATTATTACAAGCTGAGATTCCTGCACATGCTCAGTGCTCAAAAATGAAGGATGGTGAACATGTGACAAAGGCAGACGTCAACGTCATATCCTGTAATGAGTCAAATGTTAATATTTCCTCAGACAATGAGAGTGGGAAGTCAATTGACTTAAATAATACTGATAGTAAGCAGAAATGTAGATTTTCATCGCCATATGCTCAGAGGAAAGTCTATAAAAAGTTGAATAATAATAATACACAAAAGAGGTTGTATTATCCGAAAATTTTGCCCAGGCGTCAAGAGGTTTATTCTGTACGTTGGCACAGTAATCTGAGGTATAGAGGTCATAATAAGCAAATTCATTTTTCTTCTAAGACCCAAAGACAAAGATTGCAAACTGAAAATAGTCCATTAAGACAGGAAAGGTTTAATTATGTAGCATATAATACTCTGAAAACAGTCAGCAGTCCTTAAATTAACTGCGGATATGGTAAGAATTTTCTGGTTGATGCTTAATGGCTATGAATAAGGATTGATATGAGTTTAAAAAGATCTGGTTTTGACGTTTGGAATATTATTGAGGACTTTGATATAATTTTAATATTTTCAAGGATAATCTATTGGATTATTATTTTTTTATCAATGTGTCATTGTCATGAGTATTAAGTTTTTATTTTTGTTTTGTTCAAGCTGAACATTGAAAGGTTTGTATTCAGTCAGCATGGTACTCAATTAGCAATTGAATGAATAGACAACAAAGAGAGACAGAGAAAAGTGATGAGTTTGTATTTGTTGATGAAAACTGCATTGAGTATTGACAAGGAAGAAAAGAAAGGTTCACTAGTGATTTATAGTGATAGTTCATATGTTGTACGTTATCTATGTAGAGGTTTTGTGGATTCATCCAATAAGACTATTGTGCAGAAAGAGACATTAGAAGTAGTTTTTGACTTTGCAGAGAGTAATTCTTTTGCATATGATATTGTAAAAATTCCAGCACATAAAAAAGATAGTGAGTTATCTGTAGGTAATAGAACAGCAGATTCTTTGGTAAAGGAAACAGCTTTGCATGGGAAGTTAGTAAATTCAACCTGAAATGGTATCAATTAATGTTGTGAAGAAAGTGGACACACATATTCCTTTAATTTCAGAGGAAAAAAAGGTCACGATATTTTTTATTTCTCATAGGTTGCCACAAAGTTATTATTTGGGTCATTAGACCATAAGATTGTGTCATGACGAAAAAGGATTATTGTGTATTTATAGTTCACATCACCTACAGGTGGGATTCACTAATGATGATGCTTTTACTATTGTTTAGATGTTGAATAATCATGTTTTTCTAGTTTGGGATATATCAGCAAACTTCAGTTGTGACAGAGGATGTGTAATATCAGGGAATAGAACAGAGATTTCATGCATGATAACATTCGCAGTTTTTAGTTATTATTGTGAGGATGTATCGGATAATTAAATCTAGAATTGATAAATGTTGTTGGACAAAGGAAATATTTGGGTTGATGTTGTTCCAGTTATTTTTAATGGATGTAAGAAGCACAATTTCTGATGCTACAAAGTATTCTCCTTTTGAGTCTAATGGAGAAAGGAAAATGGCGTTTGTATTGCCTCGTGGAGTCAAAATTGGTTGAAGAAGAGATACAAAATGGTTTCTCTATAAATTTTCAGTTGAGAAAATAAAATGGAGTTTGTGTTGCCTCGTGGAGTCAAAATTGGTTGAAGAAGGTATACAAAATGGTTCCTCCTCATATTTCTAAGTTTGAAAAAGAAAGTTAATTCATGATAAAAAGTGTCTTTGTTAGTTAAAAATATAAGTTTTTATATTACAATGTTTCTTGATTAAGAGATTAAGAAATAATTTATATATATATTGATAAGGTAAAAAGGTTTGTGTATGTTTAAAATGGTTTTATACAAAGGGTTATTCATAGCAACCCTTAGGAATTTAGAATGAGACACCCATTGTTTTAGAAAGGTGGGAGGGAAAATACTAATTCTGTAGAACTGTCATGCTCAGAAAAACCTTTAGAAGTAAAAAGGTGGGGGCTAGTTTTTTTGTTTTAGGAGTGGACACAGACAATAATGGAGTACACACATTCCAGTGAAAGTTTCATTCCAGTACACATAAGACATATATTTATATATATCATGAAGGATTGTTATTAAATCCACACACTTATCGGATTTAATCTTCATTGTAAGAATAATCTATTTATTGATATTTTACAATTGATATTGTTTTTTGTAACATTTTGTTATTTTGTTGTTAAACCAAAATTATCTTTTGTATAAGATAAGCGGTCTATTAAGTAGACCAGGAACAGAAAGGTTTATTTAAGATAAAATTAGATATTGTTGACACAAGTCTAAGACAGAAAAGATAAAAAATGATTAAAGAATTGTTACATGTGAGGCCACACCCAGAGATGGTGACACGTCACAGAGTTTCAGGAGTTGAAACATGGAAAAGTAATTGGGAAAGTCCATGGACATTTTGGGATGTTCAAGGGGTACAAATACTTTCTCAGTTCAGTGAAACAAGTATGTAGAAAGAAAAATGTGGGTATAACAAATTTTATATTCCAAGATAATGATGCTGCCTTTATTTTTTCAGGAATTAAAAATAAAAATCGAACCTGAAGAAAGTGCGTATTCCAAAAGAAAAAAGATGTCAGCACAACAAATGAAAAGTTTTAAAGAGATAAAGTGTATCATCACTACAGGATGCATCTTTTCCCTAGTGACAATTTTATTTGTGATAAGATATATCAAGAACTGCTCAAGTTATATAAAGACTAACAGGAATGAAGAATTACACAACAAAGATTATATGTTATTCAGAAATAAGAGAGATGTAGACATTGATATCAATGCAGATGAACTGAAAAATAAGAACATTGATATCATTACAAAGGACAAAAATGATAGAGTTATTGATATTAGTGCATATGATAAAAATCATAATTTTAGAGATGTTGATATTAATACAGCAGAAGATTTGTATGGATTTTTATGTATTGGAGATGGATATCTTTGTTGTTTACAATTGTATTTCATTCACAGCAATGATATTGACATCAAAGATCAAATAGAATCCAAAACAAAGTTTGTTAAAATGCAGGGATCTTATAGACTAAATAACAAAACCGGAACTTTTGAGTGTAACATATTGTTGAGGAGTTTCTGGTCTATATTTTTAAAGGGTAATGAGTCAACAATTTGGTCTGGAGATGTTACTAATATTATGACAAGATCTGGGAAAATACTTTATTCCTTTGATCAATTTTATTATCTTTTTCAAAGTTTTGTAAAGATATTAAATCCAAAATATTTAAACATCATTGGAGATGAAAAAGGAGATGTTGTAAGAACATGGGATTTTAAAGTTACAAGAAAATTTACTGAAATAAGGGTCAAAATTGATATTTTTATAGTTGACAGGATTGTTCCAGAAATTAATATTTTCCCACAATCTTTGAAAATTATGGAAGATAAAGATAATTTGCATTTGATATGTGATACAAAAATATCTTTACCTCAAAATTCATTGTTGACTTGGAAAAGGAATGATGAGTTTTTGGGTAGTTTTTTTATAGTTCTACTATCATAATTCATAAAGGAATTTTTGGTAGTGTGAATTGGATCAATGATACATTTGTTTATCAACAAATGAGAGTATCTTTGAATGATACTGGCATATATGAATGTTGCATATCAATAGAAAATTATCCGGTGAAATGTGCAAAGGCAAGTGTTATTGTTATGTCTCCAAGGAAAACTCCATGTGTCAATAAGAAAAGTTTCTCTGCAAGCCCTTTTCAGATTAACCATTTCCAATCCAGAACTCTTTTGAGAGAGGGAAGGTTTGTCATTGTTTTGTGGAACTTTAATGTTTCAGAATGGAAAATTTCTACAAGGTTTCCACAATGTCAAGGACATCTGGTTAATATGGAATTGGGTATTGAGAGATGGTTTGGAATTAATAATAGAAATTATAACAGAAATAAGCGTGGTATTGTTGAAGGTATTTTAGGAGGGATTGGCACAATCGGGAGTATAACAAATAGTATGGATATTAATACTTTAAAGTCTGATCTAGAAACCGCTGGTTTAGTGGGAAGTAACGGTATTAAAATACAAAGACATTTAAATCAGATTTTAGAAAATATGGTAATTAAAACTGCTAATATAATGGGTCCATCTATTTTACATCTTCAAAATATTACTCTTGATTTGATGAGAAGTGAACAACATTCTCATATAGCCAGAGCATGCTTAGAGATTCAAACGGAATATTCCACTAATTTTAAAATAATTGCGCAAGCATTTCAGAGTGGAATAACTCCTCTTGGCATTTTACAGTATTTGCCCAAAGAATATTTATATGCGATAAATCATACAGATTTATGGGTAAATAAATGGATAGGATGCAAGCAGGACATATGTTATAGTTCTTCTATGATTCCAATAGCCGGAAAAGAACAAATTTTGGTACCAATCACTGTTTTGGGATTACCTGTCAGTAATACACAATTATTATACTATAAATTACAGTATACAGATTTTGTATTTAACAATGAAAATTCTGAATTAGAACAATTAGATTTGTCATCATGTTTACAATTCCAGTCTAAAATTATATGTTTACCTAATCAAGATAAAAGCATAATTCATTCTTGTTATCATAATCATACATTATGTTCAGCAAGAATTGAAAATAAAATTAATTCTGAATTAGTTACTCGTGTAGATAAAAAGAAGGTTTGTTTTCAGATTATGTCAGATACAGAAAGTGTTAAAACTTTTTTCTCTTCTTGTACAAATACAGAAAACCTAAATCAAGGGTTGTATTGTATAGAAGGAGACATTGTTGCAATAAGTATTAATGGATTGAGAACAAATTTAACAAATATGTTTATGAAAAATATTAGCGCTCTTCCTACACAGTATAATATTTCTCAAATAGATGAATTTCCATGGGAAAAATGGGCAAATATAATTCAAAAGGATCAAGGTTTATTAATAGCTTTGGCTAAGGAATTGCAGAATGCAGAAGTATTGTTTAAACATGAACAAGGTAATTTGCAAGAAATATCACATCAATGGTCAGAATTTTCAGGAAGTAATTGGTGGAAAAGATTTAGTAATAGTGTATCCATGTGGGGAAAAACTTCGATAACTTCAGCAGCAGGAAATATTTTATCACATCCTATTGTAATTATTTTTATTATTATCATGTTATTCCTTATATTCCAGTTATGTTTAATGTTTAGAATGAAAAAATTATATTATCGAGTTAGAAGTGATATTAAGAAAGGAGATGATTTGTTACAAAGTAAATTGAAGAGGAAAATGGGTTTTGAAGGTATGAATCCAATTGTGTAGGACAAAACATTTGGAGTTATTGAATCAAAGTCTGTTTGAATGTGACATGAATGATGATGGATGAATTTTTAATCTGAAAAATATGATTAGTATTCATATTTCAGAGGGGAATGTTATATTCTTAATATCTAAATTTTAATTGGCTTTATTATACTTTATTTAGAATAATAATATTTCCATACTGTGTGAAAGGAAGCTTTGAGTCAATTAATTCTGTGTTATGGCTTGCATAGCTGGAAAAGTAAATATTTAAAACCTGTCAGGATTTTGATGAATATTGTATATCTTATATATACTTTTAAGGGCTATGTACCGTATATACTCGAGTATAGGCCGACCCGAATATAAGCCGAGGCCCCCAATTTACCCCCAAAAAACTGGAAAAAATTATTGACTCGTGTATAAGCCGAGGGTGAGACATGCCTGTCCATCCCTGTGTGTCCGTCCATCCCTGTGGGTCCATCCATCCCTGTGTGTGTGTCCATCCATCCGTGTGTGTGTGTGTGTGTGTGTGTGTGTGTCCATGCATCCGTGTGTGTGTGTGTGTGTGTGTGTGTGTGTCCATGCATCCGTGTGTGTGTGTGTGTGTGTGTGTGTCCATGCATCCGTGTGTGTGTGTGTGTGTGTGTGTGTGTGTGTCCGTGCAGCCTACCTGTGTCCAGCCTGCCTGTGTCCCGTCCAGCCTGCGTCCCGTCCAGCCTGCGTCCCGTCCAGCCTGCGTCCCGTCCCGGCCCGGCCCGTCCCGGCCCGGCCCGTCCCGTCCCGAGCCGAGCCTCCGTCCTTCAGCTCTTCGTCGGCGGCCATTCTAGGATTCAAAAGCCGCGCCTCCGTCGGTGATAGGCGGAACACTCAATTTCCCACTGACTGCTGGGAAATTGAGTGTTCCGCCTATCGGATGTCCGTGATAGGCGGAACACTCAATTTCCCAGCAGCCTGTGTTCCGCCTATCACGGACATCGTCTCATCCTCGTCCGTAGTACGAGGATGAGACGATGTCCGTGATAGGCGGAACACAGGCTGCTGGGAAATTCAGTGTTCCGCCTATCACAGGCGAAGGCGGAGGCGGAGGCGCGGCGTTTGAATGTTAGAATGGCCGCTGTCTGTCTGCTCGATACGCTGATCGAGCAGGCAGACAGCGATGACTCGAGTATAAGCCGAGGGGGGCACTTTCAGCCTCAAAAAAGAGGCTGAAAATCTCGGCTTATACTCGAGTATATACGGTAAGTGATATTTGTTTATGTTAAACTTATCTAGTTCATTATATATATGTTTTTAGAAGGTCTTTCCTATGTAATAAGAGACGATATTTGTATTAGACAGAAATCCTCTCTCATATCCATTTCCTGCCAGTTCATTAGAAGCTAGAATTGCGTTTTAAGTGGTAACACATGTTAGCTCTGTTATAACAACCACTCTTAGCCCCACCTTTGGAAAGGAGGATCTGTCTTTTTGGCGCGAAATTAGAAGCCTGGTTAATATAATGGTAAACCTGGGAGGAAGACGGCCTGTTGTTTCCTGCTCTCGCCACGAGGCAGATGTGCTCTTGAAAGACCAAAGCAGGCAAGCTAATACATCTCTTATACACAGCAGACAAAGGGTTATTCCACACATGCAATAACTTTATACAAATGATTATCATTGTACTATTTTTGTAAGCATCCTTTTGTATTTAAATGTGTACAAATAAATACACATTTTTTTGAATTACGCTGACTCAGATCTAATTAAGGAAATTCGTCGCACAAGATTGATCGATCTCAACATATACTTAAGACTTTGAAATATCGTTATTATTTCATTTATTTCATCCCCAAACTTATATCCCGCCAGCCCCTCATTAAAATGGTGACAATACTTGTGCGCAATGAATCCATACCACAAGGGGATCTAACTGTATGGTTGAGGAGGTATGGGGACGTCCTGAGCCCCCTAAGAAAGATTTTGGTCGATCGGGGAATATGGACAGGGGGATGGTCTGTGCAGCTAAAATTAAAAGTCATTGATAATGTTGTCCAGCATCTGCCATCCTCAGCTTTCCTGGGGAGGGACAGGCTGACCATCTTCTACCCGGGCCAGCCAAAGCTCTGCAACAAATGTGGAGATAAAGGGCATCTTGCATCCTCCTGTCCAGTGATGAAGTGCTCTCTGTGTCAGGGTATAGGACATTTGGCAAAGGATTGTAATATTATCAGGTGTAATCTGTGCAATGCAGTCCTTACAGTCAGTGTCCTGAGGCAATGCACAACAAGCCTGAGCTCATGAGAGAGTTCTTCCGTCTGGACATGGAGGATGCACAGAGCTCAGCAGCTGGAGGGCCTGTGATTCCATCTGAGTCTGTGCCAATACCCAATGTGTCTCCCCAGTCTGTGCCAATACCCAATGTGTCTCCCCAGTCAGTGCCAATACCCAATGTGTCTGTGTCTCCCCAGTCTATGCCAGTACCCGATGTGTCTGTGTCCTCCAAGTCTGTATGTAAAGTTTCAGTTGCCAAGAATGTGGCCAATCCTTCATATCCTTCTGTGTCTTCTAAAATTGCAGAGGCAGCAAGAGGTGCTGAGGCTGGTGCATCAGGTGTGGTGCCAGTCCCCCTCCCCCGACGCTGCAGGGTTTCTATTGCACATCGTGGGGTGCAGAGGAGTGGGGAGGCTGGCCTGGTGGTAGATAAGGGAAGGGATAGTGGGGGGGAGGGGGTTGAAGGGGAGGATAGGTGTGGGGAGGCTGGTTGTGGTTTATCCAAAGATGATATGGAGTGGTTGGAGGATAGGAGGAGGAGGGGCAAAAGAAGGAAAAAAAGGGGTTCAGTTCCCTTCAATCCTGTAGTTTTGCCTTTGGAAAATAAGTTTAAGGTCCTGTCGGACGATGATGATGATGATGATGATGATTGGGACTCGTTCAGTTCTGCGTCCTCCATGGATGATGAGTGCCAGGGCGCAACAAAGCGTGCTGGTTCTCCAGGCAGAGGGAGTAGTCAGGCTAAGAAACGTCTGCCTCAATTACCCTAATGGCAGTTCCCACTCCGATAAAAGTGGCAACCATTAATGTTGCCAGCTTGAGATCAGTAAGCGCTCGTCATATGGCCTTATTTTTGCTCAGCGAGTTTGATGCTGACATTTTGTTTTTACAAGAGACCCATCTGAATAGTCTGGCCGATATACATCTGGCAAAGAAGGAGTGGAGACGTGGTCCCTCATTTTGGTCTCTTGCGGCCGAGCCTTACAGCGGGGTTGCAGTCCTTTTTTCTGGTATGGTAACATGCCGGCGGGTAATTGAGGTAGAGATTGGGAGATGCATGGTCTTGGACGTCTCTGTGAGGGGGCAGGACTTGCGCCTGATTAACATCTATGGTCCCCAGACAAAGTGGGACAGGAAATGCCTCTTTACAGAGATTAAGCCTTTTCTTTTTACGGCCCAGCAGGTTATCTTTGGAGGTGATTTTAACACCATTACTAGGTCTAAAGACAGGAGAGGTTTCAGAGATAAGCTGGGCTATGACACCCTTTTTCTCAATGCGATAGTTAGGGAAGCAGGTCTGGTAGATGCGCAGATTAAGCGTTGCCCAGACAGCACGGGGTTCACTTTTCAGAGAGGTAGTAGTCAGAGTAGGATAGATAGTTTTTTTTTAAAGGGAGACTCTGCTTTTTCGGCACCTGTGTGTCGGGCAATGGAGTTCTCTGACCACTGTATTTTATCTGTGACTCTGAATGCCTCAGACATGCCACCTAGGGGGAGGGGTATCTGGAGATTGAATTTGGCCCTCCTGGAAGACGAGAGAGTAAGACAATCCTTTGAGGATTTTTTTCAAGCACAGGTAACGATCCTAGACTTTTGCAACAGCAAGTCAGAATGGTGGGAGCTTGTAAAACAGCGGACTGTTAGGCTTTTCAAGGCCATAGGAAGAAAGAAGCAGCAAGATAAGTATATCACCTACCAGCGTTTGCGGAGGAAACTTGACCGCCTTGTTTCGAATGGAGGAGATTGTGGGGCGATCTCTGAGGTGAAGCTCCTCCTTAGGAGACATGAATATGACCGGCACGCCTCTTTGGTTCAGGAGAGGGATTACGGGAAATACCATTCGCCTGACGCTTACCAGAACTGTAAACAGAGCGTAGCAGTTAAGACGGTCCATGGCCTGAAGGACAGTACGGGCTCTCTGACGAAGTCTAGGTCAGGGATCCTGGAGGTTGTCAGGTCATACTATGCTGATCTCCTGGGAGGAAGGAACCTTGATCGGACAAGGATGTTGGGTTTTTTGGACTCTACACCAGGACTGGAAAGTAATGTTCCTTTGATGAATTTGACAGATGAAATCACTGTAGATGAGGTAGTCCAGGCTATTGATAAACTGGCCATCAAGAAAACGCCAGGGCCAGATGGGTTGACAGCTGAGTTTTATAAATGTTTTAAGACGATCCTGGCTCCCTACCTTGCGGAGGTTTTTAATAGCTGTTTGTATGAGGGTTCTCTCCCTCCCTCCATGAGGCAATCTGCAGTGATCCTTCTGTCAAAGGGTAAAGATCCTTCGATGATTGAGAATTGGCGCCCCATTAGCCTTCTTAATGTCGATAGAAAGATACTGGCAAAGATTTTTTTCTGGCGATTATCACCAGTGGCAGGCAGTTTGTTATCCCACCACCAGCACTGCTCGGTCCAAGGTAGAAGCACTTTATCAGCAGTATTAGCCGTCCGGGAGGCCTTGGAGCGTTGTAGGGCTGCTGGTTGGGGTAAATTTTTGCTGACATTAGATCAGGCTAAGGCCTTTGATCGGGTTAATCATGAGTACTTATGGCTCCTTCTTGGCAGATATGGCCTGGGGGGGGATTTCATTGATTGGCTCAAGATTTTGTACAAAGGGGCTGAAAGCTTTCCTCTGGTTAATGGTTGGGTCGGGCAACCCTTTGTGGTCGGCTCGGGTGTGCATCAGGGGTGCCCATTGAGTCCTCTGTTATATGCATTTGCAATCGACCCCTTCATTAGAAGGCTGGAGAATGGGCCATTGTGTGGGGTACCTATGGGCATCGCTGGTGAGCCTCCTTTGAAAGTTGTGGCCTATGCTGATGACGTTTCTGTTTTTGTCTCTGGGACTGGGGAGGCGCAGGAGGTGGTCTCAGTGATAACGCAGTATACAGAGGCATCAGGTTCAAAGGTCAACCAGGACAAGTGTGAAGCTTTCTGGATGGGCGTGGAAGGTGAGAGCTTTGTTCTCCCGGATGACTTCCCGGAGCCCCAACAAAAAATTAGAGTTCTAGGCATTGAATTTGGCCCAGGTGACTATGGTCATGCAAATTGGGTGAACAGGCTGGAGAATGCCGATGCCAAGGTGGCAAGCTGGAAAGGTTGGCAGCTTTCCTTGAGGGAAAAGGTTGATCTGATCAAGACTTACCTGATTCTGATTTTTCTATATGTCAGTTTTGTTTGCGTTTTGCCAGCTTCTCTCTATACCAGGGTCTATACTTGTTTCTTCCAGCTGTTATGGGGGAACAGAATAAACCTTGTCAAAAGGAATGTGACTTACCTTTCTAGGCGGGAGGGTGGTCTAGGGATGATCAACCCTGTAGTCTTTTTCTCTCTGATGTTTGTAAAGTACAATCTTGGTAACATGTTGGCAGAGAGACCGCCTGGGTGGGTTGGTATTTTTCAGTCCTGGTTTAGGCCCTTTCTGCGAGACTGGAAAAATGGTGGGCCAGTGAAAAGCCTGAGGGTCAAGCATGATAAGCTCCCGGCTTATGTTGCCCCGTGTTTGAAAATGCTTTGGCAGTGGCAAGTAACGGCAGGAGAAGTCAGATCTCTTCCAAGGAAACTTCTTGAGAAGCGGATCATGAGCTCTGTTTTTTGCGAGCCACTGGCCTTGAGGGATTGCCCAAGCCTAGTTTTGGGGGTGGGTTTGCGGTTGATTAATTTGGAGAGAATCCCAATGAAGTTTAGGGATCAGGCTTGGCTTGCCTTTCATGGAAAACTATATGTGAAGGGCAACTTGAAGTTTCTTTCCATGAGTGATCGGGGCTGCCCGAGAGTGGAGTGTGGAGGAGTGGTGGAGTCCATGGATCACTTTCTACTTCAGTGCCCTTTTAATATAGAGGTGTACAAGAGGGTGGGGAGGGCTCTGAGTATACCCTTCCTCCCCCATATGAGTTATGCAGAGTGGGTGTATGGGGCTTTCCAGACTCGTCGGGATTATGTTTTGGAAACACTTTTTTTAGTTAGTTTAGTAGTTCGTTATTTCACGTGGAGTGCACGGTGTCAGGTATCCTTACGGAGTAAAATCCTCCCTGTGGAAGTGATGCAGAACATTCTGGGTGAGGTTGGGAAGATTCGGGGTCTTGAGAAAGACAGGTGGCAGCAGGAGGCCTGGATAAAGGCGTGGAGGAATATCAGGGCTCTGTAGCTGCTGCTTGTTGATCTCGGGGTGTGCGGCTTTCTTTGTATTCTTCTTTCACTCCCTTAGATTTTCAGATCCAATATAATTTTGATAAAAGGCTACATGCATGGTGACGGTGATGTTCCTTAGTCTGGCTCTCCCATAGGGATTATGTAATGCACAATTTAGTTTTGCACTGTTTATTTTGTTCTTGTTCTTTCTGGTCTGTATAATTATATTCAATTATTTTGTAAATATGTTTTATTTATTATGGTTTTATTGTATATAAGTTGTTGTTTGTAAGATTTTCAATAAACAAAATTAACCCCTCATAATGGACACAGCAGTTGTACAGACCCGGGAACTCAGCACAGGGATGGTGGGAACCCCTCATAATGGGCACAGCGGGTGTACAGACCCGGGAACTCAGCACAGGGATGGTGGGAATCCCTCATAATGGGCACAGCGGGTGTACAGACCCAGGAACTCAGCACAGGGATGGTGGGAACCCCTCATAATTGGCACAGCGGGTGTACAGACCCGGGAACTTAGCACAGGGATGGTGGGAACCCCTCATAATTGGCACAGCGGGTGTACAGACCCGGGAACTCAGCACAGGGATGGTGGGAACCCCTCAGAATTGGCACAGCGGGTTTACAGACCTGGGAACTCAGCACAGGGATGGTGGGAACCCCTCATAATGGGCACAGCGGGTGTACAGACCCGGGAACTCAGCACAGGGATGGTGAGAACCCCTCATAATGGACACAGCAGTTGTAAAGACGCCAGAAATCAGCACAGGGATGGTGGGAACCCCTCATAATGGGCACAGCGGGTGTACAGACCCAGGAACTCAGCACAGGGATGGTGGGATCCCTCAAAATGGGCACAGCAGGTGTAAAGACCCCAGAAATAAGCACAGGGATGGTGGGAACCCCTCATAATGGGCACAGCAGGTGTGCAGACCTCGGGGGGGGGGGCAGCATTTATTAGAAATTATTGGCTACTATATTTTTTTCCTGCAGCTGCTGACTGCTGGTGGAAGGGAGAGGAGAAAAAGACAATTTCAGATGCTGCAAGTGAAGGAAAATACAGCCCAGTTCTAGTAAATGCTGCACTAGTATCAGCAGCAGTAACCTGGAGAATCCCTATGGACTAGTAGTGGGTAGCAGCCTGCTCACCAGCAGAAGAAAGAAACAAACAGAGCCAACACACTGACTGCCCTGCACAGCACTGATATCAGTAGTAGCATTGTGTGTGTAGCTGGACACTGATCACTCACCCACATCCTCTGCTTCCAACCGTGGTGATCAGGGGAGGGGGGACATTCCAGGGAGCTCAGGGGATATCAGGAAGAGCTGAACTGAACGCTGATATCATATCATCCTGTCCTTAAAGTTGCAGACAGCGAAGGAACTATTTACTGTGCCATGTAATGGGCGGGTTGAGTGTGTACAGAGCAGTCAGTGGGGTGGATGTAATGCAAATGTAAAGGCTCGGAGATGAGTGATGTGTATAGGGCGGCATCTACAAACGCCAATCTGTATTTTCCTCCACTGGTGTTTCCTTATACACGGGATCTGCACCTCTCCCCAGCTAGGACTTTGTGTGTGTCAGTGCCCAAGACGAGTGTCAGGAGCTGGGCGGAAGACACTTACAGGCTGCTTTGTGTATTGTTCCTAGGAGGGGAGTGCAGATCTCTCCTATACACCTGTACTGCAGAGCAGCTCCACCAAAATTCTTCTGCTTTCTCGAGTTACTGAGCTGCGCCCCCCCTCCTCACGCTTGTCTGTCCTGTTATACTGACGCCCAGCTCTACACACAAGACTGCTATCTCCACACCAGAGAGCTATGTATACACAGCAGCCAGAGTTGCGCCCTAGGTGGCAGTGCGCCCTAGGCGGCTGCCTAATCCGCCTAGTGGTAGCACCGGCCCTGATTAGGGGCATGCCAGAGATTGAACATGTCCAGGGACAATAGCTGCAGATTCTTGTCTGACACCCCCTCCAGCCTGCTTTTTTATTCACGCTGATTGACGATTATGATTAACAGTGATTGGCTAAGGCCCCTTTCATACATGCGGACGATATGTCCGTATTTCATCCATCCATTTGCGGATGAAATACGGGCATACATTCATCCCTATGGGATAGCGGGTGTCTGCAGATGAACATCCGCAGACACCCGATTTCGTCCGCCTCCGCTACTGTCCGATTCTGCAGACTGAGGAAAATCCTATTTTTCTATCCGTCTGCAGAGCGGATCGGATGAACACGGACAGACGGTCCGTGCGCATCCGATCCCCATAGAGGAGAGCGGAGAGCTGACAGGGCGGTCCCCGCACAGTGTGCAGAGACCGCCCTGTCCGCAGCCAGCTCAGCGGGGACAATGGAGCGATCCCCGCTGAGCGAGCGGATCATCACGTGGCGGATCATTACTGATCCGTCCCGTGTGAAAGGGGCCTAAGACTGGGAATCTGAACTGCAGCAACAAGGTGGCGTGATCAGGGAAGTGACATTGAGGAAGTGACAAGCACAGGTCACGTTAACCGGAGGACTGGCATCGGCGGCGGAGGGGGACTAATGTAGTTAAGAATTCCAGCTAAACCAAATCCTTGCAGAATAAAGCAGAACCATTTCTAGACAAGGTATGCCACCAGCATTTCATATTTAAAATACTATTTCCCTGGAAAATACTAAAAAAGTTGTACTTACTCCCTGCATCTGCCGCGTCTGGCTGGTCACCTTCCGGCGCATCCCCAGCAGCCTCTCCAGGGCAGGTCTCCTCCACCTCCTGCTCAGCCTCAGCAGCTGTTGATCAATTTAATATAGAAAAGACGATTACAATCTGCAGTGTACAACAATCTCACACACATTAGTACAAAAACATTGAAACATGTATGATCACTCAGCAGCAGATACCAGCAAGATTATACTAACTTACATGTGGGTGTTGCCACCTCAGCCTCCTCCTCCTCCTCAGTCTCCCCTTCTGACTGGATGATGAGACCTATTTAATAATAAAGGAGAAATGATGAACGTTACAATGTTCAAGCTTTGAAAGTGGACTTTAGGGAGCGTCTAAAACAGCAAGCGCTCACTATTACATGACTCCTACAACTCAGATCTAGTTTACAGATCTCCAACTCACGACAATTTTTTATGGTAAACCACAAAGGCTTTTGTTAATATTGTTTGATATTTATTGAATAGTCCTGGCAGGTAAAGGTTGGTTGATATATAATTTACCTGTTTGTTGATGTGTGTTATAATATGAATACCTATGGCATTGTTCGCATGGATCTGAGATTCACGACTGTACTATGAAAGTGATCTAAATATGTATAGAAGTGAACCCTTGTTATTGATGGAAAAAAGATAACTTTAATAAAAATTATTGGAACACAATGTTCAAGCTTTAAAGATATTATTACTATAAATAAATACTGTATAAAGATAAAATTAAATAATTATCCATTAGCATGGCAATCCAAAAATAAATTACAAAAACAGTAAAAAAAATAAAAAAAAAGGAGGCACTTACCTGTCCTGGTTCCAGCGGCGAGTGCTAGGTGCACGACACTGATCAGGCGCCTCAGTTCAGAGCGGCGACGTTCTGTCAGATTACGTAAGTTACACAAGCGCTTGCGTTACCTGACGGAACGTCATAGAGGCTCTACCTGTCACTGCTTGAGTGAGAAGCAATGACATTGGAATCGACAATGGAAGGCTGGACAAATGGAAAAGGATCCACTGTATTAGTGTCACTACTACAGTACTTACTGGATGTTGATGCAGAGGACGACGACTCCTCCTCCGGCCTCCGCTTCCGGCGGCGCTCCTGGATACGATCTTTAAATAAAATCAAACACAACATTGTTAAATGTCCGATGCTTGACAAACAAAAAACCGTCCTGCACAATGTAATGCTGATACCAACCTTGATGAGCCAGGAGCTGGTTGATCTCCTCCTCCCCTATGCCCTCTAAAAGCTCCGCCTCATGGGGGAGGAGAGGCACCCGCTTCCCTCTGCGACCCGACTGCCTGCGTTTGCGTGCAATGGAGCTGCAAAACAAAAAGAGAAGAGAAACGGGTTCCATAATTAAACTACAATTGTATGGTATGCTAGGCAGAACTTATATTTAGCCAATTTTAATATATTAAACATTAGTAATAAATAAACAATAAACCAATATGTGTGGAGTTAAACGGCCGCGGCCTTTTTATTATAGGTTTAAATATAAATCAATATATATCTATTTTATTCAGCATAAAATTGTCAAAAAACACAAATTAATATTTTAACAACATTAACATAGCTTAGCTATTAAAGCTCAAGCCATTTAAGCACACAGAATAAACAGTCCCTTTTCAAAGAAAAGGACAAATAACCTCATAATACAGGCCGCGACATGGGAAGGGGGGGCGGGAACGTCTTCTTCTCTTCTTGTCCCGGTAACTGCCACTTGTAACGCACTTTTCTCTACCCTTATAGGCAGCAACTCGTGCCAGGACCGTTGCTGCCTGATACCACCAATCATAGGCAAGCATTTCAACTGTTCAATGACAATTGGTCTGCCAGCATCCCATACATGGTGGGTGGGGACAATTCTTGCCCCTCCCACCATTTTCATGGTATGCTAGGCAGAACTTATATTTAGCCAATTTTAATATATTAAACATTAGTAATAAATAAACAATAAACCAATATGTGTGGAGTTAAACGGCCGCGGCCTTTTTATTATAGGTTTAAATATAAATCAATATATATCTATTTTATTCAGCATAAAATTGTCAAAAAACACAAATTAATATTTTAACAACATTAACATAGCTTAGCTATTAAAGCTCAAGCCATTTAAGCACACAGAATAAACAGTCCCATAAGCCGAGCTTATGAAACATAAGCAAGGCACCCCACCCGGCCCACAGCCAACTCCACACTAGATTGGACATTCATATTAAGAATATCCAAAGCAATACCCGACAGGTGAATGCCGTCAGAGCGGTAAAAGCCCAGCACACCACCCTCCAGCTCCACGTGTCGGTAAGCAAAACCATTAATAACAGTCTTTAAATTAGCAAGAGATCGATTCATTTTCTTTCTCATTTTCTCAAAATGCCTACAAGGAGGCGAAAAACATTGTAAGCGAGGAATGACCTCGGAAAAAAAACAAAAACGCAACCAGGCATAATATTATGAAAGCAAAGTAAATCAGCCTTCATATTAGCTAGTAAATCCAAAGTTCTAATACAACCAAGGTCATTCCCAGCCAAATGGAACACCACAATATGCGGAATAGGCCATCTGGAATGCAAGAAAGAAAATACCCCTTTCAAATGATGCCATCTCATACCCTTTTGTCCATACCAATGTAACAAAAATTTTGACGAAGAGAAATCCAAATTAACACCATAGCATCTGGAAGCCGCTCTTTCATGGGCCCAATAGACAAAGGAATGGCCGATGATCCACACGATGCATTGAGAATCTGAAATTTAAACAGAATTATTAAGACGAACATAATTACGAAAACATTGAGATCGCCATCTACCAATACATTTAATATCACCGGCAGAAAGACCTAATTTAGCCGCAGCAGTAGCTGCGCCAATACGAAAGGAATGGGAAGAAAAGGCCAGATGATCCAATTTCAGATAAACCAAACATCGTTTGAAAACAGCATTAAATTGAAAATTAGTCAATGGGGAACCATCGGAATGGATCAAAAACTGCTTGTTAAAAGAGGGCCTCAAGGTCAAATAAGAAAATGTTAGAGAAACTGCACAAATCTCTACATTCACATGACAGCGAATAGTGATCCAATGACCACGACCCAATTGATCAGATTTACTCTTGGTCAAAAATAAACGGAGAACCCCAGCATCAAGGTGAACCGAAGACATTGCCATGCCTAAACTAGAAGACTTATTCAGAGGAAGAAGCTCAGATATTCTCAAAGCTCCATAAAAACACAAACAAAAAGACACTTTAAACAATAAAGCTTTGAAAGAAGAAGAACATACTATGTCAGTGGCAGCGCAAAGCTTACCCAAAACATCAACAGATATAGGCAATCTTCTATCAGGAACCTTAAATCGTTTACGATACCCTTTAAGAGCCAATTGAACAGAAAAATATGAAGTGCATGAAGAACCACCATTTAATTTACGAAAAAAGGAGACACCAGCTAGAGTCTTAACAATATAAGAATATGAGTAATTTTTTAACATTAAAGAATTAACAAAAGCTAAAACTAAACCCTCTGAAATATAAGCACAATCAAGACCATAAAGGGACAAAAAAGAACACCAAAACCCCCACGCGGCTTCGTAACATGCCCACGTGGAAGGGGCCAAAGATTGTTTAATAGCAGATTGTACTTGCATCAGACCAACGTCCACAAAGGAGGAGGACAAGGTTCCCCAATCGCCTCTGCATCCGGAACCAACTCTCGAAATTTGCCGATCTGTAGGCGAGATAAAGCATCAGCCACAACATTGTGAACACCACGCACATATTTTGCTTTCAACCAAATATTTAATCATAGACATTGCAAAACTAAACAACGTAAAAGAGAAATAACAGGTAAAGATTTAGATACTAAACAATTAATAGCAAAAACAACCCCTTTATTATCAGAATGCAAAATTATGCGTTTGTCCCGAAAATGAGCAACGACAACAGGAAAAAGCTCAAGAAGAACGATATTCTAAAGAAAACCTTGCTCAGACCAAGAAGGGTGCCACTTTTCAGCCGACCACTTACCACACCAAAAGGCACCATATCCAACACCACCCGATGCATCAGTATAAAGATTGAGTGCAGAAGCCTCACAAAATGACGATTGCCAAAGGGAAAATCCAGTAAAAGAAACCAGGAACTCTTGCCAAACTAACAAATCCTCCCAAATATCATGAGTTATTCGAATATAGTGTTTTGGCGAGGAAACACCAGAAATAGCCCGATAAAGTCGTCTAGAGAAAACCCTCCTTACAGGAATAACCCTAGCAGAAAAGGCCAACAAACCTAATAAAGATTGAATAGTCTTTAACTGTACTTTCCGCTTAGACAAAATAAAATCTAACAAAAATCTAGTTTTAAGAATTTTGTCCAGAGGAAGTCGGAACTCCATACGTACCGTATCTATTTGAACACCCAAAAATTCCAAACACGTACAAGGCAGCACCGATTTTTCATCAGCCAAGGGTACTCCAAAAAGGTCACAAATAAATCAGAATTGATTAAAAAGATTCAGGCAATCAGAACTATTCGCACTCCCTAGAAACAAAAAATCATCAAGGTAATGCAAGAAATTGCTAGAATGAGAGCTGAAACGAAGTACCCAGTCTAAAAAAGAAGAAAAAAGTTCAAAATAAAAACAAGAAATTGAACAGCCCATAGGTAAACATTTATCAAAAAAGAACAAATCATCAAACACAAAACTAAGAGAATTAAAGGCAGCAGGACGAATAGGCAGAAGCCTAAAAGCTGACTTTATAACAAAGCTGATTGACCAACACCCCTGATCAAGATCAAAGCATCATCAAAAGAAGAATAAGATACCGCACACAATTCAGGGTCAATATCATCATTTAATGACATACCCTCAGGGTAAGATAAATGATGAATAAGTCAAAAAGTACCTTTCTCTTTTTTTTTATGAATAATTCCCAACTGAGAAATTCTAAAATTAATAAACGGAGGCGTTGAAAATGGACCAGAAACCCTCCCGGCCGCAATTTCTTTATAAATCTTGTTCCGAACAATCTCTGCATAAGTAGAAACAGATGCTAAATTCCTATGAATAGTACAACCTTCCCCAGAAAAAAACAGGCAAAAGGAAGCCCAAACTAAAACCATCAAGCAAAATGTCCGCCTTCTTGCGATCTGGATACCGAAGCAGCCACGGGAGCATTCTTTCCAAAATCACCGGCATTACCGCTTTTAAGAAAGGAATCCTTCACATAGGAAGGTGCATTATGAACTTGTTTCTTGAAACAACGGACCGCAGGGTGTAAACCAGCACAATGAGCACATTCATGCTTGTATTTACAATTTTGGAGCCATTTACAATGACCTTCATTAAAATTAAAACATAAACCTTTACGAAAAGGTCCAATTACAGGTAGCAAAGGTTTAGCCGCAGGTTTTTGGGGTAACAAAAGATTAAGCCAAAGACCCACATCCTTCATACCCCATTTCAAAGAGGTATGAATAGAAAGTTTTTGTCTAAATGCTTCGTCATAAAAAAAACAAAACCTGGAAAATTTTTATAGGCCTCCAAAATAATGTCAACATGCTGGAACATACCGCAGCACAAATCTGAACGTCTTTCACCCCTTACACTTGCATATATACAAAAAGCTTGCAATCAATTTTGAAAATTGCGAGGGCTCGACCGATGTCTCTCAACATCCAATTTGTCAAATTCTCTTTTATCAGAACGATGATCTTTAAAGGACGGCAAAAGCGTCATTAAATCAATATATTCACATCTCCATATTTTTTCTTTAAGAGCCATAGGTAAATGAAAACCCAACGGTGACAGCTCACAAGAAAGCACCTCTTTTAAATACGGATCAGGAACCGAACATACAGGAACATTGGAAGGAGACACAGACAAATCAACAGACGACAAATTGACATTATGTAATACAGTAGCATCTTTAACCGCATGCACATTATCTTTCCACACTGAAGCCAAATGAGACTAATCGTCAGACGCAGAAGAAGCCGGGTCATTTAAAAATTTGTTAAATAAAGCTGACATATTAAAAACAAATTCATGTAGAACAGAGGCATCCAAAGACTCACCTCTCGATACAGTAGCAGGGGTATGATCTATAGCAGTGCCAGCAGCACGGACAACATCCAAAGGGACAGCCTGTTCAGCAGCTGTAGCAGAGTGATGTGGAATAGTAACCATAGCAACATCCTTAACAACATCAACTGCAGTAGCCATAATAGGATTATGTGCCATCACAGAGTTGCTAGTCCCTGAAACACCTTTGTCCAGCATATTGCTATTTAAATGTTTCATTTTTTTCTTCTTTTTCAAAGAAACAGCATCTGTACCTGTTTCCGAACGATTCTGTATGTCAGAAGAGTCAAATCTTCGCGGCAGTCTTCTTGTTCTCTTTTTTCTAATAGCCGGATCCACTGCGCATGCGCCGTCTTCCGAGATCGGAGAATACGCCGATTCAGCGCGGAAATCTCCGAATGACGAACCTTGCATCACGGGGTCAATAGGAGGAGCCCATCGGGAGGAAAAGGAAGTCACAGGCGGCGGAACATCCGGAGGCACTACGGAAGGAGCTGCAGTGAACACTGGAGGACCGTCAGAAACGATGGTCAGGTTAGGAAGATAGCAGAAAACCGGGCAATCGCTTCTAGATACAGCCAAACAAGACCGTAACCATTGCTCGCCATCCTCAGTGCCAGCCCGCTCAAGCACTTGCCGCAGCAACGACTCCATAACGCTAGCACCGGAGAGCAACGTCTTCTTCTCTTCTTGTCCCGGTAACTGCCACTTGTAACGCACTTTTCTCTACCCTTATAGGCAGCAACTCGTGCCAGGACCGTTGCTGCCTGATACCACCAATCATAGGCAAGCATTTCAACTGTTCAATGACAATTGGTCTGCCAGCATCCCATACATGGTGGGTGGGGACAATTCTTGCCCCTCCCACCATTTTCAATCCGAAAATGACATCAACACATGAAACAATTGTAGAATGAACCAGTAGTATGAAATGCAAATGGCATTTTTGGATTAGGCACTTTTTTTCATTTAGCCCAAGATTTTCACATTTTTTATTAACCAAATTCATTTTAAGAAAAAGGTATGCTTTTTTGATCCATAATAAAATATAAAAGACAGGATTGGGATTGTGCTGAGTAAATAAATATTCATATAGATGTCCACTGTCCAGTCCACCTTTCTAATTAGGCGCTTGTGTGAACTGTGTATGGTGTAAATTTCCTTTCTTGTGTCTTTTGCATTAACCACTTGTGGATTTGGACCCCTCCACATATGGTGGCGGGTCCGCAAGCTGGTTAAGTCCAGCCACCATAACAAAATTTTTTGTTTATTTTTTTATACTTATACTTTATATCTAATGCCACCAATAAAAGCTCTATATGTGGCGGGAAAAGGGCATACATTTAATTTGGGTAGTACATCGCAGGAGCGTCCAATTGTCAGTTAACCACTTCCTGACCGGTGCACGACAATGTACGTCAGCAGAATGCCACGGGCAGGCATATTGGCGTACAGGTATGGGCATTTCTATATGCCACCCTGCCATCGCGTGCGTGCCACCAGTCGGGACCCCCATGAGTCCGGTCGGGGGTCCCGCGGGCTCCATCGCTGTGGGGATACCCGCGATCGTCTCGCTGGGCGGATGAACGGGGAGATGCCATTGTAAACGGCATCTCCCCATTCTGCCTAGCAACAAGTGACTGATCTCTGCTACATGTGATTGGAGCAGAGATCAGTGTTCAGTCACTAACACACAGCCACGCCACGCAAAGTTAGTAACACGCCCCTAGGACAGACTTAACCCCTACACTGCCACCCCCTGGTTAACCCCTTCACTGCCAGTGTCATTTACACAGGAATCACTGCATTTATATAGCAGTGATTGCTGTATAAATGACAATGGTCCCAAAAATGTCCGATGTGGCCGCCAGTCGCAGTCACAATAAAAATCGCTGATCGCCTCCATTACTTGTAAAAAAATAATAAAAAAAATGCCATAAAACTACCCCCTATTTTGTACACGTTATAACTTTTGCGCAAACCAATCAATAATCCCTAATTGGGATATTTTTTTTTTTTTTTAACCAAAAATATGTAGAAGAATACGTATCGGCCTAAACTGAGGAAAAACATTTTTTTAAATAATTTTTTTTTTTTAGCAAAAAGACAAAAAAAAGAAAAAAAGAGAGCTTTATTTGAGGGAAAAAAAAGGCCAATTTTATTTGGGAGCCACGTCGCACGACCGCGCAATTTTCAGTTAAAGCGACACAGTGCAGAATCGCAAAAATTGCCACTGTAATTTGGCAGCCAAATCCTCTGGGGCTGAAGTGGTTAAAATGTAAATACATTTTTTAAAAATAAATCAGAAACGTTACTTACCGTTTTAGGTCGCTGAATTTTTTACGACAGGCAGTCGGGTCACGCTGGTGGTGGTGCATCTCCTCCACCTTCCGGGCAATCTCCTCCCACTTCTGCCTCTTCCACTCAGGCGTGGTCTCTCTAGAGCGGGGGCCACACAGCTGCATCCAGCAAGGAAGGGTTTCTCTTATAAGGACCTGGGACTCTATATGAGTCCAGGTTATGTTCCTCTTCCTGCTGGATGCAGCCTGTTTCCCCCTCTTGCCCTGTGATTTCCTTCTTGGGACTGGCATTGGCACATCTGCTGCCACAGTAGATGGCTCTGCTTCCTTCTCCGATGCCTCCGAGCGCATGATATTGGTCGCCGCCATTTTCGATCTCCACTGACTGGACGCTGGGGCGGAGACGCACGGAAAGGAACGACGCAGATTCGACATGAACGACGCAGTTTCGACACAGCAACTTAAAACATACACGTATAATAATATTCAACGGGATCGTTGCACGTTTATAATAATATTCAACGGGATCGTCGCAACTATACGACACTGCAATCGTACATTTCAGCAATCGAATGCTCCGCCTATAGGCTATATAGTTTAGCAGCTCCATCGAATCTTCTTTATCCATTGGACAGATACCATAAGCCTTCCAAGACAGATTCGACCGTAATTCATGTGGATTTTCGGACGAATGCAATTTTTGAACGAAAAACTAAATAAATAAAAACGAATTTCAGGAGTAACTAAATAAATAAAATTTTCGGACAAAAACGAAATAACGAAACGAAATATTCTACTCTGCTCATGTCTACTGCATTATGGCCATTGTATTGGATAGTATGCTCCTCTTCTCAATGTACAGTGAGGGAAAAAAGTATTTGATCCCCTGCTGATTTTGTACGTTTGCCCAAAGACAAAGATATAATCAGTCTAAATTTTGATGGTTGGTTTATTTGAACAGTGAGAGACAGAATAACAAAAAAAAATAAACAAAATCCAAAGTTATCAATTGATTTGCATTTTAATGAGTGAAATAAGTATTTGACCCCTTCACAAAACATGACTTAGTACTTGGTGGCAAAACCCTTCTTGGCAATCACAGAAATCAGATGTTTCTTGTAGTTGGCCCTACCAGGATTGCACACATCTCAGGAGGGATTTTGTTCCATTGATCTTTGCAGATCCTCTCCAAGTCATTAAGGTTTTGAGGCTGACAATTGATAACTCCAACCTTCAGCTCCGTCCCTGGTTTCCTATGGTACAAGTTCACATCTATGCATTTTACAGACGGTGCTTTTTTAAAAATGGTTGGGGACTTTTTTCCTGCAATTTGGGGGTAATGGACTTCAATGGAACCGAACCAGAAATGCAAGTGCTGTGTTTCTGATGCAATTTTTGATGTGTTTTGTGTTTTTTTTTGTTTTTTTACACGGTATATAGCTGGTTGCTAAACAGGGGGCTGGGTCCTTAACAACCAATGAGTCATCAGTTGGTTCCCAGCTGACAGCTGAATGTGGGAAAAAATTTGCCGGCAAAAGAAAATCAACGTGCCCCCCTCCCCCAAGTCTATACCAGGTCCTTTGGGGATTGAGAGTATGGATTCAGAGGGAACCCCCCCCCCACCAGGTTAAAGAAAAAAAGGAGTGCCCCCCCCCCATAATCCATATAAGACCCTTATCTGAGCATGCCTGGCAGGTCAGGAAAGGGAGGGGGCGACCGAGCGCCCCCTCTCCTGAACCATGCCAGGCCACATGCCCTAATAAGGGGGGGGGGTGGGTGCTTGGGAGGGGTGCTCTGCCCCCCCCAAGTACCTTGCCCCAATGTTGATGGGGACAAGGGCCTCTTCCCCACAACCCTGGCCGGTGATTGTCTGAGTCTACAGATCCGCCCCACTTGAATGGGCATCGTACCCCTACCCATTCACCTCCAAAAAACAGTGAAATGTAAAAAAAAACTGTTTTTTGACAAGTCCTTTATTAATAAAATAGCTCTGAGCTGTCTCTCCTGCCGCCATCTCTCCTGCCACCGCCTTCTCCTGCCGCCGTCTTCTCCTGCCGCCGTCTTCTCCTGCCGCCTTCTTCTCCTGCTGCCGTCTTCTCCTGCTGCAATCTTCTCCTGCTCAAAACCCACTAAAAAAAGAAAAAAGACGCTTTTTTTTTGTGGCCGTCTTCCTCCATTGTGTTTTTCGCCCGCTGTGTGGCATCTCCTATATAGATATGGGGCGTGGCCATCTGATGACATCACCCAGAGAGTCCGCCCCTTGTAACATCACAAGAGGCTAGCTCTCCGGAAGGGCCTGGTATAGACCGGGGGGGGTACGCCGTTTTTCAGAATTTTTTTTTTTTGCCGGCAATTTTATTAATTTTTTTTTCTTTTTACATTCAGCTGATGGCTTATCAGTTGTTAAGGATGCGACGGCTGGCTTCCCGGCCCCCTCCTTACATACAAAATGCAAAACATACAAAAATGCAAAAAGAGGGTTTTAAAACGCAAAACGCACTGCAAAATGTGCCTGAAAAATGCAACAAGTGCAGCCACATAGATGTGACCCTAGACATAAGCATAATCCCAAGCCTGCAGATCTGGCCCGTGTTTTTGGAGCTGTCCATTGAAGCACTTGCTCCCGTTCCCTGTGTTTGATGGAATTTGCAGATGATTTCAACAGTTAAATCCTGGCTTATGGTCACGGGACCATGAGCTGATTCTGCAGAACTCCTTGACCATCTAATCTGTTATTCGGTTTTGTGACCTTTTATTAGTATAAATGTTATAATGCAGTAGGTCCACTTAAACTTCTGTCTGTTTTTACTTTTGCCCTTTTACGTTGACAACCCCACCAAAGGAGGCGTCTCAAGACCCAGTGCTGTTGTATATTAACCCTGTTGTGCCCGGACTATTAGGGCTCATGCATGCTGGATGTATTTGCTTTTACAGTGTAAAAAACTGCCGTATTTCAGTGCCTGGGGGTCACAGGTGGTGCATACAGCTTGCTGCGAGCACATCTAAACCGTACTCGCATTCAGGGCCGTATGCATACAGGAACACATTCCCCAAGCTTCACATTCAGGGCAGACCATTGATTTTGATAGGTTTCTGGCAGTGGACCATACGCAGCACCGGCGGTGACTCCCAGGCACCGAAATATGTCTGGTTTTAACACTGTATGGGCAAATGTCTTTGTGTGTATGAGTCCCCTACGGACCAATATATGATCCAGAGGTATCAGTCAGTTCTGTGCTCTTAGGACTACATACTCTGACCAATATATGCACTCTGTATGCTATGTTGTATGTTACAGACGCTGTCCAATGAATGCAGTCTGTATGCTATGTTGTATGTTACATGCTCTAACCAATTAACACATTCTGTACGCTATGTTGCATGTCACATACTCTGGCCAATAAATGCACTCCAAACGATATGTATTGTGATTTAAAAAACAACTTCCCCGGGACCCATTTGTTCAGCAGGGTTTCTGGGGAAATTCACCTTCTCCAGACCTCCTCTGTCTCTCTGTTGGAGCAAAAAGGAAAAGATTGTGTTGTTGGGGGACTCTGTGATGAGGGGACTGTGTGACTAGGGGGTTCTGTGATTTGGGTGATGAGGGGACCTCTGATGTGATGGGGGAAGCTCTGATGTGATGGGGGAATCTCTGATGTGATACATAGTTAGTCAGGTTGAAAAAAGACACAAGTCCATCTAATTCAACCACAAAAAAATAATAATAATATCATACAATCCCATATACCCAATTCTATACCCACAGTTGATCCAGAGGAAGGCAAAAAAAAAAAACCAGCAGAGCATGATCCAATTTGCTAAAGCAGGGGAAAAAATTCCTTCCTGATCCCCCGAGAGGCAATCAGATTTTCCCCGGATCAACTTTACCTATAAATTTTAGTACCCACTTCTATTATGTACACTTAGGAAATAATCCAGGCCTTTCTTAAAGCAATCCACTGAGCAGGCCAGAACCACCTCTGCAGGGAGTCTATTCCACATTTTCACAGCTCTTACTGTGAAGAAACCTTTCCATATTTGGAGATGAAATCTCTTTTCTTCTAGACGTAAAGAGTGCCCCTTGTCCTCTTTGTTGACTGTAAAGTGAATAACTCAACACCAAGTTCACTATATGGACCCCTTATATATTTGTACATGTTGATCATATCCCCCCTTAATCTCCTCTTATCAAGAGTGATGGGGAAAACTCTGATGTCATGAAGGGACCTCTGATGTGATTTGGGACCTCTGATGTGATGTGAGAACCTCTGATGTAATGGGGGAATCCTTGATATGATGGGAAGGTCTCTGATGTGCTGGGGGACCTTGGGGATCTCTGATGTGATGGGGGAACCTCTCGTATGAGGGAGGAGCTCTGATGTGAACCTCTAATATTATGGAGATCCTCTGATGTGATGGCGGATCTCTGATATGAGGGGGGACCTCTGATGTGAGGGAGAACCTCTGATGTGATCTGGGAACTTCAGATGCGATGGGGGGTGTGATGGGAGTCACTTTGGGTGGGGGGCTTGTGGAACCCAGTGTACCTTGGAGAGCACTGGAAGCTCCTTATCCAGCTTCCCTGGCTCCTCCTATGTTCAAGTTACCTTGTGTCTATTAAGGGCACAGGGTGACCGAGACCTCCAGTTGGGTCTGCCTAACCCAACTCACCATACAACCACACCGGACTCAGCATTTCCTTTTGACACTGTTGTCCTGGATTCTGTCTGTGTGGTTTGTGCTGAAAAAGTGAAGGGGCTCTTTTCACTTGGGACATTAATGTTTGTGAGCAATATCCTTCACCTTTAAGACTGCTAAACTCTTGTAAGAGTATTTCACAGACCATTGTTAGATAGTTCTAGGGGGGAGTGGGGGTTGTTATGTGTTTAAGTGCCTGTATCCTATTGTTCTGGTTTGTGTCTGCCTTAGGAGCAACCTGTTATGGGATGTACAGTGGGGCAAAAAAGTATTTAGTCAGCCACCAATTGTACAAGTTCTCCCACTTAAAAAGATGATAGAGGCCTGTAATAGTCATCATAGGTATACCTCAACTATGAGAGACAAAATGTGGAAACAAATCCAGACAATCAAATTGTCTAATTTTTTAAAGAAATTATTTGCAAATTATGGTGGAAAATAAGTATTTGGTCACCTACAAACAAGCAAGATTTCTGGCTCTCACAGACCTGTATCTTCTTCTTTAAGAAGCTCATCTGTCCTCCACTCATTACTTATATTAATAGCACCTGTTTGAACTTGGTATCAGTATAAAAGACGCCTGTCCAAAACCTCAAACAGTCACTCTCCAAACTCCACTATGGTGAAGACCAAAGAGCTGTTGAAGGACACCAGAAACAAAATTGTAGACCTTCACCAGGCTGGGAAGACTGAATCTGCAATAGGCAAGCAGCTTGGTGTGAAGAAATCAACTGTGGGAGCAATAATTAGAAAATGGAAGACATACAAGACCACTGCTAATCTCCCTCGATCTGGGGCTCAACGTAAGGTCTCACCCCTTGGGGACAAAATGATCACAAGAGCGGTGAGCAAAAATCCCAGAACCACACGGGGGGACCTAGTGAATGACCTGCAGAGAGCTGGGACCAATGTAAGAAAGGTTACCATCAGTAACACACTATGCTGCCAGGGACTCCGATCCTGCAGTGCCAGACGTGTCCCCCTGCTTAAGCCAGTACATGTCTGGGTTCATCTGAGGTTTGCTAGAGAGCATTTGGATGATCCAGAAGAGGTTTGGGAGAATGTCATATGGTCAGATGAAACCAAAGTGGAACTGTTTGGTAGAAACACAACTCGTCGTGTTTAGAGGAGAGAGAATGCTGAGTTGCAACCATAGAACACCATATCTACTGTGAAGCATGGGGGTGGCAACATCATGCTTTGGGGCTGTTTCTCTGTAAAGGGAACAGGACGACTGATCCGTGTACATGAAAGAATGAATGGGGCTATGTATTGTGAGATTTTGAGTGCAAACCTCCTCCCATTAGCAAGGACATTGAAGATGAAACGTGACTGGGTCTTTCAGTATGACAATGATCCCAAACACACCGCCCAGGCAACGAAGGAGTGGCTTCGTAAGAAACATTTCAAAGTCCTGGAGTGGCCTAGCCAGTCTCCAGATCTCAACCCCATAGAAAGCCTTTGGAGGGAGTTGAAAGTCTGTGTTTCCCAGCGACAGCCCCAAAACATCACTGCTCTAGAGAAGATCTGCATGGAGGAATGGGCCAACATACTAGCAACAGTGTGTGACAACCTTTTGAAGACTAAGGCTCCATGCACACTGGAGCTAAAAAAAAGCTGTTTCCGGGCGACAGATAACTGGCAGAAAATGCTGGTTGAAACGTGATTTTGGCAGCATTTTGCATTGCCGTTAATGCACGTTAAGCAGCGCTAGCTTTTAGCAGCATTTCTCTGCCTCTATTCAAAATCAATGGTTCCCTATGGGAGCCCATTGATTTGAATAGAAGTCGCACCAGAAGTCGGATCATCATGATCCGACATGTGGTGCGACTTGTGTGCTGAGGATGAAGAACCCCCGCCAAAATAAAATAAAAATGGCCCCTATCCCAAACCCAATATCCGGAAGGACAGAATGAGTACAGTAGTGAGCACTTTGGAGAACACATTTGGTGTCCGAAGAGCTAAAGATCAACTCCGCAAACGCTGGTATAAAATGCAGGGAGCCAGATCAATACAGGAGAATAAAAAGGCGCTCAAAAAAAGTGAGTACTTTTCGCTTATCTTGACATTCGTACCTACCCGTGGTAAATCTGGTGTATTAAACTGTCGTCTGCTTGATCGTTCGTATGACTGTACGTAAATGGCGCGTATCAGTATATGGTATTGGTTTAGGTTTTTGAGTTCTTATTTCTTTTATTGTTGTTAATGATACCTTGAATTGTGACATTCAATTTAGGATCTCCTTGTGTACATATCTTTATAGCTACAACTGTTTCATCACTTTATTCAGTGTAATGTATTGTAATTAAGATATATAAGTTCCACATCTCAACTGGGGATAATTTCGTGTAGTTTAGGACATCATAGAACATTTTTTGAGATCATCACACACAGGGACTCAAGGGGATGATTCTGGTGTGTCCATCTATGAAACTTGGCTAAATGATGTAAAGTATCACAGTTTGTTTAAAGGCTAGGTTCACACTGCTGCTATGTATGAGATCGGATGTGGTTCGCACCGCACTGTAGTGCAAATCACATGTGATCTCTATGCGATTTCAGCCATACAGGTAGTATGGCAGAATTTGCATGGCATCCAGCACAAACTTGTACAGGACCCTTTTTTTAAGCCACAGCAGAATCGGATCGCATGGGTGTTCACACCATGCGATCCGATTCCTGTCTGAGTTTGCAGATCGCACTGCACTATGCAAACTGATCTGAGGGTGTCATTAAAGGTTTCACTGACACTCCCAGCAGTTTGCATAGGGTCATGTGAACTGCCTCTGGGAGGCATGCGATGTGGGAACCCACAGTAGATTTGCAGCTTTCACGCATCACAGCAGTGTGAACCCAGCCTAAAAGGGATTTTTTTTTTTTTTTTTTTTTTTTGCCACCTCAGTGAATTTATTCGGGAGACTCAATTCACCTTTGAGCTCATATTTCTCTCCTCCCAGTTTGCACATCATTGTGGCTTATTTATTCAAATATTTTCTTCTCTTTTTTCATTTCTTTCCTCTTTTCTTTTCTTTACTATTTAAAAAATTTATGTATATCCGAAAATAGGTAAACAATCGAGATAACAAAACCCCACTGCCTACAACTCATTTTAGCCCAACCACCATAGTTATTTACCTTATTTTACACCTAGGTGTGTATATTCTCCCCTCCCCCCCTCCGCTCAGTCCCACCCCCACCCCCCAGCGCATGAAAGCACACACTAAATAAGAGACTACATGACAAAAGTCGCTAAAAGAGATATCACCAAGAAACACACATTCTATCTCAACTACTTATAAGGGAATCCCCAATTTCAACATTCCGAAGCTCCATATACTTTCAAACTTCTTACTATTACCCTGCTTAACAAAAAAAAACCTTTCGTTGCTAATTATTTTCTTTATATTGGCCATCCATATTTCAGGTAGTGGGCTAGAATGTGACTGCCAATTTTGAGCAATCAGCTTCCTTGCCTGGAAAAGGCATCTAGTCACTGGTATAAATATATTTTTAGGGATTTTATATCCCTCTGGTATAGCCAACAAGCAAGTCCTCACTGTTGCATCCAATGTCAAACCGAAGACTTCATTCACATGCTCTATCACCCGTGTCCAGTATCTAAAAAGTTTCGGACACCTCCAAAACATATGAATGAAGTCTCCAGCTCGGCCACATCTAGGACACTGATCATTATCTCTCCACCCTATTCTAAACATTTTCCTAGGTGTATAATATACCCGGTGAAAGAAGAAGAGTTGGGAGGCTTTCTGTGACGGAGAGATGGAGACCTTAGTTCCCTGTTCCATTATCCAATCCCAATCGGGTATGGACAGTGGGCCTACGTCCCTCTCCCATTTCCTTTTACTTTTAATCGTACCTCTTCGATCTAATACTTTATCCCCCAGCCTAGTATATAGGAATGAGATCAAGCCCTTAAGCGTGTCCCGAGACATAATTTGGGACAGCACCGGGATCTGATTCAGCTGCACCTCCTGTGATCTAAATTGGGCCTGAATTGCATGTCTGACCTGGAGGTATTTATAAAATGAGCGGTTTGATAGAGAAAATTCTGACTTTAAGTCGACAAATGACCTGATATCTGAACCCTGGAACATTTGCGCTAATTTATATATCCCTTGATTTACCCACTCCTTACATCTTTCGACTTTAAATAGCTCCTCCAGATTCCTATTATCCCATAGGGGGGCCATCACAGATATCTTCTGATATCCCAATAGGTCCTTGGCTGTTTTCCAAAGTTTAGTAACCTGAATAATCTTTGGACAGTATATATTAAACGAATTTGCCTCCAGCGCCTCCAAAAGCGTGTTATGTGGACATCCTAGCATTAATAACTTATGGCAGGGATTGGTTTCATTTATTGCTAATGCTCCAGCTAGATGTTGTAGCTGGGCCGCCAAATAGTAAAGTCTAGGATGTGGTATCGCCAACCCCCCCTCTTCCGGCGGTAGCTGCAAGGTCCGCAAGCTAATCCTCGGGGGACCCCTTTTTCATATAAAGAGTCTGAATAAGGATTCTATTTTCTTAAACCACCCTTTCCCAATCCATAATGGTGAATTGTGGATAAAATACAGAATTTGGGGGAGCCATACCATCTTAACCAGGTTGCAGCGACCCGCCAATGAGAGGGGGAGGCGGCTCCAGATATCAGCCTTTTGTTTTAGCTTCACTAAAAGAGGGGATAGGTTATCTTCCAGATAAGAATTTACATCTCTAGTAATCCACACCCCCAGATATTTAAACTTCTCTACCTGCTTCAGATTCACGATATCCTGAGGAGCGCCAGTAGACCCCCTTACCAATGGCAGCAAGGCGGACTTATCCCAATTAATGGTTAATCCTGATATAAGACCAAATTCTCCAATCATCTTCATTGCCACTTTCAATGAATTTTGAACATCCCCTAAGAACAGCAAGACGTCGTCGGCAAACAATGCGATTTTTTCCTCCGACTGTCCTCTCCTAAATCCCTGTATATTAGGGCAGGCCCTAATGGCAATAGCCAGCGGCTCCATTGCCAAAACAAATAATAAAGGGGAAAGGGGGCACCCCTGTCTCATGCCTCGTTCCAACAGGAACGTCTCAGAGAGCTCATTATTAATTTTAATTTTCGCTCTTGGATCAGTGTAGAGTAGTTTTACCCATTTGATGAAATTTGGGCCAAACCCAAATCTAGTAAGCGCTTTAAATAAATATACCCATTCGAGGGTGTCAAATGCTTTGGCTGCATCCAGAGTCAGAACTGCTCTGGCGCCTCCATTATCTACCGGAATCTGGGTGTTCAAGAAGAGTCTACGGATGTTAACACTGGTGGATCTATTCGGAATGAAGCCCGACTGATCAGGGTGAACGAGTTTATGGACACTTCTTTTTAAACGTGTTGCGAGCACTTTTGCTAAAATTTTTACATCCGACCCCAAAAGCGAGATCGGACGATATGAGGCCGGGTCCATAGGGTCCTTATCCTCTTTAGGAATAACCACTATAGTGGCTTCCAGCATCGAGGAAGGCAAAGTTCCATACTCCAAGGCCTGCCTCAATGTCTCCAGCAATTGTGGGAGCAGGACCTCTCCATACCTCTTGTAGACCCCGATTGGTAGTCCATCGGGCCCTGGTGCTTTTAAGTTAGGCATCTCTGCCACCGCTTTTTGGCGTTACTCAATAGTAATTGGGGCCTCCAGTATTGCTAAATCTTCTTCTGTTACTGTTGGCATATCTAAAATCCCCAGAAAAGCAGCCATGTCTCCCCCTTCGCTCCCCCCTTGGGATTTATATAATGAGCTATAATAGTGATAGAATGTATTATTAATAGTGGATGATTCAGAAGTGGTCTCTCCCCCTGGCGTCCTAATTGATAATATCGCTGGGGGGGCCGTATTTGCTTTAACCAGCAAAGACAATATTCGTCCCACTTTCTCTCCCTCCCCAAAATTTACTTGTTTCTGCAATATGCGCCTATTATCCATCTTACGCCTGGTAATTGTCCTATACTCTTGCTGATTATCAAGCCAAGCCTTCTGCGTAATAGGATTCGGATTAATAATATATTGTCTTTCTGACAATGACACCGCCTTAATGGCTTCCTCTTCCTGTTTTTTCGTCTCGGCCCTATTTCTAGCAATTTGTTGAATAAAGAGACCCCTCAAAAAGGCCTTTAAAGAGTCCCACACAACACCCGCTGATGCTGTACCCATATTAACGTAGATAAACTCCTTTAATTCAGTTGTCACCCGGTCAGTATCCTTTATTAATTCCAACCATGAAGGGTCAATTTTCCATTGGCCAGAGTATTGTTTCTTACCTACACAGAGTGTCAATATTAGGGGGGAGTGGTCCGAGACTCCTCTCGGGGGATATTCCACCTCATCCACTCGTGGCAACGCACTACTATTCACCAAAGCCATATCAAGTCTCGATAGTGTAGAGAAAGATGCTGAGTAGCAAGAATACTGTCGCTCCCCCGGATACCGAATGCGCCATGCGTCGCATAGACCAATTTCTTGTAAGAAGCGGGCTAGCCTCATTTCATCTCTCCCTGTTGGTATATTTACAGTTGGGAACCTGTCCAAAGCTTTATCCAAGACTTCATTAAAGTCTCCTATTGCTATCACAGGGATGCCGGGTTTATCTATTACAAAAGATAGTAACTCATATAGAATCTCCAGTTTAAATGGAGGGGGGACATACATATTGGCCACCACGTAGGGATTATTTTCAATTTGACAATATAGGAAAATGTATCTACCCTTTACATCTATGAGACTGTTATAGCAGGAGAACCGGACAGCCTTATCAACAAGAATGCTAACCCCTCTTGCATAGGTTGAGAATACGGAATGGAACTGGGTCTGGAATTTCCGACTTTGTAAACACCGTGTCGTCTCACCCGTTAGATGCGTCTCCTGGAGACACAATAATCCGGGTCCTTTGCCCTCTAGGGCTGACAAAACCACTTTTCTTTTAGTCAGATCTCCCAGGCCCCGCACATTCCACGATATTATCTTAATCCTTTTCGCCTGCATCGCTACTTAATGACCCATACATTGGGCAGTTTTAACCAAAAAAGTAAAAAAAAGAAGTGAAAAAATATACAAAATAGTAATACCAAAAAATCTTTTCCCTTTTTCCCCTTAACTTTACATACGTGTATCCTATATACTATATAATATTTTCTCACATCCCCTTCTAAATAGTGCATCTCTAAATTTGTGTATCCTTGTATTATTTTTGTTATTCTTCCCTTACCCCACCTTCCCATCCCATCTCTCCCACCTCCCCACTTACCAAACTCCCTCCCCCGCCCCCCTCGCCCCATAGGGCTACCCCCTAGGGGTATATTTGTGGCCTTCTCACAGCACTCCCACCACTCGCCCATACCAATCTTACTGGGTGCTTTCACCCAAAATCTACACCCACTCATGGGAACCCTTTGTCCCCCACTACAAATACCTACTTGTACTCCACACACCCTTATTGCTCAACCCCTACCCCCCACCTACATTGTGCACTACACCAGCTACAAAAATTTGCAACAAGCATACCCCCTGTTCCTGCCCACCCCCCCCCCCCCCTAAAATGTGTACCCCCGAATCCCTTGAAATCCACCTAACTGCCCTATAGTATGTATTTATAGGTCCTTTTTAGTTTCATCTAGCCATTGGGATGCTTCCTCTGGCGTATTGAAAAAAAACGTCTTTCCTGATGCAATCACCCTTAGGCGAGCTGGATAGAGGAGTGCATACTCTAACCTATATTTAACCATTTCTCGTTTGACTGGCATAAATTCGGCTCTTCTTCTAAAAGGGAATTTAAATGATGTATTCAACTAGGATTTTGTAACAACTAGCTAATAATTGTACACCACTTCGAACCAATGTTTAATATTCAGATTTCTTGATTTAAATATCACTGGGCTTAAAAGTCTACCTTTTTTGGTTTGTTTCATTCTCATAGGGGAACAAAGACTCAGACATGAGTTGGAGCAGCCCAGGACCCCTCGACCTCACCAGCCTGATTGGGCAGTTAGCCCAAGCCCAGTGCCAGAGGACCCCAGCCCAGTGCCAGAGGTGGAGGTAGAAGAAGAGGTGGTGGAGGTACTCACCCCACAAAGTGAGTGTCTGACAACGCAGCTTAAGGTAAACCATTAATGCCTGCATATGTTAACACTATTTTTTTTTTTAAAAACCTTTTTTAGGTGATGATCTGGTTGTAGAAGGACAAGCCGCAGAGTCATTCACAACTGACAGCGCCCAGAGGCTGATTGGGCAGATCATGGTCTGGAATGGCGAGATCGATTGCATGCGGAACCAGATCCGCAACATGCACAGGCAGTTGGACACCATTCAGCAGCAAATGAAGAACATGATCGATGTTTTGGGGAGAATCTAAGCCCCTTTTCCCTAAAATGCAAGATCATGTTCTTCATTTGCTTGCAAAAATCATTTTATGTTTTTTGAAATTTTAATTATGTTTTTTAGAGTCCAAATTTAGAAGATGCACACAGTGTGTCAACATGTGCTATGTGCCATCAGAGGATCTCAATGTACGTATTTTGTGTTTGCAACCCCTTCCTCATTCTAGTATGTGAGAGGAAGGGATTGCACCCACAAAACGCATCCATTGATCACTCATAATGGGAGATAGCACATGTTGACATTACCAATTTTTGGTGCACATCTTCTAAATTTGGCTTTTACCCTTGTTTTATGTAAATAGTTCAACTTTTAACATCCAACAAATATGTATGTGTGTATATATCTAGATTTTTTATTCTTAAAAAAAAAAAAAAAATTATATATATATATATATATATATATATATATATATATTGTTTACTACAAAAAATCTATATTGTTTACCAAAAAATTAGCAAAATAAGATATTGTTTACTACAAAAAATCTATATTGTTTACCAAAAACACAAAAACAAAAAAAAAGGCACTTGTTTCAATGTGCACTATTACAACTTTTCTAAAAAGATATGTGTGTGTGTGTGTGTGTCTCCTCCTTTCAATACTCAATACCTTTTTTGGGAAGTAATTTTGTGTTTTCTGTGACAAAGGACCATATTTCCTATTGGGAAAAAAAAAAAACACTTTGCAATACAAATGCACTATGACAGGAATATGCAATTAGTGGAAATCCAGCTGTTAAATAACTAAAAGTCCCATGAAGCATAGCAAGACTGACAGCTACAAGCATGAGACCCAGAGGCATGATGGACTTGTAGTTTTGCACCAGCTGCAGGTCTGCCAATTGCATATCCCTGAATTAGGAGAATGTAGGAGACAACCACCTTGAAAAGCAAACAAGAACCAAACTTAAAAATTTGATCAGACAATAGATATTTGAAGAAAATGAAATCTTTATTGCCCAGCTGGCATTGGAATAGCCCCCCTACCATTAAAATAGGTGACATACTGGTCACGCACCTCACGTGCTGTTTGGGGGGCTAAGCCAGGATGGGCATGATCCAGCCCTGTGAGTTCTGGCATTAGTCCGGCCTCAGGCCCAATCGGCTGCAGGTAATGGGTTCCAGAATGTTTTCTTAAAAAGTTGTGTAAAATGCAGCAGCAGAGAATGACATAGTTCAGTTTGTACTCTGCCAAGTTTATTGCTGTCAAAAACAGACGGAACCGGCTGGCCATAATACCAAAGGCATTCTCCACAACCCTTCTTGCTCTGGCCAGCCGGTAATTAAAAACCCTCCTCTCCAGGGTGAGGGTCCTTTGGGGGAAGGGCTTCATCAAATGGTCACTCAGACCGAACGCTTCATCAGCGATAAAAACAAAAGGTAGACCCTCCACATTATCAGCATCTGGTGGCAAGTCCAGGCCACCAGTGATGAGACGGTGGCAGAACTCGGTCTGCCTAAACACTCCTCCGTCAGACATCCGGCCGTTCTTCCCCACATCCACATAGAGAAAGTCATATTGTGCTGACACCACCGCCATTAACACCACACTATGGAACCCCTTATAATTCCAGTAGTAGGACCCCGAATGGGGTGGGGGCACAATCCGCACATGTTTCCCGTCGATCGCCCCTCCACAGTTGGGAAAGTCCCAACGGGCAGCAAACTGGGAAGCCACAGTCTGCCATTCCTGTGGCGTGGAAGGAAACCGGGGAGTCAAACACAGGTAAAAAAAAAAATTAGTCATTAAATAAAAACAATTCATAACAAATAAAAAACTCAAAAACATTTTGGAACAGCAGTTAAACATAAATATTGAAAATGTTTTGCAGCAAAAAAAAAAAAATAGACGGCCCAATTCCCAGATTACTCAGCCCTCTGAAGGACCAGGGGACATAAGTTATGTGGGTGAGTGGGGTGGGGGCCTAATTAATGAGTATACAATCCCTGAAACCAATTTGAGTGGGGTGGGGGCCTAATTAATGAGTATACAATCCCTGAAACCAATTCCAAAAGGGTGGGGGGGGCAGTAAAACAGTACAATGGAGCTGACAATATGAATTAGAGAAAAACAGTCTCGGCTGTGGGTGTATAGGGGCCCAGGATTGCATGCTGGGGACGTTAGTGAAAGCAAATATGCACGTGGGACACAAAAAGGTAAAAGCTATAAAAAAAAAAAAAAAAGACACAAAAAAAAAATACATCAAAAAACAATTGCATGTATTCATATAAAGGGGACATTCACAGCATATTCCTGTCATGGATATTAAAAGTCATGATGAAATTAATACAAACATACAATGCATATAATGCAATATTAAAAGAACAAACTTACCTTCATATATTCCTTCTGCAGGACCCGAATAATGGCAGAACAGGTCTCTGGAATAATGATCCCCAGAGCCTGGGGGGAGATGCCTGTAGAGAACTTGAGGTCCTGAAGGCTTCTCCCTGTCGCCAAGTAGCGCAACGTGGCGACGAGCCTCTGCTCCGGAGTGATGGCTTGCCGCATGCAGGTATCCTGCCTGCTGATATAAGGGGTCAGTAAAGCCAGCAGACGGTGAAAAACGGGGTCCGTCATCCTGAGATAATTCCTGAAATCATCAGGATTATTCTCACGGATCTCACGGAGTAAAGGCATATGCGAGAATTGGTCGCGCTGGCGCAACCAATTCTTTGTCCATGAACTCCTCCTCGCCCTGTTCACAGACTGGGCTCGGGTCAAAGTATTAACCCCAACACCAAGCCCCCATATAGCACGAACTCGCGAACGAGTACGTCCACTCTCCATGGCTTTGAAACGGTCGGCTGGACAAACAAGCTTAACTGAACGCACTGAAGAACAGCCAGACCTATGAAGAACGATCTGAAACCCAGAAACGAGCGGACCAGAAGCGCCTAACAACAGGTACCAACTGATCCACGCGTACCGAAAGACAGATACAAACCTCACAGGCAGACTGCGCCGCAGAAAACGGACAAATTAAGCTGAAGTCTGAAAAGCGCGAATCGTCTCTAACCAAACTTCTACTAACGCAAAGTCAGCAGAAGGAGCCCAAAGGGTGCTTTGCTGTGTCTTGGACTTCCTATTTCTAATCCCGTCGTACGTGCTGTACGTCATCGCGCAAGCTTTCGTCGGACTGTTTGGGTATCCGTGTGTGGTCAAGTCCGTTCAGTGGAAAGTACGCCGGATTGTATGACGGACTAAGTACGTCAAACAGTTCGACCGTGTGTACGCGGCATTAGAAGCTGCAGCAATTAAGATAGATAGATTTCCTGGCTGGAGGACATCCAGCATCATCTAGCTCTATCCTCCCCAGACTCAGTGTCCCTGGCCCACACCTTTCATTCACTGGATTTTAGTTCTTCCCATCATGAAGGCTCAACACCACATGTGGGCAGTCTATATGCAAATGCAGCCTGCTTAGGAACACCTACCCCTCCAGACTGACAGCCACCCATCAAGGCATTTTGTTATTGGCATATTGTTACAGCCAGCCACTGACCACCAATGCTTGTGGGGGAGGGGGGGTTATTATTATGACCAATTCTGGGGAGGATTGCTGTTACAGTCAGCCAGCCACTGTCCACCAATGCTGGGAAGGGGATTTTTTTTTTTTTACAGCCAGTCACTTACCACCAATGCTGGGGGGAATTATTGTTACAGCCAGTCACTGACCACTAATTCTGGGGGGGGGGGGGGTTATTGTTACAGCCAGTCTCTGATCACTAATCCTGGAGGGGTATTGTTACAGCCAGTCACTGACCACTAATGCTGGGGGGGGTATTGTTACAGCCAGTCACTGACCACCAATGCTGGGGGGGGGGGTATTGTTACAGCCAGTCACTAAACACCAATCCTGGGGGGGGGGGGGGATTATGTGGCTGGTCATGCAGCAAGGTGACAGGAATGAAAGACCTTCATGGCAGGATTGTCATGGATTATTTTAATGGAAGCTGTATTAAAAAAGTTTATATATATATATATATATATATATATATATATATATATATATATATATATATATATATATATATATATATATATATATATATATATATATATATATATATATATATATATATATATATATATATATATATACATATACATACACACACACACATATATACACATATACATACATACATACATACATATACACATATTATATATATATATATATATTTTTTTTTTTTTTTTTTTAAATTATTATAACATTAAATCTCTGAGATTTCAGTGATTGGGTGGAGGATTGGAAATAAGAGCAGTGAGAAGGATCACAGTGTGTGCTGGAAATGGCGTTGAAGCCCGGCCTACAATGATATAATATAGGACACGTTCAGCAGAGTGCGCTTTATCCACAATCCACCACTGTGTACATTGAGGCTCCGACTCCCAGCTGTGTCCTCTATGAGTCATCCACGCTGGGATGTCATCGTCGTCTTTTCCACCACGAGGAAATTGATCTCCGCTGTTTTGTAAAAGAATCACATAATAAGTGACACATGTGGAATATGATTGGAGTGCTCAATGGTAATAATAGGCAGTGATTTCTAGGATAACAATATAGCATTTAGAAAAAAAAAACTATTGACTGGGAAAAAAAATAAAAATCTATTTTGACCAGCATTTCAAAGCTACTTGTTATAAAACTGTTGGTTAAAACAATATGGATTAAACATGCAGATTTATGGTACTGATTGTTATGACTGGGTAAAAAAAATAAAAACATATAAAAATAAACATTTAATAAAATATGTACAAATAGTATGTACATAAAATAATGCTAATATAAATACTCTCACTATATATATATATATATATATATATATATATATATATATATAATGTATGTATATTGTAAAGTTTGGGGATACTAGCTCCGCGGGACCAAGTGCATAAACCAGTATAAGATGAAACCAAAATACTTTTATTTATAACTAAATCAAAAATAAGGCTTTTCTTCAGCATACGAAAACATAAATTAAAGTCCGCTTATCTTCAGCACAAATAATAAGAAAAGAAAGCACCTACAGTTCTGTAGTCAGGTCTTCACCCAAAAGTTTTTAGAGTCCTTACAGAGAGCTTTTGCAGCCTCCAAAGCAGCAAGACAGCAAGACAGCTCCTCAGACAGGTGTTAATCTCCTCCTCACCACCACCTCTCTACTACTTCCTGTCTTATGGGCTGTCTTCTTGGAGGCCGTTAACCCCCTGTGTGCCGAATCCCTGTGGTCAGGGAGGGAGGCTCTTTCCCACCCAAATGTCACTTCAGAGCCCCCCAAATTCTGGGTCCCAACTATCTCTCTTAATATAGAGAGGACCGCGTGTCAGTCCTCTCCTAAAACGATCCCCGGAATTTGTCACCCATTTTTGGGTGACCCCCTGAGGCCTACCAAGATTCCCTTAAAAGGGATCACAACCCGAATATAGGTGCTACATAGCACCCGTCCAGGACCTAACCTTGACGTCCTGTACATACCCCCCCCCCCCCGCCTCAACGCAGAGGTGTTGAAGGCACCACTTGACACCATACAGTGGACCCGGGAGAGGGCATCGGCATTCTGATGTAGTCTCCCGGATCTGTGCTCTACCACAAAATTGAACTCCTGGAGAGACAGGAACCACCTCGTTACCCTGGCATTAGTGTGCTTATTTTGCCTCATCCAGGTCAGTGGGGCGTGGTCGGATACCAGGCGAAACCTTCTGCCTAGGAGGAAATACTGCAAGGAGTCCAAGGCCCACTTAATGGCAAGACACTCCCGCTCCACCACCGCATAGTTTTTCTCCGCTGCTGTCAGCTTTCTACTTAGAAAAACTACGGGGTGCTCTTCCCCGTTGATTACCTGCGACAGGACTGCTCCTAACCCTTCATTTGAAGCATCTGTCTGTACTACAAAATCCTTAGTAAAGTCCGGAGCAACGAGCACCGGATCCTGTCACAATGCTGTCTTAAGCTTCTGAAAAGCTTTTTCGGCATCGTCATTCCATTTTACCATCACTGACTTTCTGCCTTTAGTCAGGTCAGTCAATGGTGTAGCAATGGTGGCAAAGTTGGGGATAAACCTCCGGTAGTAGCCAACTATGCCCAAAAATGCTCTGACCTGCTTCTTGGTTAGGGGACGGGGCCAGTCCTGTATAGCTTTCACTTTACTCATTTGGGGCTTTACCAGCCCTCTACCCAAAATGTACCCTAGGTACTTGGCTTCCTCCACCCCAACTGCATTTTTCTGGATTGATAGTGAATCCTGCTTTTCTCAGGGAGTCTACGACTGCCTGAACTTGGGGAAGATGGGACTCCCAATCAGGGCTGAAGATGACTGTCATCTAAATAAACCGAAGCGTACCGATGATGTGGACACAAAGTTTTGTCCATGGCCCTTTGGAGCGCAGCGGGGGCGGAGTGTAAACCAAATGGCATTCTTTTGTACTGGAAGTGGCCTTCCGGGGTAGAGAAGGCCGTTTTCTCCCTAGCTTCCTTGGTCAGGGGAATCTACCAGTACCCTTTCGTGAGGTCCAGCATGGTAATATACCTGGCAGGCCCCAACCTCTCAATTAGCTCATCTACCCGTGACATGGGATAAACTTGGAGATTTCATTCAGTTTTCTAAAATCATTGCAGAAGCGAAGAGTGCCGTTGGGTTTGGGTACCAACACAATTGGACTTGACCACTCGCTCTGCCATTCCTCGATGACATCAAGCTCGAGCATTCTTTTGACCTCTTCAGACACTGCCACTATATGAGCTTCTGGGATACGGTAAGGCTTTAACTGAACTTTTACCTTGGGTTCAGTTACAATGCCATGCTCGATGACATTGGTGAGTCCCGGCAACCCTGAAAACATGTCCCTATTTCTTTGAAGAAACTCCTTTGCTTGCTGGGTTTGGGGCCTAGTTAAGGTAGCAGCCACCTGCACCAGGTCGATCCCTGCATGGTCTCCTGACTGTACCGCTACCACCGTGGATACCCCCTCAACCGGGAACTGCAGTGGGGAGAGCTCCTCGTCATCCTCCCCCAGCATAACCTGTAATGGGAAGACCCCCCCCCCCCCCTCAGAGTTTAACTCGGTTTTGCAATCTGAAACAGAAACATCCTTCAACTTAACATTCTCTGCAGTATCATTATCAGTAACTGGTATCTCCGTATCAGTGGGATGTGTTGTGGGGGTTTCAGGCCCAGGTCCCTCAGACTCTGTCTCTTCCAGGCCCAGTGTCCCCAGTTTTCCTGGCAGCCCCATTTGTACCTGGCTCCACAGTTCGAAAAATAGTGGACAGTCCCATCCCACTAAAATGTCATGTATTAGGCTTCTCACTACCCCAACCTCTTGGGTCACTGAGGTATGGCCATAGGACACAGTCACAGAAACCAAGGGGTACTCCTTGGTGTCCCCATGGATGCACACTACCCGTAGGGTTTTCCTTACAGGGCCAAGTCTCCCAATCACCCTGGCATGTACCAGTGTTACCATGCTACCAGAGTCCAGTAGTGCCCTGGCAGGAAGGTTGTTCACCCACACTTCACACTAGAACTGTCCTGCAATTGGATCCAGGTGAGTGGTGCAGACTCTTTGCACATAGAAGAAGCTTCTCCGACCACTCCCGAAGTCCATAGGCTCCTCCTGAAGTGGGCATTGCACCCGGGTATGTCCCCAGGACCGACATCGCCAACACTGTAGGTCTGCTGTTCTTGGGACAGGAACCACCCTTCTAGGTTCTGTAGCAGACGATGCGGTTTTGCGGATCCCAACGTCTGGCAGGGCTTCTCTCCTAGGCGCTATGACTGGTCTGGTTGCCCTTGGTGTGGGTTCCCTATGCTTGGCAGGCCCAAGCAGGTCCTCCACCATGGTGTAACTTTCAACCAACTCCACCAGCTGGTCAGCGGTTGCAGGGTCTCCATGGCTTACCCAGCGCTGTAGGTCATCTGGCAGGGACCGCAGGTACCAGCCCATCACTATTCGTTCCACCATCTGTGGGCCTGACAGTTTTTCTGGCTGCAGCCATTTTTTAACCAGCTGTACCAGTTCATGCATTTGTGACCTGGGTGGTCGGTCAGGTTTGTACCACCAGCGATGCACCCGCTGAGCCCGGACGGCTGTGGTCACTCCTAGGCGGGCCAGGATCTCTGCCTTCAGACGCTCATAGTCACTGATATGTTCCTTTGGGAGGTCAAAATAGGCCTTTTGCGGGTCACCGGTGAGAAAAGGGGAGATAATGCCGGCCCATTGGTCACGGGGCCACCCCTCTCTCTCCGCTATCCTCTCAAAGGTGGTGAGAAAGGCCTCTACATCATCGCTAGGTGTTCGTTTTTGTAAAAAATGGCTGGCCCTCACAGACACCTGGTTGCCAGCGGCGACAGCCGCTTGTTCACGTCCCTGAGCCAGCCGCTGTACTGCCTCCTGCAAGGCAGCCACCTGTGCTTGAGTGGACTCCTGCTGAGCAGTAAACTGGGCGGCTAGCAGCCGTGTGCTTTCCTGTTGTGCAGCTATGGCCTGTGCCAGGGCCTGCTGCTGCTGAGCCATCGCTTCCTCAGGGCGACGGTTTGCGTCTGCTGAAGCTTGCTGCTGGGTCACCGTGGCTTGTGCCAAAGCCCTGATGACCTCTTCCATGTCGTTGCCTGCTGCTTGCAGCGTCTGGGCTGACTGCACCCAAGACATGCAATTTGTACACAGTCTCTTTTAAATGCCAGTTTTTAAACGGCTTTTGCGGTTGCAATTGCACTTTTGCCAGCATCCAAGACACCAGTTGTTAAGTTTGGGGATACTAGCTCCGCGGGACCAAGTGCATAAACCGGTATAAGGTGAAACCAAAATACTTTTATTTATAACTAAATAAAATATAAGGCTTTTCTTCAGCATATAAAAACGTAAATTAAAGTCCATTTATCTTCAGCACAAATAATAACGAAAGAAAGCACCTACAGTTCTGTAGTCAGGTCTTCACCCAAAAGTTTTTAGAGTCCTTACAGAGATCTTTTGCAGCCTCCAAAGCAGCAAAACAGCAAGACAGGTGTTAATCTCCTACTCATCCTCACCACCACCTCTCTACTACTTCCTGTCTTATGGGCTGTCTTCTTGGAGGCCGTTAACCCCGTGTGCCGAATCACTGTGGTCAGGGAGGGAGGCTCTTTCCCACCCAAATGTCACTTCAGGACCCCCCAAATTCCGGGTCCCAACTATCTCTCTTAATATAGAGAGGACCATGTGTCAGTCCTCTCCTAAAACTATCCCCGGAATTTGTCACCCATTTTTGGGTGACCCCCTGAGGCCTACCAGGATTCCCTTAAAAGGGATCACAACCCGAATATAGGTGCTACATAACACCTGTCCAGGACCCAACCATGGCGTCCTGAACAATATATATATATATATCGACTAATTTGCCTGTGATCAATCACAGTTGTCAAGGTCTCATCCTGGTCCGGTGGCAGCAAGTGCGTGGAGCGGCACAGTAGAGGCCTCTAGGTGGTGCAGTGGCTGGATGACAGACCCAGCTCCAAGGCATGAGGGACTTCAGCTTCTCTCTTGTGCCGCTCACCAGACCTCTCCTCCACACCTGCCTCCTATTTGGTTTTGCAGTCAGAGCGGGGGGTTGCTGAAAAACTATCCAGCTGAGCGGTAGTTCCAGGGCCGCTGATAGGGCAGTACAGCCAGCCCTCCTGTAGGGGGCTCGAGCTCTGCCACTTGAGAAGAGGGGCCCGGGAACCTGCAGAGCAGGAGAGCTAGCTGAACTGCCTTCTGACATTTGTGGATCTCCTTGCAACGCTGCCAGCTTTCTCCCTCCTGCAGCTCAGTTCTACATACTGGCAGTTGGTAAAGTGTCCCGATCTGGAGCAGAAGACAGCTGCAGTCTCAGTCTGCCTGTGTCTCTACCGGGTCCTGAAACTCCCCCTCGTCAATGTTATCTCTGGTCAGCATGAGCAGGAAGCTTGCTTCACCTCCTCCCTGAGTGCTGACCTCTTATCCCCCTCCAGAACTGCTCTCACTGCTCTGTGCTCACCAGGCCCGGACTGGGACAAAAAATAGGCCCGGGCATTTTGGATTGAGCAGCCCATGACATGGTAACCGGCCCCTTCCCCACTCTCCACTCTGACAAATCCCCTGAGAGAGGGGAGGAGGGGGGAACCCAGCAAAGGTGTGGGGGGGGGGGGGTGAGGTGGGACCAGGAAAGAGCATGGGGGTATGGAGAGCACAGGGAAGAATCTTGAGAACATGGGGTGGGGCAAGAGCACAGGGAGGAAGAAAAGAGCACAAGGGGCAGCGGAGAGCATGGGGGGAGGTGGAGAGGACAGGGGGCAGCAGAGAGGATGGGGGGAGGTGGAGAGCACAGCATGTGTGGTGGAGAGCACGGGGGGGGGGAGGGGCGGTGGAGAGCATGGGGGGAGGTGGAGAGTGCAGGGAGTGCTGCAGAGAGCATGGGGGGAGGTGGAGAGAGCAGGGACGCAGCAAAGAGCATAGGGGGAGATGGAGGGCACAGGGAGGGTGGTGGAGAGCATGGGGGGATGTGGCGAGCACAGGGAGGGTGGCAGAGAGCATTGGGTAGGTGGAGAGCTCAGGGAGGGTGGTGGAGAACATAGGGAGGGGGCGGTGGAGAGCATGGGGAGGTGGAGCGCACTGGGGGGTTGGCAGAGGGCATGGGGGAGGTGGATTGCACTGGGGGGTGGCCGAGGGCATGGTTGAGGTGGATTGCACTGGGGGGGGGTGGCCGAGGGCATGGTTGAGGTGGATTGCACAGGGGGGGGGTGGCAAAGAGCATGGGGGAGGTGGATTGCACTGGGTGGAGCACACTGGGGGGGTGGCAGAGAGCATGGGTGAGGTGGATTGCACTGGGGGGTGGCAGAGAGCATGGGGGAGGTGGAGCGCACTGGGGTGGTGGCAGAGGGCATGGGGGTTGTGGAGCGCACTGGGGGTGGCAGAGGGCATGGGTGAGGTGGATTGCACTGGGGGGGTGTGGCAGAGGGCATGGGGGAGGTCGATCGCACTGGGGGATGCAGCGGGCATGGTTGAGGTGGATTGCACTGGGGGGTGGCAGAGAGCATGAGAAGGCAAAGAGTATGGGTGGTGTAGAGAGCCCGGGGGGGGGGGGCAGCAGTAATAAGCAGGAAAGGAGGAGGGGTGGGGGCGGCTGCATATAGAACAATCATTTCTTCCTCCTGCAGTCTCCTGCTTCTCCTCTACCTCTCACAGGCATTCTGATACTGCAGGAGGAAGATGGAGAGAATGATTGTTCTATATGCAGCCGCCCCTCACCACTCCTCCTATCCAGGTTATAAGGGGGTGAGCGCAGAGCACGGCGCGGAACTCACGTTTTCTGTTATTTGGTGTTCTGCCAGGACTCAGCAGCAGTGTCTGCTTTGGCTCCTCCCCCTTCACAGTCATCCTATACAAGAGATGACCAGAGACTGCAGATCTAATACAGGAGATGACCAGAGACTGCAGATCTATTACAGGAGATGACCACAGACTGCGGGATCTATTACAGGAGATGACCAGAGACTGCGGAT